>NC_084463.1:88539805-88851653 GCF_027409185.1 Cynocephalus volans
TGAAGATGCTAGCTATGTCCCTTGCTACTGGAGTGTTGCTGTTTCCAACCCTTCAAGTGAACAGAGCTATGAAATATATATGTGTGGATGCGTGTGTGCACACACATGTATATCTATATACACACACATACATACATACACACATTTACATCTATATTTATTTCCATATCTATTTCTATATTGAAAACCCTAGGAGCCTCCCATTCTAATCCTACACTATAAGAGTCATTCTAGTTTTCTCCTGTTTCATATTTGTAAACTCTGATAGTAAGAGACCTCCCATCGATAAATTTACTTATTTAGTGATCTTCTCTCACTCTGGTCCCCAAAACCCAAGCAGATACCCTCCTTATCCCTCTAGGGCTCTGACACTCCATCCAAGCAGAAAGATACTGTAGAGCCACTCTCATCTTGCTTGGAATCACCTCACCGCCATGGGATACTCCTCTGTCCCTGTTTTAGGCTCTCACACTCTGTTCCAGTCCACCACTGCATCACACCTGCATGAATGCCCTCCTCACTGTGCTCAAGCTCTAAAATTTATGCCACATCACCTGCCCCCGTCCCAGACACTCTCTTTCTCCCACTTAGATCTCCCCATGCTAAGTCTCCATTCCCACCACCGCCATGTAGATGCCTACCTTGTTCAGATCCAGTTAATGGCTTTGGACTGAATTGCTCAGGAAGGAAAACAAAGGAAAGGGAAGGGAGAAGAAGAGAAAGAACCATGTATCTAGGAGATTTGGATTGAAAATATCTGTAGCAGGGTATCAGTATCTGTGTTTGTTATATGCTCATGCACATGATTCTGGTAACAGCCATGTTTGGGATCCTCTGGATTTAAAACTCTTCTGTTAGGGAAGGCTGAGGAAACAAACATTTTAACTCAACACCTTCTAAGTACTGTTCACTATATTAAGCCCTGACGCATACGTGTAGAAAAATAAGATATTATCCCTGCCATGAGGAGCTGATAATTTAGAAGTGACAGAGGTTGAAAAAAGGAACTAGAATACATGGAGTAACTTCTGGCAATAGAAGTATGTTGCAAATGATAAGGGAACAAAGTGGAAATTAGTAATTCTACTGAGGGAGGTGGGGAGAGCTAATGGTTGAGCTGGGTATTAAAGGGTGACTAGGAAGTTATCAGAAGGAAAGAAGAAGAAGGGAATTTAGAGCAGAAGGAACTGCTTGTTTCAGACAGGCACAGGTGTGAAAGCTGGGATCTTTATTAAACACGAGAATCTCCTAAGAACATTATCATTTGCGTTGTGATGTAAATTAGATGTTTAGGTCAGTCAGCATGGTATTGCATGTTGGTCCCTTGCAACTAACCAGTAAGTCTTTTGAGGGAACTATCAAGTACATAAAGGCTTAATGCTATTTTGGCCAATTAGTTTGTTAGAATAATCAGTACATGCTAGTATTAAAAATTCAAATATTATAGGGAATATACAATGTAGGTTAAAATCCCTTTTAATTCCATCACCCAGAAATAACCACAGTTATAATTTCTTTTATATTCATCATGATTTTTTCTATGCATATACTATCAATTGTGTGTAGATTCATTTTCATTTTTCCCCCAAATTGAATTTATGATACCAATTTAAGCTGGTCATTTTTATTTTTATTTTTTTTTTTTTATTTTTTTATTTTTTATTTTTTTTTTGTCGTTTTTTTGTGACCGGCACACCGGTCAGTCCTATATAGGATCCGAACCCGCGCCGGGAGCGTCGCCGCGCTGCCAGCGCTGCACTCTACCAAGTGCGCCATGGGCTCGGCCCATAAGCTGGTCATTTTTAACTTGACATTCTTGAATAGCTTTCTATATTGGTACACAGAATTATATTTAGTTCTTTAAAAATTTTTTTTGTTTTATTTTAATCATTTTTCTTTACATTTAATTACTCACACACTACATAAATACTTTCTCAATGTAAAAAAAGATACACGTATACATATACTTTTACACGTAAAATGTAAGCATCTGCCTTTACCCCTAATTACACTTCCTTTCACAGAGGTATCCATTGCTGTCTTGGTTTATGTCCTCCTACTTTTTCTGTATGCATTTATACACACAATATGCGGGCATGCACACAAACACACGTGTGTGTATTAGGTTTTCCTTTTCATAAATGGGAGGATGGACAATGTTGAGTTTCAGGTCTTATCAAATTTCAAAGCCTAAAAGAACAACAGAACAAAACTGTCCAGTATTCCAGTCATTTCTTCTCAAGGCCCTCCAGTCTCACTTGTAGTGCAGCCACTGCAAACACACCATAGACATTAGGAATTGAGCCACATTAAGGAAAGAGATACATCAATAGATTTCCCCTGGGACATCTGTCCCAGTGGCACTCTTCTCTTGTGGCTTTAGCATTGCAAAGCCAAGCTAAGAAGAAAAGAATGGAAGAAGAGAGTAAGGGAAAAATGTGTAGGCCCCTTGGACCCCTGGGTGTTTGGGCCTTTAGGGTTTAGATATAGTTCTCTCTAAGGCTCTAGACTGCTTTGCCTCTTATAGCTAGAGGGATGGAGTTTGAAACATGTAAGATCTTGGAAAAAGTGCAACTGAGCAAGGTCTAATCATCAGTGATTAGAAGAGAAATGTGCAATAAGAGCCAACTGGGAGTTAACTAAAGGCATTTTGAAAGTTTGCTTCAGTGAGTTAGAATTGCAGGTTTTTGCCCCAGATTTCTCAGGAAATATTCCATAGGAATTTTTTAAGCCCTAGAGTTCTTAACTAATGTTTAGAGCAATTTTATGTGTCTACTTGTACAGATTATTTGCTAGCTTTTGAGCAAGAAATGATCTCAAAATACCCTAGTGTCCACTGATATTTCAAGCTAAGGGAATGCTTTGGAATGCTTCCCATTTTCCAAATGTAATATTTTCCAAAATAAACAATGGATTAACTGCATGGTTGATGCCATGCAAACAATTTAATTCACACAATAATATTCTGGAGTTTATAGAAGCTTGGTCTTTTTCCAGGAGGTTTGGAAGTCCAAAAGCCTACTGCTTCTTTTGTATGGGAGAAAGACCAAGCATGGGAATCAGAATTGATAAATTGGAGAGGTCACAAACTGAATGGAGTTAAGTCAGGAAAAGTGCAGTGCAATCTGCAGTGGGAGAAAAGCCAATTGCACAGAGAGGAAGGACTGGTTACCATTAAAGCTTTCAAAATTAGGGCCTTGGAGGAGAAATGAATGGAGAAATTTAACAAACCCTCTCTCTTCTAGAGGATGGGACAAGTGTAATGAGTTCCAGGTGCAACCCTGGGATATCAAGGATCCCTATCCTGGTCTGTTCAGAAGCCCCTAAAACCTTCAATGCTTGTAATTCACATGATGCCTCTTCCAAGGAGCCTGCCCTGATGAACTGATTGCCGTCATCAAATGACATCACCCTGTAGAGATGATCTGCTTTTCTTGTTTCTCCAAGGTCTGTGAGATTCTTGAGACCAGCATGTAAAAGGCGCACAATAATTATGTGCAGAATGTTGATTTAATGAGCCTCCCTGGTAAGAAATAATCCCTCCCTCCTCTGAGCTCCCTTGGTGCTTTGCACTTACCTCATACAATCTTTTTTATATTCTACTTTGTACTATAATTTCTGTAAATTTGAGCTCTACAATTAGAATTCTGCAAGAGAGATGAGATAGCATGTGTAAAGTGTTAGTACCATGTCTGCTGAATAAATTATAGCGATTATTATTTGTGTAATGGGGTACCTTGAGGAGCAGAAAATATACTTTATTTTTTTAAAAAGCTTTAGAAAATCACATTGGAGCAGATCTTTATTTTGCAAGAGTCACTTGAGTGAATTATGCAACCTATTGCCGTGGAAGGAAGTAATAATAGGATGGCGAAAGCTGGGGTTGGGAGTTACGTAGGTGAGTCAGTGCTCAGTTGCCCAACTCCAGTGGGCACCATTCATATTGTAATCTATTGTGGACGGGTGTATTCCAAGGGGCACAGTGTGGATGGTGCCCCTGGAGTTGTGCAAGGAGGTAGCCCTGGGAAGAAGAAATGAAAAGAGGCTCTGACACTTTGTCTTTGAGGTTCTAGATAAATGCATTGGGATGATATTCACTGAGATCTGTTGGCAGAAAAGAAGAACAAGGTCCCCAGTGAGGCACTTGCCAGAGGGAAGGGCTGTCTGCAGAGTGCTGAGCCCAGCAAAGCTTCCTGACTGAGGCTGGATGCCACTGGAAAACAAGCATGGAACACATCGAGTGTATTCTAAGTGAGCTGAGGAGCAAAGCTTGACTTGGTGCACCCTGAAGCCAGGATAGTATCTGGAGTAGCAATAATATCTTCTCAGCAGTATTAAGCCCAGTAGACTGTGAAAGCACAGCAGGAACCCAGTGTGGCATAAACAGAACAAAGAAATTCTTGGATTAATCAACTCACTGGCCTTCTCTCAACCTGGCTTTTGGAAGTTGGTCATAACCCTTTGGACTGAGGAAATGTTTTGAATTCTTAAATAATTCAGGGAAGAGAGATACTGGACTTTCTGCTAGTGAAGGCATATAGGGTAAAGCAGTTAATTGGAGGAATTAAAGACGTGTGATTATATTTGGATTCCAGGATGGTAAATGAGGTCATGATAGTTTCATCTTCCTTCTCATCATCATTAGCTAACTTTGTTCCCTCAGAGTCTCTGGCACATAGCTGGCACATGATGGGTGCTCCATGAGACCAAGGGACCTCAGGAAGTCCTCTTTTGTAATAGAATTGAAATTCAGGTCTTTCCAGATTGAGTTTGGAGAAAACCCAGAGTCCTGGGGTAAAACAGACTCTCGGGCCTGCTCAAGAATAGATCTGAATCACTGCACGGAAACTGTAACCAAAACATGTTTTTGGGCTCCCTCCAGCACAGGTCAGAAACACCAAGGTGGATCTGTAACTCTCCTTCCCTCTGTATTTCACATGCTGCTTTTCTTCAAGGGTCCAGAAAGTTGAGGCTGGTGTTTTAATTCCACTTCAAGTTCACCATTCTATACAATGTGTGCTCAGCACATGTTATTGACTGACCAGCTGGCTGGCTGAGTGAAAATATATATATATGTATATATATATATTTTTTTGTCTTTTTTGTGACCGCCGCACCACGCTCAGCCAGTGAGCACACCGGCCATTCCTATATAGGATCCAAACTCTCCCGAGTGCGCCACGGGGTCGGCCCTGAGTGCAAATTTTTGATATTGAAAGAACTGGAATCATTCATTAGCAACTGATTCCCAACATGAGATCAGAATGGCAGTTGAAGGAAAATAGCCCCTTGTGATTTTGTTTGTATGTATGATTTCCATTGTTAAAAAAACTAAATCTATAATTTTGTAAAAAGCATTTATTTTATAATGTTATAACCATATAAATAAGTGCACCCACTGGCCCTGCCTTCTCCTCTGGCTCCAGTGAGGTGGTCAAGATCTTGGCGTTGGGTTGGTCAGCACTAGGTTTAAATCATGTTTTGCAACTTATTTGTTCTGCGATCTTAAGCAACTCACTTAACTTCCAAAATGTGTTTCCAGTGTGTAAAAGGGGATAATAATTGTACATAGTTCATGAAATTAAATGGGAAGTTATAGATCAGACACTATGCGTGACACAAAATAAGCACCCACCAAATGTTAGCTATCACTTTTTATCATTTCCTTCATCACCAAACTTCTGTCTACATCCTTTTACTCCTTACCTTATACTCACACCAAACCCTGCAATCCACTCCCCATGCTGTACACATTTTGATGTCCCTTTTTTTTTTTTTTTGCATTTTAAATAGTTTTTTGGTATATATTTAAGGTGCACAGCATGATGTTTTGATATTTATGCACATAGTGAAGTGATTACTACAGCCAAGCAAATTAGCATATCCATCTCCTCACATTGTCACCTTTTATTTTTGAAAATTTTTCCAGCTTTATTGAGGTTTCATTGACAAAATTGTATAAATATAAGTTGCACAATGCAATGATTTGATATACATACATATTGTGAAATGATTATCACAGTCAATATGCCCAGAAGTATAACTGCTGAATCATATGGTAGTTCTGTTTTTAATTTCTCAAGGAAACTTCATTCTGTTTTCCACAGTAGCTGTACAAATGTATACTCCTACCAACAGTGGACTAGGGTTCTCTTGTCTCTACATCCTTGCCAAAACTTGTCTTTTGTCTTTTTTATTACTGATGTTCTAACAGGTGTGAGAAAATATCTCACTATGGTTTTGATTTGCATTTTTCTGATGATTAGTGATGTTGAGCACATTTTCATGTACCTGTGAGCCATTTGTATGTCTTTTCTAGGAAAATATCTCTTCAGGTCTTTTGTCCATTTTTTTAATTGAATTATTCTTCCTTTTTGTTTACTTTTTTTTTTTGCTATTGAGTTGTATGAGCACCTTACATATTTTGGATATTAACCCTTTAGCAGTTATATAGTTTCAAATATTTTCTCCCGTTGCATAAATTTCCTTTTTCCTTTTGTTGATTTTCCCTTTGTTTGTGCAGAAGCTTTTTAGTTTGATGTAGTCCCACTTGTTTATTTTTTCTTTTGTTGCTTGTGCACTTTCATGTTATTTTAAAGGTCTTCAATGAATTTATTGCCAAGGCCAATGAATATTTTTCATTGTTTTTCCTGCTTTCTTTGGCATATTTGATATCACCAACCACTCTTCTTTTCAGAATTCTCCACTTTCTTCATTTCTATGACAACCCATTCTCCTGTTTCTCCTGATGAATCTTTATGTCTCTCCTTTCGGTTTTCTTACCTGGCTTCTTCCCTGATTGGTCAGCTCTTACATAGTACTATTTCCAGATGTAATCTTTCACTTCCCAAATTTAATTCCTTTTCACCTTGCATACTACTACCTTGACTTCAGTTATCATTCATAACCCAAGAACTCTTTAATGTATAATTGTATTTCTATATAAATCTCCAGATCTGTATTTTTGAGATCTTACCTGACATCTCTAACTGGATTTCCCTTGGGAACCTCCAACTTAGGGTATATAAGGTAAAATATGTCCTCTCCCACCCCAAAGCAGTTCTTTATCCTGTCGTCCTTTTTCTAATAGTGGTATAACTATTTCCCCATTTATTCAAGCAAACTAATGTTATCTGTAACTTCTCCTTCTCTCTCACCACCCCACCTCCACTAACATCCACTCATGCTATTTATTCTACTCCTAAGCACCTCACAAATCTTTTTTCCTCCATCCTTGCCATAATCTTTATTTAATTTGTCATATATTGTAGTAGCATTCTACATAGCTGTCATTTCATAATTTAAAAATACAAATATAATTGTCACTTGCCTGCTAAAACCCTTAACAGACCTCACCCTCAAAACTGGAGAGAAGCAGAGTGGGCTGCTAGAAAAAAACAATGACAACAAGAGTAATTTATTTTTAAAACTTAGAGCAGATTCAAGGTCATCTCTATGGTAGCCTTGTATTCATTTGTATTCTGATATACTTTCTTAAGTAGAAAAGAAAGAAATGGAGTTAGAGCTAGCACACCAGGAATTCACAACAGCCTGGAACTGTCTGTGGGAACAGCATTCACCATGCATACTGTAGAATAAAGATCAAGAACTACTGGCCTGTCTTTATGATTGCCAAATTCCAAGATCTCTCCCTCTGCTTTGCCAGTCTGTAGACTTGCTGTGATTGGTGCCCAAGGATGATAAGGTCCTTACAGACTGACTCATGATAGATAGACATCAGGATGCTTATTTAATAATCGTCAATGAGAAATAAAGCTGTCAAATAGATTGGAAATTAACATTATATTGAAGGATGCTTTGCCTTCAGTAAGGAAGCCTAATTATAATCATAACATTACTTTGTGGGCCTGCCTAAGATATTTTGTTACATCTTTGTCACAATGAGGATGATTTTGCTGATGGGACTGAGATTGATAATCCCCTGTGTCCACCGCCACACGAGGGACAGTTTTGTCACTAGTTCTGGAAGTATTTCAAATCTTACCTTCAGCAAGGAAGTTTCACCCCTTGGGGCATTGCTGGGATGGGAATTGCTCATATTTGATACTCAGACTCTTTTTCTGTGCTTTGCAACTGAGCAATCTCTCCTAGAGTTGTAAATTTTTTCTTTCAATCAAGTTACAGTCAAATCCTATTGGCTTGGGAGCTTTTTCTGTGTCCTAGGTGATTTTTCATGTCTGCTCGGAACCATGGTTTTAGGGTTTCACTGTTACACAGGTGGCTTATTTCACAGGCTCCAACTTCTTGAACTTGCTGTAGACTTCAAGTACCAAGAAAAACTGGTACTGACAATAACAAGGATTTCTTGAGTAATTCAGAATTCTCTGAGAAAGTGACTGAGGGCTTCACAGAAATGACATCTAAGTTGATTCTAAAAGGATGGGTTTGGGTTTTCCAGGCACAAATGACTGGCATTTCCAAAGGCTTACAAAATCAATCATTCTATTTCTGGAAACTCTCAAAAATTTGGTCTAGTTGTGTTGATGAAGGGTGGGAAGTGATAGGAGAGGATACTGAGCAGACAAAACAGGTCAGGATCAGATTGTGGACAGCCTCGCAGGCCATGGTAAGTAACAGGTATTTCACAGGGTCGCTATTAATAAAAAGTGATCCCCTAATATCCACTTCAACCCCAATAAAAGAAAAAGCATTCCCTTCTTTTCTGTTTTGAATAGTGAGCAGGATAAGCAAGCATGCATACATAAGGTTTCTGGGAAGAAGGAAAGAATATATTTATCTTCTGTGGTAGAGGCAACCTTAGCATAGAATGAGCACCTGGCCTGTGGCCTAACACATGGTAGGCACACAACCATTGCTAGTCCAACAGCTGGATGGATAAATGGATGGATAGATAGCAGATGTCTTATAATGGAGGTAAATAGTTTCCAAAGCTTTGGAGTTGCTAGTGGGTACTTCAATGAATATATGTGTCCAAAGCAGCTGCGATTTGAGTCTAAACAAGTCACACATTAGGAGTGTGGGAAACAGTCTCATATCAGCTCAGTGCTGCCATGACTTTTTCCTTTTGGGCTCCTAGCCATGAGGCTTAGCAATGTCACCTCCACCACACTTCATAGACCCCATGTTCACATTGCAGTAAATTGACCACACTACTTAATTTCATCTTAACTTCACCTCTGAGTTCCAGATTTGCTGTTCTGTTAAAAAGATTTATAATCCTTTCTCCCTCATAGATGGTCCTTTATTATAAAAATCTATATAAAAAAAATCCAAGAAAAAGTTTTTTCACACAATTATCATGTAATCAGATTAATAGTTAATTTAACATTTATCCTTGTTACTGTCTAGCTTTTCCTAAATGCATACTCAATTATTACATATTTTCAATAATACTATGGAATTTTATATTGGACATTTTCATTTGACATTATGCCAAGCCTATTGTTTTGTGTTGTTTTCTTACCCTTTTTTGTGCCCATTACTTTCCCACTACACACCTCCAAATGCTAATAGCTTGATGTATCCTAATTCCGCTCAACTCTCATGAAACCACATACTACGTATATTCTTTGCTTATTGTTTGATAAAAATGGATCACACTCCATATAGTTCTCTGCTACTTACTTTTCTCATGTAATGATATACCATGAGTATACACATACCTCCTGGTAAATAGATTTAGTTCCAATTCATTCAAAACATACCTGCCAAATATATTAATTCAGCCTTTATTTATTGATGGACATTCAGTTCCTACCAGCAATGTTGCAGTAAACATTCTTGTATGTAAATCCTTCAGTACCTGTCTATTATAGAATATGTTTATATAGAATATGTCTCTAGACTGTTAAGTCAAAGATATGTCTGATTTAAATTTTAACAGATGTTGCAAGATGACTTTCCCAAGAGGCAGCATTCCTACATTCCCACAAGCTTATCAATTTATCTGTACAAATATTCTGAGAAGTAGTAAAGCAAAATGGTTAAGCACAGAAGCTCTGGAGCAAGAAAACCTGGTATGAATTCTAGCTCTTCCATTACATCCTGTATGACCTTGAGCAACATAAGTAATCATGCAGTACCTCAGTTTCATAACTGTAAAATGGGGGTAATAATAGTCACCACCTACTATTTTTATGTGTAAATGCATGGAACAGTGCTTGGCACATAATAAGTACTCAGTAAGGGTCAGCTATAATAGTAGTTACAAAGAATTGTAATATTGATATGATTGATTTACTATATTTCCTCCAGTATTTTTGTCATAAAGATAGGTTAGAAAATTCTCTCTATCTATTTCAATAGGAAGCAGCCATCTCAACAGTTGTTAATAAAAGCAAAGCAGGATTTTCCAGCTGTCCATAGCTACGACATATCACTTAACATTGTTCCTCAGTGTGTTCTGAAAGTATTCTTTCTATCTGCATCTCTCTAGTTTAATGAACACAGTCCAAAAGAGCAGTGTTCCTAAAGAGTACACAGTAGCAATAGCTCATGGCCATTTGGGTACAAAATTGCTGCCAAGTTTTCACAGTAATAAACAGAAAAATGTCCTATTTCTCTATCCCTTTTTTATTTGAGAGGATGTCAGTAGCTTTCTGTGAAAGAAATCAAGCTCCAGAGAAAAACCAGTTTTTTACAAACACAGGACGGAAAATAAACATTTCATTTTATTGAGCCACCGGTAGAGCAATCCACTCTGCATCTTCCAATCTGCTTTGTTGGAGCATGTAATGAACATTCCAAGTATATATTTACACTAAGTTCCAGTTTAACATGGGTTCAAACAAACAGAAAGATCAAATATTTGGAACTTCTTCTGCAGATTACTTTTGTGATTAAGAGACAAAAGCGGCAGTCAGCAAGCTTACAGACAGGAGGCTTTTCTAAAGCAACTTTTAGGGAATGCTGCAGAATCATCTCACATTCAATTCTATTTAATTCACCAGTCATTTCCTGAGCACTTGCTACGTACAAGACAGCATCCTAGGCACTGGTGGGGATGAAACATAAAGAGAAATATGGTAGGATTGGGGCACCCTATGACTAATAGTCTACTGGGGGAGAAAATACTGTGCAGGCAGTGGTATGTCATGTGTTAGGTCTCTCGTGGTATCAAATGAGAGAAAACCCCATTCAAACCAACTTAAATAAACAAAGAAAAAATTATTTGCTCATATAATGAAAAGTACAGAGGTTCTGGCTTCAAATGGGGGTTGATCTAAGGCCTCAAATCGTATCATTGGAACCCCAAATTTCTCCACTTCCTGGATCTGCTCTCTAAGCATAGGCCTCACTTTCAGATTCTATGTGATAGGAAGCTCCAAGTCTATATCCTCCCAGATTCAAGTCTAACGTAAACAGAAAATAGGACTTCTGTTCCAAATAGTATCATGTAAGTCTTGGAAGTGACTCACAGTGGCCTGAATTTGGTTGCAAGCTTATCCCTAAACTTATCACGGTGGCCAGAGGAGTGCCATGTTCTAACTGGTCAGGACCAAGTGACTTTTCCAGCCCTGGAGACAGAGGTGAAGTCAGCACTTGCCAAAGGAAATGGAACAAGGATTGGAGAATAAGTGATTCTGCAGAGAAAGAAAAAATCAGAGAGGGGAAAGTGGATTCAAAACCAAATATAATAGAATAGTAAAATGGTACAGTGAGAGGAAAGGGTAGAGACATATTCTGGCTTTAAGGATCTAAGCAAGAACCACCAAAGTAGAAGTAAAAAGAACAGAAATCATATTCCTTCCTGTTCTGGGAATCTCTTATTCTGGGAATTGTCCTAAAACACACAGCTCTTATAAAATGTCAGCAGTGTGGTCTAGTACTTTAGAGTTCTTTCGACTCTGATGTCACACAGATCTGGGTGTAAAACACACACCAACCTTGGGTCTCAAAGCCTGTTTGTTCATCTGTAAAATGGGAGTGATAATGGTCTCTACCTCATAAGGCTTTACAAGGACTAACTTTGTTATTCATTCTAATACCCACGTAATTGGGACTAGATCCCTAGGTACGAAGATACTGATATCTTTATACTCATCATCTCTCATTTCCTTTTCAGCCCACTGACATTGAGGTTCTTCTTCATGCTAAGGATATGAATGACTTCCTAATGGCTAACGCGAGTGGATAATTCTCAGCCTTTATTTGATTTGACTTATGCATAGTATTAACACTCTTTTTTTAGAAATACAAAACATGACAGGTATCCAAAGGAAAATAAACCAAGTTTATCAAGTTTACTTTTGTCTGTTCATGGTGGATAAACAGCTGCTTTCTTTTGTGATTATCTTATTTTGAAAGGTCATGACATGCATTTTAACAACAGCATAGCAAAAATCAGAGATTAAACTGTTGTTAGGGAGTCCAGGTTTATGGGAAATATTTAACATTTTATTATTTGGGGGACCAGAACCAGTCAGGATGATCCAGTTATTTCTGATTTATTTAAGTACTAAATGGTTTTCTTTTTATTTTTATGTTATGTGAAGTGCTTGATTGTATTGGAAATCGGTCAAACTGTCAGTTTTTTTCTACTCTGTACTATTGTTTTTTATTTATTTATTTTAATCGACACATTGTAATTGTTCATGCTTATGGGATGCAATCTGGTGTTTTAATACACATATATGTTGTATAATGATCAGATCAGGGTAGTTAATGTAAACAGTACCTCATGCATTTATCATTGCTTTGTGATGAAAACATTCAAAAGCCTCGCCTTTATCTTTTATATAATATGCAAAACTTAGCTGTTTAACCATAGTTACCCTATTGTGCCATAAAACACCAGAACTTATTCCTCCTATCTAATTGTAATTTTGTACCCATTGGCCAACCTTTCCCTGTTTTCCCTATACTCCTCCTCTCCCCACCCACTGTCAACTACTGTTTTACTCTGTCTCTAGAATAACTTTTTTTTTAGATTCTGCATATGAGTGAGGTCATGTGGTAATTGTCTTTCTGTGCTCGACTTACTTCACTTAATATAATGACCTCCAGGTCCATCCATGTTGCCACAAATGACAGGATTTCATTCTTTTTTATGGCTGAATAGTATTCTATTATGTATATACCATGTTTTTTATTCATTTGTCTGTTGTTGGACACTTAGGTTGATTCCATATCTTGGCTATTGTAAACTATACTGCAGTAAACATGGGAGTGCAGGTATATCCTCAACATACTGACTTCATTTCTTTTAGGTATATACCCAATAGTGGGATTGCTGGATCATATGGTTTTCTATTTTTAATTTTTTGAGGAACCTCCATACTGTTTTCCATAATGGCTGTACTAGTTGACACTCCCACCAACAGTGTGCAAGTGTTCCCTTTTCTCCACATCCTTACCAACACTTATTTCCTTTCATCATTTTGATAATAGCCATTCTAACTAGAATGAGGTGGCTCTCATTGTTGTTTTAATTTTCCTTTCCCTGATGATTAGTGATGTTGAGCACTTTTTCATATGCCTATTGGCTATTTGCATGTCTTCTTTTGAGAAATGTCTATAAAGATCCTTTTCCCATTTCTCAGTTGGGTTGTTTTTTTGCTGGTGTTTCAGTTCCTTATATATTCTTGATAGTAATCCCTTGTCAGATGTATTGTTTGCAAATATTTTCTCCCATTCTGTAGGTTGTTTTTCACTTTAATATTTCCTTTGATGTGCAAAAGCTTTTTAGTTTGATGTAATTCCACTTGTCTACTTTTGCTTTTATTGCTTGTGCTTTTGAAGTGTTATTTTAAAAGTCCTTGCCCAGCTGCATGTCATGGATCATTTCCCCTGTTTTTTTCCAGTAGTTTCATAGTTTTGGGTTTTACATTTAAATCTTTAATCCATTTTGAGTTGATTTTTGTTTATGGTGAGAGATAGGGGTCTAGTCTCATTCTACTACATTTGGATATCCAGTTTTCCAAACACTATTTACTGAAGAGATTTTCTTTTCCCCGATATTATTCCTGGCACCTTTGTCAAAAATCAGTTGACCGTAGGTGTGTAAATTTAGTTTTGAGCTTGCTATTCTGTTCCATTGTTCTATGTGTTTGTTTTTATGCCAGTACCACACAGTTTTGGTTACCATACCTTTGTAGTGTAATTTGAAGTCAGGCAGTGTGATGCCTCCAGTTTTGTTCCTTTTTTTTCAGAATTGCTTTGGCTATTTGGGGTCTTTTTGGTTACGTATGAATTTTAGGATTATTTTTTTTCTATTTTAGTGAAGAATGTGATTGGTATTTTGATAGGAATTGCATTAAATCTGTAGATTGCTTTGGCTAGAATAACCATTCTAACAATACTAATTATTCCAATCCATGAACATGGGACATCTTTCCATTTATTTACGATATCTTCAATTTCTTTCTTCAAAGTTTTATAGGTTTTATTGCAGAGGTCTTTCACCTCCTTGGTTAAATTTATTCCTAGGTAACTAAATTATTTTTTGTAGTTATTGTAAAGGAATTGTTTTCCTGATTACTTTTTCAGATAGTTTGTTATTAGTATATGGAGTATAGTATTAATACTCTTGATCACTACCTCCTTCTCAAAATTCTTTAATCCATTTCTGACTTTTGTTCTTTTTGTATTTTTTCTCCCAACTTTACTACCCTTCCTTCTCTGTATCCTTCTCTGGATCTTCTTCCTCTGTTTACCCCTAAGATTTTGGGTTTTCTGGGAGTTTATGCTTTGTTCTTGTATTAGGCAACTGATTATAATTATGATTGCCTATTGTCTTTTGAATAGTTTTTCTACATTAGCAGAAAATCTCATATTTAAAGGGTAAATTTTTCAATATAGTAGTTGGAACACAAATTCCAAGTCTTCCTTGCAACAAAGATGCAGGCACACAATTTTGGCACTGTCAATCAGTTCAAGCCATATGAGACTTAACTAGAAAACTTGTATCCTTCAGTTATCACCCCTCATTTTCCCCATCTTCCCAAGCTCTAAGCATCTTCTAATCTTCTTTCTATCTCTATAGATTTGTTTATTCTGTACATTTCATATAAATGGAATAAAATATGTGGTCTTTGGTGACCAGCTTCTTTCACTTAGCATAATGTTTTCAATATTTATCTGTGTTGTATCATATATCATTCCTTCTTTCTTTATTAGGACTGAATAATATTCCATTGTATGGATATATTGTATTTTGCTTATCCATTCATCAGATGGACATTTGAATTGTTGCAGATATTATTATTACTCTCCCTATTTTATTTTAGAGATAAAGATACTGAGTCTCAGGGAAGTAACTTGACCAAGGTCAGACAGCTAGAAAGTGGCAAGATGAGATGCACATGAATACAGGTGTGTCTGATGCTATAATTCATGCTTTTAACCACTGTACTTCTGTTTCTTACCATGCTATAGAGCCTGTAAAGTCAATACAAAAGGAGATGGGGCAAGGCCAATAAAATTCTCATTGCAAATCATGACTGAAACTTCATTTTAATAAACAAGTGAAACTATTCAAATGTATTAAAAATAAGCCATCTTGACAAATAAGAAAATAGAGCTTAGCTCTATTAAATTTTAAAACAAAATAAATCTACAATAATTAAATATTAATAGCCAGAATTTACATAGGACTTACTAAAAACTTCTAAGAACAGTTCTAAATTCTTTATATATATTAATTTAACCCTCAAAACAAGCATTTGAGGTGGGTGTACATCAGTGTCTCCATTTTGAAGATGAAAGCACTGGGAGTTTAAGTAACCTGCCCTTACATTATAGAGCTGGTGTGAGGTAGAGCTGGTCTTGGAATTTAGGCAATCTGGCTTGAAATTTTGGATTCTTTATTACTACTCACCAAACAAACCAATGAAAATAATGAATGCAAACACACAAACAGAAGGAATGGTTAGCAGATCTCTAGGAGGGAGGTCATTTAAGTTTAAAAGTAACAGAAGATAACACAATGTTAAAAAGCAATACATTCAAGTACAAAATAATTTCATTCTGTATTCCAGACAAACCAAAATCAAATGGAAAGCAAGAAATTAGAAGCACATATAGGAAATAAGAATTAATTCACATGAAAATTAACAAGAAAAATATTAAAAGATTAAATGGAGAGATAGAAAAGGGACATGAATAGATTATGTCCAAAAAAGAAATACTTTAGCAAAAAACGTTTAATATCATTAATAATGAAAGAAGGGCAAATTAAACCTGTGATGAATATTTTTTTTCCTATCAAATAAGAAAAATATACAAAATTAAAGGAGTCTATCTAACCTTGGCTAGTGTGTAATAAACTGGCATTCTCAAACATTGCTAATAGAAGCATAAATAAGAGAATCATTTTGCAATATATACCAAGAACTTTAAATATTCATATTATTTTATCTCTCATAGGAATTCAGCCTAAGGAAATAATTATAAATTTAGAAAAGGCTTTGTAGTTCAATGACATCCCTAAAAATTCAGATGAAAGATATTGGAACCATCTAAATACGTAACAATGAGGAAATCATTAAATAAATTATTCTACATATAAACAATTATGCAGCCATTAAGATTGTGTTTACCCAACAGTGTTAAATTTTGGGAAAATATTCCCATTACATTTTCAAATTTAAAAAAAGCCAGGACACAAATTTATATTTATTACAAAATTTATATTCGTTACAAATTTATGTTGATTACAACTTTTAAAGAACTAATATAGTGAAAGACTAAAGAGAAATACATCAAATGTACTAAATTGATAGGGAATTTTTTCCCCACTTTTTGCTATTTTTCCAATTTTTCTATAATGTGTACTGATTACTTTCATAATGGAGAAAAATAAAATAAATTTTGCTTTTAAAAAAAGTTAGCGGGTTGTGTTAGTGTGTTAAGTTGACTGATTCCAAATTACTGCTGTCTCTCACTGACACAGTGTATCTGACCCAGGGGAGTGGTGCGTGTATTTCTTTTTGAAGTTCCAGCTCTGGAGATAAGCCTCCAGTTGACCTATAGGTCTGCTGATTTTCTAGCAATGTCAGATAAGGAATTTTAAACACAGAAGGAAACTACAGAGCCACTGGCTGGTTCACATCAGAAGAACCCAATCAGTGCAGTTTTTGTTTCCCCTGGTCAGTGGCCCTGAAAGAAAGTGAGATTACACTGTAGCTTTTGCACTCTATCCCAGGACAACAGGCTCCACCACTTAAACAGCTAAGGTGAATGCCTGGCTGGGGAGATAGAGGAAAAGGACACCCCTGGTGAAGCACGCAGATAAGATCTCCAAACAGAGACATGCATTTTGTTTAAGAGTTTGCAAGGTCTGAGGAGCAAATCAAACCCTCTAGGGAGGAGGGAATCAAATGTCGGTAGGAAATCCCTGGCCTAACCCATTGGAAGTGGTTAGGGCCCTGTGAATTTTTATTCCTCTTCCTCGTTCTTTTCACGTGACAGCTGTTTGTTGACATAGGATGAGCCAGATGTGGCTCCGCAAAGGTTTTGCTTATAGACCAAAAGGTGGACGATTCAGTCCAGCATACAGGACACTCTGGCTGTGATATCAGGGGCACCTTCAACCACTGAGAGAGGCTTTTTGGAGCAAGTTGACTTTAAAGTAAAACCTTACAAGAGGAGTTAGCCTCACAATAGTGAAGGAGTGTGGGAGAGAAGTATCTTCCAGGCTGAGGAAATGGCTCAGACTTGCAGGCAAGAGAGGTAGAGGGCATTTGAGGAAGGTTCACAAGTTTGGAATGGAAGACAGGAAGAGGAAAAGTGGTTTCTTCCAGCTCCCCTCAGGCTGAGTTATAGAGAAAGGTGAGAGGAAAAAAAGGAAAAATATACTTTCTAAAACCTTCCTCTTCTTCGTCTCAAAACATTGTCCTTTTCCTTTGTCCCAGCGTATGCTGTTCTTGGCTCTCTTACCCCATGTGCTTCTGTTTCAAGGTTGCATAGAAAATGAAGGGGCAGAAGCAGCCCAAGGTTGAGGCTTGAGATCCATATAGGTGCTGCTGCAGTCACACACGGGTGAGCTGAGCAGCTAGGCCAGAGGTGACTGACTATGCATGTTTCCTTTAAACACTGCATCTGCAATCATTTTCAGTTCCAAGGGGCCAATGGTGGGGTTTGGAGGATGTCATTTGGTCATTACACATATGTTGAGTATCCACTGATGCAATTTGCAGCCTCATTGGGAAGATAATATATGCACACATGAATGATGCATATTTACTTGATATGAGACAATTGTGGAGTAGAGGTGCAACTAGCTTTTATTGAGTCATTATGTGTTAGGCATATGTGAAACACTGGGGAGAAAAAGATGGTGAAAACCTATACTGAAGTAGCTCAGGGTCTAATAGTCCACGTGCACATGTAGGGGAAAGAGAATAAGATAGGAAATGAACATTTAAATGTAATTTAAAAGTAAATGGTGAGTTGTCTTGTGAACCTGTTTAGATAGATTTCCTAGCTCTCTGTTCTTTTGTACAGCTCATTTAAGGGCTGAATTGAGAAACAGGTGAGTATCTCACAGCTCCTTCACAGATGAGAAAACTCACAAAAATGTATGATCAAAAGGACATGAAGTCAGAGAGCTCTGAGTGTGAACTTAGCACTGCACTCATTCAACTTGCATCCTGGGGCAGGTTACTTTACATTTCTGAGCCTCAGTGTCCTCATCAGAAACAGAGGTAACAACAGCTGTACGTGGCAGATAATGTCAGTGATCCACCCAGTTACAGTGTTCCCTTCTTTTTGCTATCAGAAGCTCTCCCAGTTTTGTTTGGGGGAGGAAAGTGCCTCACATTGCTGATGGCTCATGAGTGGTCTAAGGCAGGGGTTGGCAAACTCTTCTGAAAAGGGCCAAATAATAAAGATTTTAAACTTTGCAGGCCACTCAGTCTCTGTCTCAACTCTGCCACTGAAGTGTGAATACAGCCATTGACAATATAAACGAATGGGTGTGGCTATGTCACAAAAAAACTTTATTTACAAAAACAGGCGGTAGTCCAGATTTGGTTGTTGTTTGTCTATTCCTAATCTAGGGCAATCCTGACAATCCTATTCCCTAGTTTCTCCACCTCCTTTGTAACTAAGGGTATCCATGTGTCCCAGTTGTGATCAATGATGTCTAAGGAGAAGTCTGATGAGGGGGTTTCTGGGAAAGTTTTTGCTTTCCTTATAAAATGAGGACTGTGTTGGTCCTATCCTTCTACCTCAATTCTACTTTGAATGTGGATGTGATATCTGGAGCTCATTCAGCCATCCTGTAATCCTGAGATGACAAACATAAGACTAAATGTTAACTTACTAAGAATGGTGATGCAGATAGAGACTAGTTCCTCCATGTCATCGCTGATAAACTGAATCAATGTCAGCACCACCTAGTGGACTGCTAAACCCAACATTTTTAATCCACTGTTGTCAGATTTTCTACATTTTTTCAGCCAGATTTATTCCTAAGTAATTTCAATAAATCACAGGCTTATTGTGAAGATTAGATGAGCTTAATATACAAGTCACATGGCATGTAGCAGATGTTCAATAAATGGTGGTTCTCTTCACGTTTCGTTTCACAGAAATTGATATCATTCCCTTCCTGATCAGTATTAACATTTTGCACAAGCTCCTTTTAAGAATAAGTTCCCTAGCATGGAATATTTTCAGGGTCATCTCCAGAATCATTCTATTTTAAAGTTTCCAATGCCTCAGAAAGACTAGGAGAGGAAAGGGCTAGAAAGAATATCTAGTTTAACAGGAGTCTAAGTATGCAAAGATACCAGGTGATTCAAACAAATTGGAGATAAACTCTCTGCCTAGTAACTATCAATGAAAGTCTCCTTCTGCATTTCCCGCCTGGGTTGTTTGCCAAGGTTCCTCATGCCTGCCTGCAACTGACTTCAGATGTGAAGATAGGAAGCACGGAGGGTGCCTTGTAAAGTTCATGGCTTGTAGCAGACCCTCACTACATGCTATTTTATTTCCCTTTCCTCTCTTCTGTCTGCCTTGCACTCTTACGGTCTTAGTTTATTAATCAGTTCACTAAAAATCAGACTCATTGTGGAAGGAAGCCCCATGAAGACACTTTTAGCCTGGAAGAGGAAAAGGTCAGAGAATGATTAGTCCAAGAATTGGGAGCAATAAGGAACAAGGGTTTAGAAATGTTCAGAGTCAAGTAGTTCAACAGGTTTCTGAGATGCAGGTGTCCTTGGGATCTCTCTCTCTCTTAAAATAGTGGTGCGTGCGTGCGTGCGTGCGTGCGTGCGTGCGTGCGTGCGTGCGTGTGTGTGTGTGTGTGCGCATATAGCTCAGGTTAAAGTACCCATGTAGAGACAGATGATATCTAATAACTGTGAAAGGATGAGTCGGTGGGTGGATGGACAGATGAATGTGTCAGTAATAGGAATGTGTAATGTGAAAAATAAGCAGCAGTGGGATCTGGCTGTCTCTTGTCTTGGTCTGGCTTTGTGAGAATTTTTCAAATCTTGTTATCGTAGTGAGCAGGACTGAAGCTTTGTTGGGACCTAAAATTGCATGGGCTCAAAAAGATTTTAAAAGGACACAGTTTTTTTCTTGGCATGCATTTCTCCTAGTTCCCTCTTTTCTCATGGTTATTTGATATTTTGAGTCTTGGATACAGGGCAAGATGACATTATTTACATAAATGTAAAGTTGTTTTCCAGCCAGCCTGAAGCTGCAGACTTGCCAGAAGGCACATACTATCCATACCAAGAAACGAAAGAAGACATCAGTAAAGCTATGCTGATTCCACTCCTCCAGCAGGACCCTGAGATAACAGCAAAGATGAGAACGGAAACCAGGCGGAGCCTTGGCGAGAACTTGCACTTGGCTCCTTGCACCGAGCCCAGCCCCCATGGCTCACGTCCCCCTCCCTCCTGCTTTTCACTTCCCACATTCCAGTCCTTCAGCCCCCTCTTTAAAAATCCCTTAGTAAATCTGAGTCTTTGAGATGGCTTTAGTCTGGCCATTCTCTTTCAGGTTTACCAGAGATATGGGTTAGCCTAACATTTCTCCTCAGGTCACTGGTATTCCTGAATAAAGGTGACTGCCATTTTCACCATTATTTGACTTTTGAGTTGTTTGCTTTTGAAAGGGGGCAGGCAGCTGGACCAGAGTTCAGTAACAAGATTTAAGGGAGCCTCAGGCAGGAGCAGAGTCTACCCCGACCCTGTCCCCCATATCATTCTGTTGCAACTACTTATATCTGATGTTATAACGTGAAAGCAGCCACAAATGATATGTAAAAGAATGCTCATGGATGCGTCCAAATGAAACGTAGTTACAAAACCAGGTGGTGGTCCAGATTTGACTTATGGGTCACAGTTTGCCCATCCCTGCTCTGGGCTATGTGCACATCTGGGAGTGCCTCTTGGAACTGCAGTTGCCATTTTGCTATGAGCCTGAGGATGGAGAGAGAGATGTTCAGACAAAGAAAAGACCTGTTTCCTTGATAGGAGCTTCTAATCTAGTACACCCAGAACCCACCCTCACTCTGTGCTTCTTGTCTGGTGTGATATGAAACTTTCTCTTCATTCATGTCTGTTTGAGCTTTTCTCCTACTTGCAGCCAAGAGCATCCTAGCTTCCAAACTTGCTTAAGAGGAAATAGTCCCCCTTTTGTGTTCCCCTCACTAGCTTGCAGTGGAATAATATAATAATAATGTACTAATGGCTAGCAGCAGTAGGGTAAAAAAGGATATGCCTCCTTACTGCAGACTTCCCAGAGCAAAGACCCTTTTTTTTTTTTTTTTTGACCGGTAAGGGGATCGCAACCCTCGCACGGTGTGGTCTGCACCACGCTCAGCCAGTGAGCGCACCAGCCACCCCTATATAGGATCCAAACCCGTGGCCTCGGCCCTACCTGCACCGCACTCTCCCGAGTGAGCCACGGGGCGGGCCCAAAGACTCATTTTAATTTAGTAAAATTTAAAATCCTTTTAGGAATACCACTAAACACTGAATACTCAGGCCTCTTGCCTTTTGCCACCGGGATTTGAGGAGCTCTAGCAAGACCTCGCGAGAACAAATTATAGAAATAAAAACCATTTGGGTCCGTTTTAAACAGTTCCAGTCTGATTTAAGCTACTTATTGAGAAAAAAAAGTATATGTAGTCTGCCTGGGGAAAGTTTTTTAAGTGTAGCTAATGTTTGAACTATTGATTCATTCTTTCTCTAAGAGGAATAATTTCTCTACACTGAGACTTGTACAGTATGAACTTGTGCCGCGGGAACCCATTCTTCTAGCATGCAGTTGTTGCAATCAACATACCACAACAAGCACAGGTTCACCATTCTTTTTCTGAAATAAGCAAAACGTTTATTGTTAGATGTGACTATCAGAATTGGCCTGTAACCTTGGGGGAGTTTTCAAACACAGTTAAGCAAAAATACATAAGAGTAGTAGGAAAGTAGAAGGGAAGCAGGAAAAACGAGAGAAAAGCTTAGTCTAGTTTAGACTTGCCTTAATTACAGCCTATATACAATGAAATGTGGTAATTTGATACAAGTTGATTTAATGGTATAATCCCTTTTTTGCACTAGTAAATACCCCCAAGTTGCCTTTTATATGAATTATGTTACAAGAAATGTGTAATTCTAGCAGAAAAATTGCTTAAACAAAAGGAGTAGAATTTTAAAGGTGGGCTTTAAAAAATGGGGATTTTTTTCTTTTTTTAAATTGGGATTCCTACAGACTAAGCAGCTTTTCAGAGAAAATGACAGATTTATTTTCTGACTGTTTCTTACTGTAGAAAGTTCAGAGAAGAAACTAAAACTTAAGAATAAGCTCAAAATCCAAAGACAATCACTGCACAAATTCTGAGGCAGTTCCTTCTAACTTCTCTCTCACACACACATAGAAAAAGATAGATCTATTTTAAGATCTGTGATTAAGATCATATTGTATATCATAAACTTTTTCCTAGATCATTAAGAATTTTTCATTAAGTTTTGTACATTACCTTTTATTTTAGTTATTTTTCAGTACACTATATTGTTCCTCTCCATTTTAGTTTAAAAGATGACATTTTAAAAGATTTTTAAAATAAAAGTGATTCACAATTCTATTATATCATTCTAGCTTCATTTTTATTCTAGAACTATTTTCATTTTTCTTACTCTTTCCCCTACAGAGCTGAAGCTAGTTGTATTCTGAATAAAGGTGACTGCCAATAAATACATCTCATTTTGACTATGAAACCTTCTCTTCAGATAGCATCTTATGGTAGTGGTTCTTGAAATGTGGACCCTGAACCAGCAGCAGCAGCACTTAGGAATTTGTTAGAAATGCAAATTCTCAAGCTCCTACTGAATGAGAAACTGGGGGGTGGGGGGGAGCAGCAATCTGTGTATGTGTGTGTTTTACAACTCTGATGCACACTGAAGTTTGAGAACAGTTTGCAAAATTGCCTTTCTGACCAGTCTCTGTATTTCCTGGAAGGTTGTAGATACAAAATAAAATGCTGGTTGCCTCTATTACCTCAAGGGGAGAATAAGGATATTAACTACTTTCCAAGATAAGGATTAAATATAATAATTAGTAAAAGTGTTTTGTATACTACTAAGTGGTGAAGTGGTATATAGATATTAGTTATTGTTATGGTGACCCTGAGTTTAAGCTGAAAGATTTATATTACTAAACTCTGGGGAAAGCCAAGTGGAATGTGGACACAGATGGTTCTTAACTTTCACATATACAACATTTATACAACCCGATTTTCACACATTACACAAGCCACCCCTAAAATGCCTTTCCCACACCAAATCTGGAATTTCATACACTTGCAGTTTAACGAGCAATTTGAGGTATCCCATGGCTGTACCACCTGCCAACCCATAGCTCTGCTTTGGCAGGATCACATATTTTTTCTGTTCTACAGTTTTTGTGCCTATTTCATTGCATCTGGCCATTATTATTTACAAAGAAAACAAGAGAGAAATTGTCCTCTCAGTCATGTTTAGTTTCTATTACATTTCTTTGGCTGTCTTAGACTATGATTGTTCCTATTTTTGTCTTATGAATGTGATAGCCTCTGAAATACCTCCTAGAACACACAGTAGTATTTCTTTCAAGCTCTCCTCTGCTCCCTGAGTTATCTCTACTTCTTCTGGTCAGTTTGTTCTTCTTGCTCCTCAGTCTTGATGTCTGGTGATCCCTAGCTGTTCGTATTTTTATAATTTTAAGTCTCTGTCATAGGCTCCCTCTGCCACCGCTCATGCTTGAGCGGCTGTGGTCTGCATATAAGTGGGTAGAGCCTTGACCAAGAGAAATCACTTTAGGGAGCAGGGGCATGGGGCAAACAGGCAGGCTGAAGACCCCTTGCCCTCTCCGCCCTCCACCTCCTACTCTTGTTGCCAGAATAAGGAGAGCTTTACTTTGAGATGCTACTTTGATGAATTTTTCTCCTGAGCAAAGATGACATTTTTTATTCCTTCTGAGTCCCTTTTGGAAGTTTCGATCTAACTTTCTCAGCCCTCTACCCCCATATATCACCAGCCCTCCCAAATAAAAAGTTCACATTATTTGAAGGGATAGTCTCCTAGGGTTTTTTTTTTTTTTTTTTTTTGTCGTTTTTTCGTGACCAGCACTCAGCCAGTGAGTGCACTGGTCAGTCCTATATAGGATCCGAACCCGCGGCGGGAGCGTTGCCGCGCTCCCAGCGCAGCACTCTACCAAGTGCACCACGGCTCGGCCCTCTCCTAGGGTTTTGACCCAGGGTCCAAGGCTGCTGCCACTAACTACTCAATGGTGGTTGAGGGATTAGAGACATGCTTGGCTTTGTTCTAGATGCAGATCTGTAATTCATTATCCTGATGCTTATCTCAGGGCCCCTCCTACTCTTGATCTGCAGTCACCCTAACTCTGAGCTGGGAGTTTCTTACAATCTTCTTTCTTTCTTTCTGATCCAATCTATTTTCTATAGCTTTCTCTCGAACAGTAGTTCTCCAAGTTATAGTGCCTGAAAGAGTAGCATCAGTGTTACCAAACTGAGAGAAATCTGTTGTCCACCGTTCAAATGACTAAGAAGTCTCTCATGTCAAAGTTTGCCATGATAAAGATCATTATTTATTTGAATAGCCAAAGGAGTACAAGGCAGCTAAAGCAGCTTAAAGACCTCATACTTCCAGATAGCATAAAATCACAAGCATTTATAGAGCAAAATCGTGAGTGGGGGTCCAGGGAGTCATGTGGGAAGCTGTTTGATTTGAGGTGGTCATCACAACTATTTCTGGCATCTTGACTGATATTTTCTATGGCACCTTAGGGTCAAGGGTGTACCCACTCTAAAGCAGGCTTGCAGTTGCAGGTGGCCTGCAAACACAGCTTGAGATTGGCATTACAGATGTCGTCTGTAAGCCATAAAGCATTCAGTTAAGGAACAATCATCCTGAAATTCAAATCAAGTTTTAGCTTAAGGAAAGTGTATGTTTAACTAACTTTATTATTATATTATTGTTAACCATAATTTATTGCTGCTCCTAGGAATTCAGCCCATCATGTTTGGCCGAGCAGGTTTTCCTTACTTCCTGACTCCCTTCCCCCAGCCGAGGCCTGCTCTGGCTGGAGTTGCAGGGATAGCTAAGGGAGGGGGTTTGGGGGGAACATTGGGGTCTGTCCCATTTCATCAGCAACACCTCAGAACTCGTTAGAAATGCAAATTCTTTATCCAGAATACTGCTGATGAACATTTAGTTATTTTTAGATATTTTACTACTGTAAGAAAAGCTGCTGTGAACACTTTTTACAGATATTTTTTATGGACATATCTTCTCATTTCTATTGGAAAAATACCTAGAAGTAGAATTACAGGACAAATCAAATCTGATCCAAACCAAAAATTATTCATAATTATGATTCACTGATGGTACATTACTATGGATTTATTCTTTTATAGTTGCCAGAAAAAATACATGTCCAAAATATTGCATCTGTGGCATACTTATACTAAAAAATTAATCCTTGTTTATCTGAAATTTAAATTTAACTGTGTCCTGTATTTTTTATTTTTATTTTTCCTAACTCTGTCAATACTAATTCCTTTTTATTATCATTTATGTTAATTTAAGGGCTTTGGAAGGTGGGAGAAAAAAAATTGACTTGTATAATTCCACCATCTTGATCCAAGAAAGAAGTTTGGTGAAAAGCTGATAAGCCACCTCGGTTAGCATCACAGTCTACTGATCAATCTGCTCATTACCATGCAAAATACACTATCCAAGCCAGAGAAAAATCACATCAGAAAGTTCTCCTTCTGAACACTAAATCAATATGTCTACGAAACATCATTTCAAGTTAGCTAAGAGTAGAATTTGAAATAAGAAATTACTTTGGATAAGTAAGTTTATTGTATTTAATGTTTAATATGTGTTTTGAACATTTTCAATAATCACATATATGTTGTATAATGCTCAAGTTTCTATTTTTAATCCAAGCCTAAAATATTTATAATACAACTAGGGAATTTATAAATTTTAGCTCTTGGGGATAAAATTCCTCACATAATATGTAAGGCTATCGCTTGATTTTTATATATTATACTTTTTATATAAGTTTTCAGGAACTCGTTAAACACAAAAATAAAACTGCCTCCAAAAAGATGTAATGGGCTGAAAAAATTTTAGATGTAACCATTAGATTCTTGGGCTAGAAAAATAAATATTTAGGTATTTTATTAGCTTTCTAGCAAGCCTATACCAATATTGTTACCCTACCATAAGTTTTTACTGGATAAACCATCCCAGTGTAGTTAGTTCTCTCTTAACAGTTATGGATGTTATGAAATTATTATGCATTCTGCCTATGCATATTTTGGACTTCCATTTCTTTATCCTGTAATTTTTAAAGTGTGGGCTCCTTCTATCCCACTGTTTTGGTACAATCTCTTGTGGTGAGTTGGTGGAAGAACACCACACTGGTGCTGAGGCTTCTGGCAGAACATTATTCTGAAGGGCTGTGGTTGCTATTGAGTTATTACTGAGGAATCATGCCCAAGGCTTATCCCCAGTTTGGTTTTTGCCCATGTATTAAATACTCTTAGTGGTTTTATTCCCTTCACTGTTCCCATTTGAATAAAATGAAACTCTTGTGAAACAGGATTTCCGGAGGTGGTGGGAAAAGGTCCAGTGAAGTCCAGGTTGCTTTGCGTAGATTGGATTTACTTCTGTTTTATTCAGCCATTCTCGAGAAGCAAGAGGAATTCTGACTCTAGATGGTTTTTCATATCTGGAAGAAACATTAATGATAATAATGATCAGCATTTACCATGCACCAGATTAAGTACTAGTCTAAGCATTTAACATGCATTTCTTCCTTGATAAGAGTCACAGGCATAACTAGTATAATTTATCAAGCCCCATCTATAAGCTAGGTACTTTGTATACATTATTCAATGTTCATGACTTCTTGAGAGAGAGGTATTTAGAGATCAGGAAACTGAGGCATTGACAAGTTAAGAAATATGTCCAAGATTATACAGGTGCTAAATCATAGAATTGGAATTTAAACCCAGATTCCCAAGCTTTTCTCATATAGCACAGTTGAATCAGTTTTCATGCTTAGAAAAACACTTGGTTACTTATCAGTTTATTTCACTTTGATAAGAACCTCTGTAGGACGTAAAGAAGATATTATTATCTCTATTTTAAAGGTATGGAAAATGAGACACAAAAAGGTTAAATGACTTGCCCAGCCTCATACATTAATGGCAAAATTGGCTTGGAGTCCTCACTTTATGGCCATTAATGCAATACCTTTTCTGCTATTTGAGCACACTATGACTGGGTGAAGTCATGTTAAGAGAACATAGTTTTAAATCCTTCCACTCAAAGCAAACCTTAAGAAGGCCATCATCCCTGATTCTTAGTCCCCGCATAGTCATTGTTTATACCTAGATTAACTGTGGTGAGGAAAGAGGCAGTTGTTAAATTTCCATGAACCCAGAGATCCTCCGTGAGTGCCAGCAAATATTGATTTTCAAAGACAGACAGCCCTTAACAGTTTTACATTTCAAACCACACTTCCCTATAAAAATGGTCTTCTACAGCAAGTTTCAAAGCAAGTGCCAGGCCTGGATCCTAGGCCACAGGTTCTAGGGGAGGGCATCACCCACAACCCATGGGAAATTTGGCCCGTTGTTTAGACTCCCTGTCTCATCAAGTTGCCTTTGATGGAAAAGCCAGATGGGCTTCTCTGGGTACCACCTGACCTTCTCCCACTCACTGTTACAAGGCTCTCCTCTTTTTAAAAATTTCCTCTCTAAGTCATTAGTTCCCTACACCAATGCATCTTGCCGAGAAGATAAATTGACTCAAATGATCAGAAAAATATGCCAATATTTTTCTTGGCAAATCAATCTTGTGTCACTGTAGGTCTCTACAAATTTTCTTCCAACTACTTGACAGCCCTATCCACTTACAATTAGAGTTCTTAAAACTCAGATGAAGGTTGAGTCCAGACTCTAATTTCAAATCTCTGTTGGCTCGCACTTGGGATATGTTCTGTCTTCCATCTCCAGCTGGCCCATTATCGTGCCCTTTCCTCTGGAATGAAGACTTCCCCACACACATCTCCACATTCCTCACACTTCGACTAAGAGAATTTATAGCTTGCTAACTCAGCCTTGCCCCAAAGAGCAAGGAAAAGAGAATTGGGTTCAGAGCCTGCCCGCTGGGTAGAGAATAGGCAAAGCTCCAGCTTTTGACCTTTTTGCCCAGTTCTTCCTTCCTTGCCCTCCATCCCCATTTTAAAAACTTGCCTTCTACAGGTCTCTGCTTAACTTCTCACCATTCAGCACTTGATCACTGCCTTGTTAGAGTTAAGCAAACAAGGCCTGAAGAAAGTTTGTGAAATCAGATTCTTTTCCTGCTTCAAGCTACTCCCCCAAAATCTAGTAGGAGACATATTTTGGAAGGATGCATTAACTCTTTTAGACCACTAGGGTGGTATTAGGTAAATCACTGCCTATAAATGACCTGTGGATTGGGTAAACTTCTATAGTCCATTGCATTAAAAGGTAGTATAGATGCTCATGAGTCCACACAGCTTCTAAGAATTCCAGAAAGCAACTTAAACAAAGAGAGGACCTCATCAAGTCAGTGTCCCCTCAGCCTTTTCCTGTTTTACTGAAAGCAGACACCTAAATTCATTTACTTATTCACTCAACAAACATTTATTGAGCCCCTGCTATGGGCCAAGTATGTGTTAGGTGTTGAAAGTACAGCAGGTAAATACAAAATAACAAAATTCCCTGCCTCCAAAGAGTCCTTCAGCTCAGGGAGGGATTCAAGCCTCAAGTTCTGTTTCTATTTCTGATTGTTTGACTTGTCCTGACCAACCACCAAAGGCTAGAAATGTGTTGCACCTCTCTTCCTATTTAATTCCCCACCCCCCATGGTAGTGCAGTGGAAATAGAGAAAAACCAAGTGCAAATTCCCCTTGCTTCCTAGTGTTCGTCATTTCTTAACTTCTAGTCATCTCAGTCTCCTTGTCCATAAAATAGTAGGTAATACTTAATATCTACTTTGCAGGGTTGCCAAGATGATTAAAAAGAATGTAAGTAAAGTGCCTGGCACATAAGCAATGATAGCTACTTTAATAAGACATGGAATGAGACATAATAGTTATCCAATAAGTAGTAGCTATTAATATGGTAGTTCTTTGTCTTCAGTCCACAACTCAAATGTCTGATGTAGCAAGGTGAGGGTTAATGGATGTGGGTTATTTTCCTGGGCTCCTTCCTCATCACCTATCATGCAAACCCTGTTTGTGATTTGTTCTATCCTAAGGAGCACAGGGTGTGTCTGCTCCTCAGGCTGGCCAATTTCTACCTGCTGAAGTTTCCTGTGCAGTGAGGGGTCAAGCAGTTGGCAAAGTCAAACCAGCCAGCTGCTGTGAAGTGATACTTCTGAAGGAAATCCTGGATGGGTCCTGCAAAGGAGTTGCAAGCTGCAGCCTGGATTAACCCAGGCTGTTCCTCAGCGCGTCTCAGCTGCTCGTCCACTCTCTGCCCGGCAGCTGGGCAAGAACTCCAGGATCGCCACTCCCCACTGCTCAGAACAGCCAGAGGGAACAGTGGGGATTCCTGATCAGTACATGCCCTCTTTCCCAGAAAAGGGATTAAGTGTGCCCTGATGAAGTTTACTCTTCCATCGTTCTTTCTTAGGGAGGGAGTTGGGTGAGAAAAGGGACCCGAACAGTCCATTTCTCCTCTCCCCTTAAAAATCCCTTTAACGGCTTCATTCTGCCATCAAACATTGTATCTGTACAAAGCAATCTGCTGGTGTCAAATGTGTCTGTTTTCTAGATTAAATAAGAATAATAATGCCAATCTCAGAAGGTTGTTAAAAGAAGTAAAGGAGAGATCACACGTGAAAGCACTTACCAAATGCCTGGCACATGATACATACACAATAAGTGCTAGCTTTCCCTTTTTCTTAATAATTATGTATGGTGGCATTGCACAGTGTAAGGAAAACAAGACCCTAAGTCTCTATCAGAGCTCCACTGTAGGTGACCAAGACCTGACTAAAACTAAATAAGGAAAAAAAAAAAAAAAAATGGAATTCACTGGCTCATAGAACTTTAGGCATAATGTCTAGAGGCTCAAAGGAAGTTTTCAGGGCTTGGTTTCTCTATCTCTATCACTTAGCTGGCTCTACTTGGTTCTGATTTTCTTTGCTGTTGGCCTTGATCTCTCCTGCCACAGACAGGATCTCTCCATGTGGGAAGAGAGATGGCCATGGGGATCGTAATCCAGAAGGAAGGGGCACACACTCTCTCCTAGCATCCATGTGTTAAATCTCATGGCAGGATTTCAGCCCTTTGTGGGTCACGTGCTCATCCCTCAGAACAGAAGTCAACAAACTATGACCCACAGGTCAAATCCAGCCTGCCTCCTGTTTTTGGAACACACACAAGCTAAAAATGGTTTTGTCATTTTAAAATGACTGAGGAAAAAAAAAAACAAAAAACAAAAGAAGTATAACATCTGAAAAGTACATGAAATTCAAATTTCAGTGTGTATAAATTTCAGTTTGATTAGAACATAACTTCCCATTTGTTTATGTATTGTCTGCTTTTCTGCTACAACAGTAGAGTTGAATAATGGTAACAGAGACCATATGGCCCACAAAGCCTAAAATATTTGCTGTCTGCTCTTTGCAGAAAAATTTTGCAAACCTTGAGCTAGACCAATTATTATAAACAAGAAGATTGGGCACTCTGGTTGGCCAGATTTGAACCATGTGCACACCTGGTAGCTGGGAGATAGGCAGGGTAAGAAGAAGAATACCTTACACTTGCTGAGCACTTATGTATCAGGCACTGCTTTAAGCACTTCATTTGTATTAACTTATTTAATCTTTGCAAGAATCCAAGTGGTAAGGATTTTTATCATCTCCATTTGCTAAATGGAAGAAACCAAGGTACAAAAAAGTTAAGGAATCTGTCAAAAGTTACACAGCTAATAAGTGGTAGAGCTGAGATTTGAATAAGACCGGCTGGCTCCAGAGTTCACTCTTGACCACCATAGCGTCTATTCTAAACAAAACAAAGTAGGATTTAGGGAAGGGAGATACAATGGTTTCCCCGAGTAAAGAGGGGTGTTAAGGAAAAGAAACAATGGATATCCATAACAGTGCCCCATCAATATGGGTTTGAAAATCTTTTATTTAACTGCTTAGAACCTTAGTTTTTTCATCTAGTATAAAGCAGAAAAGATCTACCCCTTGGGGTACTTGAAATGATGTTGGCCAACATTCATTGAGCACTCACTCTGGGCTAATACTAAGTACTTTATGTATATTGTCTCACTGAGGAAGCCACAGCTTAGAAAGTTTACAAAGATTGCTCCTAAGTCACTCAGTGAGTCAGCACCAGGGCACTGATGAGAAGCCAGGTCTGTCTGACTCTAGCACCCAGGCATGAAACAACTACACAGCACTGCATTCCATCTGAGAGGATAAAGGGAGATAAGATATCAAATGGACCCAGTAGAGAGCCTGACACATTGTGCACTCTGTTTAAGGTTAGTTTCCTTTCTTCCTCTTTCTTGACTTTTCCAGTTCACATTATGGAGATGTATATGAGCGAGAAATCCACACGCATCCTTGAAGAGTCCTGTTGCTTCTATCTTTTAGGTAAAAATTTTTTTAAAAAAATTCCCCTTTTAATCAGTTCTGCCATCAAAAAGGCAAAGCAAAAATAGCAAAGGTCCAGAGAAGGGTAGTGAAAATAATTTGCAGCATGCATAGCAGAAGAGCATACCATATAAAGAGAAATTCCACACCTTGGGATAATTTCATTTGGAGAGGAAAGCTCCCAGAAGAACAATGTTTACTGTATCGTAAGCTGATGACAGGTATAGGAAAGGCTAATCAGGACCTGGTATTTGCTTTCTCCCCAAAATACAAGAACCAGACTGTCTAATGCATTGTATAATAGCCGTGTCACCTTCCAGTTTGGAACACTATCAAAGTGAGCTTTACCCTCCCTTCCTACTGACTAAGGTGCCAAACCACACCTCCAGTCCCAATCAGTACGCAAAACACTACACTCTACACATACTGTTCAGAATCTGGAGATTTCTAGCTGGAAGATGTGTTGGGACCATGCAGTCCAGCCCTTATGTTGTAGATGAATCTGAAGCCCAGTGAGGTGAACTGGTTTGTCTAAATTTGTATGGAGAGCTCACAGCACATCTAGATTTAGCCTTGGCCTTAAGGTCAGATGAACTGGATTAGGGTCCTGGCTAGCTAAATGACCTTTCGGTCTCCCCATTTTTTAACATGGTTGGAAGGTCAAATAATAATTACAAAAATATTTAGTAAATGTAAAATGTAAAATTCTCAGTTCAATGCTTTCTCCTCTAAGTCATGCTGCTCCTTGGAACAGTCTGACGTAGGAAAAGAGTGCAATCCTAAATTGCTGAAAAAAAATTGTAAGATGTAGCACCCCCCTCCCCCCTTTACTTCCCTTCATCAACAATAAAGCACAAACTTCAAAAGAAACAAACTTGAAAATGGTGAATGCTGGATTCAGAGACCTTTCCCGGAGTGGAACCCTGTGGTCAGATATTGGCCAGGGCAATCCTTGAACAACTTGATTGCCATCCAAGTCTGTTTTCAGTGGGGAATAAAGTTCATGTTTTGGAGGCAGTATCCTTGACTTTTTTATCCTGTTATTCAAATATTTCCTAATAATCTTCAGCATTTATGCACTCAAGAGACCTTGAAGGAAAAGGATGCAGGGCTCGTCTTTTTTCCTTCCTTTTGCTAATGAATAGATGTTTTCTTTCTGAATTTACTGGACCTATCACCCTATTTTATTTTATTTTTTCACACTTAAATAACCCTAGAAAAAAGAGGTCAAATAGCAAATAGGAAACTGTAAGTTACCAACTTCTGGTTTGGATTCAACACCATGAATCCCTTTTCAACATGTACAGCCTAAGTGAAGAGGGATTAAAATTTTAACACATACATACATACTGTATAAATTAGCTGAAATAAGCATGGGTATTTCTGGTGCCACCTATTGGTCATACTGTAAGATTGAACTATTATGCAGTATTGTTGGTTTTGAAAATGAATATAAAATGGGACTTAAAACATTCAAAATTATGTATATCAGCAGGCTGGCTGAGTGTTTAAATAAGGGGATGTTTGAACATTATCTTTAGCCACAGCGACTTGGAACTTCAGGACTATTGTGCTATGTGACTTCTGTCTTGGTTTACTCACCAATTAAAGGAAAGGAATATATAATGAGGCATAGTCTTGGGAACTCTGAGATAAATGAACCAATACCCAGATTCAAGTGATTTTTGTCTTATGATTCAGAATTGCTGTGGGTGCCCATCCAGAACCCCTTTACCAGCCAGTGCATCCAGGCAGTTACCCCCAGCTGCTGGAAGAGTTGACTCCTACAACTCATAGCTACCCCGTTCTCTGGAGAATTGCCCTTGGCCAAGAGGAAGACTTCTTGAGAAAATGGGAGCCACCATCACCAGGAGGCTATGTGCACATGCACATGTACACCTGACCTCTGCAACCAGTGGCCGATGACTGACTGTCATGGGGATACAAAAGGCCAGTGCCCTTTATCTTAAGGTGAGACTAACTGCAGCGCAATTGTGCTTCAGAGTCCCCATGGTATCAGGCTGAAGCCAGATGTCAACTGAGGCCAAATTCTTGTTTAGCCCTTTCCCTGTCCTATCCTGTTTCTCACACTCCCCTTCTCCTTGAAAACACTCAATAAATCACTTGAGCACCAATCCCCATCTCAGGCTCTGCTTCTAAGGAACCAAAAATGAGAAAATACTGATGCCATGGAAAAATGTATCTTTGCAATGGGGAAAGCATTAGAGCAACATATCCCTTTGGATTTTGTGAATGTGGTTTTCCCAACATGCTTGGGAAGTAAACACTGAACAAAACAACTCTCCTTCATAGGCAGCAAAGCCCAGACTGGACGATAGCAGCAATGATACTGCACTGTGGGTGTTGATATAAAATATATCCTTGAAATGGCACTCGGCCTGTGTTTTCTGAGAAAAGCATTTAGTTTCAAAATAGTACATCCGTGTTGGCATTAGACCCAGTGCTCCCAGGGGTGATGACAAATAACCTGGAATTGGAGGAGCTGAGGCTTTACACATTGCTACATCTGCGGCAGGAGCCAGGACTTTTGGTTTGTGCCAGAGGAGAACCTTGGGGAAAGAAAAAACTCTGCCAGAAGACAACTTTGGAAATCTCATAAGATTTGTTGGTCGATTTAATTGGGTTTTAGTTATAGAAGTTCCAGCTGGTTCCCCAGAAGCAGCAGTGCCAAATAAGAAGCTAGGAGCTTTGGGCCTAGTCAGGCCTGGGTTTAAATCCTGCTTCTCTAACTTACTTAGTTTCCTCATCCATAAAATGAAGGATCATAATTATGCACCTTGCAAAGTTGTGGAGGAGGTTTAGAAATACACATAGTGTAAATTCAGTACCTGGTATATATTAGTTGGTGAATAAAGGGCAGCTATTTTTCTGCACTAGAGCTGTAGTATCTACTGACCAATCTAGCCTCTCTCACGAATAAAGGTAATATTTTGACACTAATTTATTCAAATTGTTTCAAACCCATAGGGGAAAAGGATGCTATTTACTTAGGGCTCTATTGGGGACCCCAAAGAGATTTATTTATTTATTTTTTTATTAATCCTCAGAAAACCATACTCCTTCTTTGGTGAATACCAGTGGAAGGGTCCCATAAGGCCATCAGGTACAGTTGTGTAGGTTGTACTGCACAATGTACCTGCTTTGGGTAAGTGGGGCTAAGATCTAACCTTCCTTCTCTTACCAAGCTGTAAACACCACTAGGTTGTGTCCACCTATAGGGGATGACTTTACTAATTCTCACAGAAAATGGGCTAGAAGCAGCCCTGACTTTGCGCATGATCTTTATTCAGGTTTAAGTTCCCTCTTGTCGGCAAAGGGGACCATGAGGACCTTCTGCAGAAAATACATAAGCATCATGCTCTCTAGACCTAACTTCTGCCACCTACATCCCCTACCCTCACAAACAAAGCCTGACAAAGGCGTTTTAGGCCACAGCAATTAGCTGCAGGAGCCTTCTTAAAATATGTTGCCTAGCTCAGATGTTCTTGTATTAGTAATATTTAAAGTAAGGTCTGAAAAGTTATTGACACCATCACCTGGGGTACTTGATGGAAAAATGCAATTTCCTGAGCCATACACCTGACTTTCTAGATTCTATAATCTAGAGTTTAAGACACGGAAAAACTGTCTGAAATAATATTAATCACTTCCTCACAGGCTTGCTGACCACAAAGAAGGCTTTCTTGGTTAAGGATTTCCTTCACTTACAAAGTCTACATGGGAGTAATGGAGAAGAGTTGAAAGTTCCTTATAAAGGGTCTTCTTCTTGGAAGAAGCCCAAAGATATAAACAGCCATAGGCTTCCTTTCTTTTGATAACCTCCTTCTACTGTACCTCCCCTCTCCCAATACAGACACAAACCTACTATCTCTTACAGGGATCCTCCTTCCCCTTCTCTTATTTCTGGCCTGTGGTATATAGAAGAGCACCACCCTCTAGCAGGCAGAAGCAGCTAGGTGATGTCTATCTATCATTAAAATTCTTGTTTACTTTTTAAAAATCACATTTAGCATTTTCTATTGCTCTTCCAGAGCCCTGAGGTAACCCAAGTCCTTCCAAACAACCTAAGTCTATCCTTCGTGGCAATCCTAACAGTCATGGAATGTCTACACAATGGGCTCAATTACAGGGCAGCTGGTTATTAAGTTAATGGTTCCTTCAATATAGCATAGGCCTTAGGTAACAGCAGTTAATATAAATCACATCATTGTCAACATAGGCCTATTAACAATCAAAGAATCAAATTGAGATGTTCTATAACAAACAACTATACTATGAGGTATCTGTCTAGAGTTGTGTCATGTTCACTTTGCTCAGCTCCTAGGGAATTATATCCAAGTGAGCATTGATGTTATGGAAGAACAAATCCTAAGATGGTATAGTCAAAGAAACACTCAACACCTAAGTTAGGAGATAGACATAGAGATAAATTTAACATGGCTTCCACTTTCAAGAAGTTCACAGTCTAGTAGAAGAATGCCTATGGAAGCTCTCTGTGACAAACAGAAGACTATACATTCTAAGGTATTATCATTATTAAGGAGCATCCCTTGAACTATAATTTAGGTACTGAAAAAAGAACTAATACTTGCTGACCACAACTAAATTTTCACAAAACCACCTCCTTGGGCCATGACAGGAAAAAAAAAAAATTCACAACAGTCCTACTGGTATGATTGCTGGGCCTGTTATGATGCCTTCAGGTGCAAGAAATAAGAAGCCCAATTGAAAGTAGCTGAACAAGAAGAAAAACATATTTTCTCATTTAACTACAAGTCCAGACATAGGGTTTACTGGGCTTCATTAATTCAGTAGCTCAATCACATGTGCAAGAACCAGGTTCTTTCCATCTTTCTGTTTTCTCATTGCATTCATTAGTCAGGGTTCTCCAGAGAAATGGAACCAATGGGTGTGCGTGCGTGCGTGCGTGCATGTGCGTGCGTGCGTGTGTGTGTGTGTGGTGTATTTATTATCAGGAACTGGCTCACATTATTATGGAGGCTGCTAGATCTCAAGATCTGCAGGGTGAGTCAGCAAGTTGGAGACCTGGCAGAGCTGATGATGTAGTTCCAGTCTGAGTCTGAAGGGCTAAGAACCAGGAGAGCCAATAGGTTAGTTCTACTCAGCAGGCCAGCAGGTTTGAGACCCAGGAAGGGCCGATGTTTCTGTTGCAGTCCAATGACAGGAAAAAACTGATATACCAGCTTGAAGGCAGTCAGAGAGGAGAAATACCTTTTTATTCTGGGGAGGGTCAACCTTTTGTTCAATTCATGCTTTCAACTGATTGCATGAGGCCAACTGACATTAGGAAGGGCAATCTGCCTTACTCAGTTTATTGATTTAAATGTTAAACTCATCCAAAAACACCCTCATAGAAGTACCCAAAATAATGTCTGACAAAATATCTGGGCACCCTCAGCCCAGTCAAGTTAACACAATGTATTAGTCTGTTTTCTGTCACTGATAACAGAGTACCCGAGACTGGGTAACTTATAAAGAAAACAACATTTTCTTACAGTTATTATTTCTTACAGTTTTGGAGGCTGAGAAGTCCAAGGTCCAGGAAACACATGTGGTGAGGGCCTTATTGGTGATAACTTTACAACAATGCAGGGGTCACATGGCAAGAATGGCATGAGCAAGAGAGCTAGCCTTCTCACTTGCTCTCCTTATAAAGCCATCACAACCACATCCATGACAACCCACTAAACCATCAACCCATTACTCGATGAATGGATCAAACCATTCATGAGGGCACAGTCCTCACAATCCAATCACCTCTTAAAGGGCCCACCCTCCATCACCATATTAGGGGTGAACTTTCAACATGAGCTTGGGGGGACATTCAAACCACAGCATTCTGCCCCTAGCCCCTCAAAGCACATGTCCTCACAAATACATTCATTTCATCTTCATAGCTCCAAAGTCTTAAGTTGTTCCAGCACCAACTCAAAAGTCCCAAGTCTACCATCTCATCTATGAACCTATGAAATCAAAACAAGTTATCTACTTCCAAGATACAATGGCAGGACTGGCATGAAACACACATTTCCCTTGTAGAAGGGAGAAATGAGCCAAAAGGAAGATGTAACATGTTCTATGCATGTCTGAAACCCAGCAGGGCAGGCATTAAATCTTCATACTGGAGAATAATCCACCTTGACTCCATGTCTGGCATACTCTGCATACTGATGTGGGGGTTGGATCCCCAAGTCCTCAGGCAGCCTTCCTCCTTTGGTTTTCCTGGACTCAGGCCATGCATCATCTCTCCCAGGCTGGTTTTACATGCTGGTAGCTCTACAATTCTGAGGTTGCCATGGTTGTCCTGCTCTCATGGCTCCACTAGGCATGGTTTTGGTGGGGTTTCTCTGCTGCAACTCCAATCCCACATTTACTCTTGGCATTGCTCTAGTGAAGACTCTTTGTGCTGACTCTACCCCTGTGACAAATCTCTGCCTTGGCCCCCAACGTTTTTCATACATCCTTTGAAATCTGTGTGGAGGCTGCCATGCCTCCACAGCTCTTGCATTTTGTGAGCCTAGAGACTTAACACCATGTGGATACCACCAAGGCTTCTGGCTTGTATCTTCCAATGCAGTAGGTCCAGCAGCACCTCGGACTAATTCTACCATGGCAGCCAGTGTGCATTCTGGTCACCACTACTTAACCAGTTTCTAAGAAGTTCCCCAGTCTTCCTGACTTCTAAGCCCTCACTAGAATCTAGGCTTTTTCTATTCTGCTCCTTCAAATTCTTCCAGCCTCTTCATATTACTCAGTTTTGAGGCTGCTTTCACATTTTCAGATATTCATTATAAGCAAGACCACACTTCTTGGTACTGATTTTCTGTATTAGTCCATTTTCTCTTGCCAATAGCAGAATACAAAAGACTAGGAAATTTATAGAAATGAAATTTATTTCTTATAGTTTTGGAGGCTAGGAAGTCCAAGATTCAGGGAACACATTTGGTAAGGGCCTTCTTCTTGGTGGTGACTCTCTAGAGTGATGCAGGTTGTCACATGGTGAGAATGGCATGCACAAGAGAGGTAACCTCCTCTCTTGCTCTCCTTATAAACCCATCACAACCATGCCCACGACAACCCATTAAATCATCAACTCATTACTCCATGAATGGATTGATCCATTCATGAGGGCACAATCCTCACAATCCAATCACCTCTTAAAGGTCTCTACCACCATATTGGGGATTAACTTCCAACATAAGCTGGGGGGACATTCAAACCACAGCACACATAAAATTAATCATCACACTCATTTTAAGTATTTGGCCTATACCTCTTTTGGTAGCAAGACAGCATCAACAGTTCTAGCCATCATATCCTTATACAACTTCCAAAAGCTGGAGTAAAAGAAGGAGGCTGATCTTTTTGCCATATTCTTTCTAAAACTTGGGAGAAATGTCGCAAAAGATGGGACCTTTATACTTAGATACCATTTCCACTTCCATTTTATTGGCAAGAATTATATCATATGCCCATTCCTAAGCCAGTCACTTGCAAAGTGAAAGATTTACACCTAACCCCCAGGACTAGAAAAGATTCAATCATCCTCTAATGCACTTGGCAGCCTGATACACTATTATGTAAAGGGAAGACATGTTTGGATTGGTCTAGTGAGAGTGGGGAGAGGCTACTGACTAAACAACCAACAGTATCTGCCATAATTTTTTTATACCCATTTTAAAGACATGGATACTGAGCCTCATAAAGGTTGAGATGACCAACATCACACAGCTAGTAAGCTGTTAAGTTAGAATTCCTAACAATATCTCTTTGGCTGTAATTTGCTTTCTGTACCTATTGTGACCTGTCTCAAGCCCATACTGTAACTTTAGGCAAGTGTCTTAATTGCTCCAACTCTTCTTCTCTGACACTGATATTAGACATAACAATAGTTCTTACCTTTTAGAGTATCAGATTAACTTATATAGTGTATGTAAAGCACTTTACCTATCATTTGCTGCCCCACTGCAGTATAAAGAACCACACATTGTACAATTCTAGGGGCAGTAGTCACCCAGAATATAAGATGAATTGTGCCCTTGCAGTTTTGCCATAATATTGCCTTTACTAAGAGGCACAAATAACTTACCTTTAGAAAGAGAGTGAAAAATTCTTTATGTACTAGAACACAGGCAAGTTTGAGAGCAATGCCACAAGAAACAGGTGAAGGAAAGCAAACAGAGGCCTGACCTAGCACCAGGCTGGCTCCTGTGGCCCCAGGTATAAGACCAGCCCCTGCTGCCTCACACCAGTGGACTCAGGATACAGGCCTGCCCCTGCAGACCTAGGTGGCATTCAAGCTCCAGGACTGCTCCAGTGGACCCAGGCTCCAGAATAGCCCCTGTGGACCTAGACATTAGGCCAATCCATCTGCTGAACCATGCATCAGCCTGGCCACCTGAGAACTCCAGCAGCAAGCCCACCCACAGATTCCACCAGGCAGCCCACCTAGAATCACTAGAAGGGCTCACTGGTGAAGGGCTTTCTTGCTAAAGCTAGTCTGTAAAGAAAGGAAGAAGTATTTACTTCTTCAAATGCACAGACACCAACACAAGGCCATGAAAATCACAAATAATCAGGGAAACATGACACCATCAAAGTCACAAAATAAAGCATCAGTAATTGACCTAAAGAAATGGAGATCTACAAACTGCCTGACAAAGAATTAAAAATAATTTTCTTAAAGAAGCTCAGTGAGCTATAAGGAAACACAGGTAAGACAACTAAAAAAAAAAATCAAAGAAACAATAGATGAACAAAATTAGAAGTGCAATAAAGAGATAGAAACCATAAAAAAAGAACCAAACAAATTCTAGAGGTGAAGAATACAACTGAACTGAAAAACTCCATACACAGATTCAATGGCAGACTAAATCAATCAGAAAAAAGAATCATTGACCTCAAAGACCTGTCATTTGAAATTACCCAGCAAGAAAACAAAACAAAACTAAACTAACAAAAAAAGAGTAAAGAAAGCCTACAGGACTTATGGGACACCACCAAGAGAACTAAGAACTAATATTCAAATATGGAGAAGGAAATGAACATTGATACATGAAGCCCAAAGAACTCCCCCCAAATTAAATATAAAAAGATCTAACCAAGACATTACAATCAAATCCTTGAAAGTCAAAGACAAAGAACTTAAGACAGCAATTCTCTCAATAAATAATGCTGTGAAAACTGAATATCCACAAGCAGAGAATGAAATTGGACCCTTATCTCACAACTTTTACCAAGACCAACTAAAAATGGATTAAATACTTAAATGTAAAACCTGATATTTACATGACAAAGTGCAATGAATAAATAAATAGATAAATAAAACACCAAACTGTAGAAGTATTAGAAAAAAAAACCACACAGAGAGAAATCTTCTTGACATTAGTCTGGGCAATAAGTTTTTGGATATGACCTCAAAAGCACCAAAACGAAAAGAAACATACACAAATGAAATTGCATCAAACTAAAACCTTCTGCACAGCAAAGGAAATAATCAACAAAATGAAAAGGCAACTTACAGAATGGGAGAAAATATTTGTAAACCAAACATTTTCAAACAAATGAGGGATTAATATCCAAAATATATAAGGAACTCAATCAACCCAATAAAAAGAAAATGAATAACTTGATTTTTAAAATGGGCAAAGGACTTTGATAGACACTTCTCAAAGGAAGACGTATGACTGGCCAACAGGTACATGAAAAGGTGCTCAATATCACCAATCATCAGGGAAATGCAAATCAAGACCACAATGAGATATTACCTTACGTTTGTTAAAATGGCTACCATCGAAAAGGTAAAATATAACAAATGTTGGTGAAGATGTGGAACAAAGGGAACCCTTGTACACTGTTAGTGGGAATGTAAATTAGTACAGCCATTATGGAAAATAGTATGGATGTTCCTCAAAAAATTAAAAACTGAACTATGACATGATCCAGCAATTCCACTACTGGGTATATATCCAAACGAAACAGAAGCAGTATCTCAAAGAGATATCTGTACTCTTATGTTAATTGCAGCACTATTCACAATAGCCAAGGTACAGAATCAAACTAAGTGTCCATCAGTGGATGAGTGCATAAAGAAAATGCTATACACACACACACACACACACACACACACACGATGGAATATTCCATCGTGTGTGTGTGTGTGTATATTTGGAATATTATTCAGCCTTACAAAAGAAGGAAATACTGTCAGTTGTGACAACATGCGTAAACCTGGAGGAATTTATGCTAAGTGAAAAAAGCCGGGCACAGAAAGACAAATACTACATAATCTCACTTATATGTGGAATCTACATAAGTCAAACTCATAGAAACAGAGAATAGAATGGTGGTTGCCAAGGGCTGGGGGGTTGGAGAAATGGGGAGATATTGGCCACAGGTAAAAATTTTCAGTTACACATGATGAGTACATTCTGGAGATCTAATGTATGGCATGGTGACTACAGTTAATGATTTACTGTATATTTGAAATTTGCTAAGGGATTCAATCTTGAATGTTCCCACCACACACACATGAAAGGTGAGGTGATGGATATATTTATTATCTTAATTGTGGTAATCAATGTATACACATGTATCAAAACATCACATTGCATACCATAAATATATACAATTTAATTTGTCAACTGTATTTCAATAAAGCTGGTGGGGTGGGGAGGCAGGGGGGATGCAGAGAAAAGAGTATTTTCCAAGACCAATTGTAAGGACCTTCATACATTTATTTCTTTAATTGTCACAAAACCTCTAGGATAATAAAGAAATTTTGTTTTTGCTTTTGTTTTTCCTGGAGAGGGTTACTGCAGTGGGGCTTTATTGTAAGGAGAAAACAATTTCTTCATTTCCTTGCTGGAAGATATTGTCAATCAGTCAACACCTTTCCTGGGGGCTCATTGTATTCCTTTTGTTCTAAGTGCCAAGGCTTCAGCACGATGTGGTAAATACTGAACTGCGAAGTCAGAAAGCCTGGTTTCTAGCCTTGCTCTGTGTTTAGTTTTCCCATTCTCTCTGTATCCACCTTTCTCTCCAAAATGGGCTGCTGAGGTAGACTCCTTGGTTTCTAAGGCATCTTCCAGTTCTAACTTCTTTGAGCCACACAGCCTCCACTGTTCAGCCTCATGTGGATGGTGTAATTCAGATGTCATTAGCTCATCCTTCAAGGCAGGCTTCAAAAGAGTCAATAGGCACAAATGAGAAAGTCATTTAACACAGTGCTTTTTTCTGAACATAATGTTTTGACAAGGAGGAAGGAGAAATGGGATGACAGAGGTAGAGGAGTGATTGATCACTCTGAAGGGCAGGCAGGCAGGACATGTCTATAGATTCTTAATGAGTGAGTGATAAGGTATGGCAGTACTGTTGAGAAAAAGAAAGGGCCTGGTTATACAGAGCAATCTATGACCTAGGTCCCCATATCTGCAGTATGAATCCTCAGGTTTGACTGACAGGTCTTTGCTGTTTAACCAAAACCTGGTTTCCACAGCAAATCTGGTTTCTGGAGAAAGGGAGTGGAGGGAAGACAGTAATGTGGTGTAAACAGTACTGGATGGAAGATAAAGGATATCTAGTTGTAACTGTGTCTTAGATAAGTCATTTCCACTCACTGGATCTCAGCTTCTTAATCTGTTAAGTGGGATTCTGTAGCACATGACCTGGAAGGTTACTTCCCGTCCTCTGGTGGTCTAACAGATGCTGTCAGATTCTACTGTTCTTTTGCATGTGTCTGAAAATTGTTTTCTTAAAACATATCCCTTTTTGTTGCTTTAGGATAGAATAGAAATGAAACCACAGGTTTGAATCCTTGAAGGCAAAAAAGATAATAAAGAAAAACTATAGGCACGGAGGACTACAATTCAGTCAAATTCTTGAAACTGAAAAATTGAGAGCTACTAAAGAAAAATCAGATAAAAATACAGGCATGTAGGGATGTGATAAATGAGTGATCCTTAATGTCTACCTTGTTTGGGGGAGGAATTTCACTTACCTTAGCAATGCATACTATAAAAACTCAATAAGTAGTTGTTAACTAATTAACTTTACGATAATGACTAGGCAAAGAAGTAGCTGATTATCAAAGGTTCCCTGAAGTTCTAAATCCTACAATAAATTTTGCACCCAGAGGACACCTGTAGAGGCAATGAAGCTGTCTAAGGTAGTGAACATAATGGTTAAAAGAACAGGCTATAGAGTCAGGTGGACCTGTGTTGGAATATTAACTCTGCATTTACTGTGGGAAGTCAGGCAAGTGTCTTAATCTCTCTGACATTCTGTTTCCTCATCTGTAAAAGGGAGAGAATAATGGTAGAACAAACATATATGGTTTGTTCATTTAACAAGTATTTACTAAGCACCTATTAGGCACCAGGAATATACTAGTGTAAACTACAGTTAAGAACATGCCTTATGAAGTTTACATAGTAGTTAGGGGAGAGAGAGAAAGTGAACAAATAAGCACTTAAATGCCCAAGACAGTGATATATATTGATAAGTGCTGTGAAAGAAATACATAATACAAGTCTAAGGAGTGAGTGACTGACTGAAGGGAAGGAGGAGACACAAGTGTTCAGGGAAGACCTCTCAGAGGAAATGACATTTGTCAGGAAGGAACAGACATGGGAAGATTTAGGTGACGCATTCTAGGCAGAGGGGATAGTAAAGACCCCATGGCAGGAACTAGCTCAGCATGTTTCAGGAACAGAGGGAAGGTCAAAGTGGCTGGAGTGTGGTGAGCAAGGCAGAGAAAATGACTGAAGCTGAGGAGAGATGGGGCCAGAACTCACAGGTCTTTGTAGAATAAATTCACCAGCAATGGGAAAGCACTGACAGGTTTTAAGGAAAAGAACATGATCTGTGGAGCTGGTTTTAAAAGATCCCTCTTGTGTAGAGAGAAGATCATTGGTGAGCAATGGTAGAGGCAGTGAGACCAGTTAGGAGACCATTATCCAATTGAGCACTGATGAGGGCTGGGAGGTTTGTCATGATGGAAATGGAGAGAAGTAGTTTAGATTTAGGACATACTCTGGAGGTCATGTGGATTAAATTAGATAATCTATGTAAAACATTTAGCACAGTGCCTGACAGAAGGGCTCGATTAAGTGCTTGCTATAGATAATATGATCTAGTATAGCAGGCCACTACAATTCCACAGATCAAAGAGGAATCGGGAAAATATTTAAGTCATAGAGCAGGTTAGCAAACTGGTTCAACCCCTCTTTATTTATGTGCCACCTGGGTAAGTCACATTTGGAGCCTCAGTTTCCCCATTCATTAAAAGAAAAGTGGACAAGATGAACTCTAAGGTAGCTTCTAGTGTTAACATTCTATGAATCTTTTTTATGGGATATCTCAGTCAGGGTCCAATTAGATGAGCAGAATCACTATAGTGAGGTAGAATAAAGAATTTATAACAGTGATTAGAACATACAAAACTGTGGAAGCCAGTGAAGTACTCTGTGCAAGGCATTGCCTCTGTGTCTGGTATTGGGCCTGAAGTCACTATAGATCAGCCAGGCCTGCAATAAAGAAGGAAAGCTGATGAAACTTTGTACCCAGTACCCAACCTAGTTAGGTATGGGTTGGGTACAAAGTTCAACCATTGGGTACCTAGTAGGGCACAAAGTATCAAGAAGGAAAGCTGGCTGAAACTTTGTACTTGATTTGGTACTCAGTTGAATACCTGTAATAACCCCTACAATAAATTCTTTATTCTACCTCACTCATAGTGACTCTGCTTCTCTGATTGGACTCTGATAAATCCTGTATAAAAAGTTTCAGTTAGATAGGAGAAGTAACTTCTGGTGTTTCTGTGGAGTATACATAAAGCAAATGTATTTCACAGGGCCTGGTTTTCCGAAGCCTTGCAGTTTCAAATGTTGGCCTTGCAAAGGACAGGAAATTTTCCCCAGGCTATAGTCTCTGTTCTAAGATAAAGAATTGTAATACAGCAAGGTTGCTGGTTAAAGGACAGACAGATTACTGATTGATATGTAAAGATACTGGGAAATTGCTGTAAGAAGAGAATGCTTGCTAAGATCAAGCTTTTGTTGGTGGATCAACTTAACTTCTTGAAAATTGCATTATGGAAGGTCACCTTGCTTGTTTTACTGAATGTTACCAGCTTCTATTGTTAAACTTGTTAAACTATACTTAGCAAAAACCCCACCTATGTTCTCTTCCTGTAACTTTCTGGTCTGGAGAATAAATGCAGGAAGAGAACCCCAATTCGTGGTTAATTTCCCAAATGGAAGGATTGCCTCTATCTTGAGGGTTCTGGGAGATTAACCCCTTTTCAGGGCTTCTCACTGCTCAGAAGAGATGGGCTTTGAGTAATCTTTGGCAGCTCTGTCACCCAGGGAAAAGGGGTGACAAATCCATGGGAGGCAAAGCAACAGTTTCATTGCACAGCATGGTGACTATAGTTAATATTTCAAAGTAGCTAAAACAGAGGATTTTATATGTTCTCAACACAAGGAAATGGGAAGTATTTGAGGTGATGCATATGATAATTAGCCTGATTTGATCATTTCACAATGCATACATGTATTAAAACATCACATTGTACCCCACAAATATACATAATTATTTGTCAATTAAAAATATAATAAAACTTTTTTTAAAAAAGAGAAGGTAAGGTACTGGAAAAAAAAAAGAAGAAAAACTGGGTAGGAAGTTTGGGAAATCAAGGGCAAAGTGGAACACACAGGGACAAACTGAATCCCATGTCTGTCTTTAACTACCTCTAACCTTGATGATGGCCATGATCTGCAGAAGATAGAGCCCTTAGTTACAGAGTTACTTATATACCTGATCCAGGACTCTGAGAAGATGAAGGAGGAGATCATCAGTAGTTGGAGGAACTGCAGTTTGATTGCTGCCCCATGCCAACGGGTGAGCCAGCAGATCAGTGACAATGAGCATGAGCTGCCATGGTGCCTGGCACCCAACACCAACTATTGGAGCATTAAAATGCTGCTTCACTTCTACCTCCTCAATCATGTGCCCATTTCTCTCATGGCTAGCCCTAGTCTGGAACCATTGAGGGAAGGGAATTCTGGGAAAGGTAGTTCTAGTTTAGCTATGTTGACATAGTACAAAACTCCAAGACTCTACTCCTGTCCGCCTGCCATTCATACACATCTCTTTTAACCATACTTAACTTCCAAGCAAAATCATGCTCCTACTTCATATTACACAACTGTTCCTCACGCAAATGAAAACATGCTATCCTCCCCAAGAGAGGATAAAAAGTCTCTATATCCATCTTTGGGTGATATTCATTCTATCCAAGATATCAAAGGAGAGTGTAAATCAGCTAGAAAAAGAATGAATTTTAATGTGAACTTAGCTACGAGGGGTAGGTAAGTTTCCAAGAAAAACTTTCCTGCCCTTGTTATATGTTACTGAACAACAAACCAACCTAAAGTTACAGGCATAAAGCAATAGCCATCATGGATTTTGTGTGTCGGGAATTTGGAAAGGGCACAGCAAGGATGATTCCTCTGTGCTCCACAATGTCTGCATTGAGATGACTCAAACAGTGGGAGGCAGTAAGAGCAGAGGCCAGAGAATCTACTTTCAGGATGGCTTCTTCACTCACATTTTTAGCCCCTGGCTTGGGATAGCTGAAGGATAGGCTCATCTGGGATATCAACTAAAAAGTCTGCACATGGCCTCTCCTGCATGACATTCTTAGAGTAGTTGTATTTCATACAAGACTGCTCAGAACTCCAAAGTGAGTCTTCCAGCAAACAAGGTAGAAACTGCATGGTGTTTTATGATGTAAGTTTGAAAGTCATTTAGTGTCACTTACCACATACGCTATGGGTTGAAGAAGTCACAAGCCTTCCCAGATTCAAGGGAAGGGAACATAAATCTGCCCTCTGATGGATCAAAACAACTGAGGCCATGTTTTAAATCACTACCTGGGACTTTGTCTAGTCTAGTTCATGCTTATATACAACATGTGGCTAGTTCACCCTTTGGTCATTATTTAGCATCATTTTTATTCCTATTCATTTCTCATCTGTATCAACTGATGAGAGTGCTGCCTATGAGTAATGTTGTGCATGTCTTCTTTTACACGCTCTGCCAAGTTTCTTGGAAACTTACCCACCCCTAGTAGCTAAGTTCACATTAAAATTTTTCTATAAACTTACCAGTTACAGGTGATTCCTGACTTACAATGCCTTGACTTGAGACTCCTGCTCTTACCACCCGTCTTGTGGCATATATGATTCTTAATGGCTTCAGCTGACAATAGTGAGATGAGTGGCCAACTATCCAATAGACAGCGATAAGAAAATGTCTTGGGGCCGGCCCGTGGCTCACTCGGGAGAGTGCGGTGCTGATAACACCAAGGCCCCGGGTTCGGATCCCATATACGGATGGCCGGTTCGCTCACTGGCTGAGCGTGGTGCTGCCAACACCAAGTCAAGGGTTAAGATCCCCTTACCGGTCATCTTTTAAAAAAAAAAAAAGAAAAAAGAAAAGAAAATGTCTTGGGCTAATTCATAAAGTAAAGAAACACATTTGCCTCTGAATTGAACAATTTTCGCCAAGATATTTTTCTATTTTAAAAGGTTTAAGAATGGGCTCGAGGAAATTAAAAAGGAAGATAAGTGATTGACAAATCATCCAAGTTCAGAAGAAAGCTGAAAGCTGTGAACAACGCCTGACTTGTAGGAGTGGCCCATAACCTGGACTTGACCATCATTCTGGAATCAGTTAGCTTATATTTTGGTGGTTGCCTACACCCAGCCCATCATGAAGGCTGTCTTCCTCTGAAGAATTAGATAACTTACAGCCTGAACCATGTATTTATTTAGTCATCAAAAAAGTATGGAGTACCTTCTGTGGGTCATGTAATATTGTTCTATGCTGTTCAGAAGCAGAGTTGTGAACAAGACACAGCCTCTGACTTCTGAGGGTAGTGAAGGAGACCAAAAAAAAAAAAAAAAAACCACCTTACAATATTACATACAATGACAAGGGAAGAGTGGGGCTAAGGGAGCCCAAGAAAAAGCACTTAACCATAAATGAACTTGTTTTACTCTTGGTCTTGTCTTAATCTCCCCCAATGTGACTGTAAGTTCCTGGAAGGCAGGGACCATCCTATACATGTCTGCATACCCAGCTCAGTGACATGTTCACAATAATACATCAGTAAGTATTTGCTAATGGCTTGACTGATAAGCACTGAAATGAAATCAGGCTATGGAGGTACAAAGTTTGCATTATTTTTGCTTCTCATAGAGGTTCTTGGTTGCCCATCTGTATGTTAAACCATCACCACCAATAAATAAGAATGTCTGATGTACCATCTTATGCTTGCTAAATATATAGATAGGAGGAGAAACAGGGCTTTGATTCCTTGACTTGCAAGCACTCCATGGTGATGATTCTTTGCTGGCTAGTGGTGGAATGGACTAAGCAGTGAGTCTGGCTCTGTCACATCATTGTTACTTAATCTCTTGGGACCTCTGATTCCTCAACTTGGAGCATCAGTGTTCTCTTTCACCTTATCCTGTAGACATGATTTTGTTTTTTAACTAGTTTGGGTACAAGGAAAGATGTAACACCCAGATTATTTAAAAACTGATGGGATGTGGCATGGCTCTTTCCTATGCTTCTGTTGTTCCACAGTAAATTCCCAATATTTATGGGGTTTTAATCCCAGTGAATTTTTCCCTCAAAAATTAAATAATGAACCACTTTCTTGCATTTTCTATCAAGACAGCTCTTTGTGAGTTCTAAATTTTCTGTCTAGATTCAAAGCTGGTTTCTTCATGAGTGGTTGGAATAAGACTTTTCTTGGAAGCTATTGAATATGGATTAGTTGGATTGTTTCGCAGGAAATAAAAAGCAGGCGCTGGGGTGACTATTTCAGCACTTAATTGGGTTAGCTAAGAACTGCAAATGAGAGGTTTTCCTTAGGAGGGAAAGGATGTTTACAGCTCCCACTCCCTTAGATGGTGGATTTTAACCTAAACACTAGACTTTGAATGCAGCCTTTAATTTAGGAACCATTACAAGAATCTATTAGAGCAGAAAATGTCAGGTTGAAAAATTAACACATCACAGTAGTTAATTAGAACCCAGCCCCTCATTAGATGCAAATGGAGAGTGCTCCTACTGCCCAACAGCCTGCTGAAGTCATGTTTGTTGCAGCTCCAAAGTGGCTGCATCTTTACTACTGAGAGGTTGGACTGAGGAAGCTACCCAGGGACTCAGGCCAGAGCCATTAGGGACCCATGGCCTGCCCTTTAGCTTAGCTGAAAGTCCTATTCACATGTTGCTGTCTTTTCCTTTCAGAAACACTGTGCATGTCACAGGATGGATATCCCTCTGCCTGGAACTCCCTCAGGGAAGTGTTTTCTGTAACAAAGACAAACATGCCATGCCTGTCACCAGGGGCAGATTGTCGACAGTGTAAACCACTCCATGAGAGGGAGGATGAGGGGCTCTAGGCCACTCAGACTTAGCTCTAAGTCGTGGTCTTTGTTTTTTTTTTCTACATTCAGACTGAAATGTGATTCCCCTGGCTTTCTTTCTTGGAAAATACCTGTGATGAGTTCCATGCCTAGAAAGAAAAGCTGTTGACAGGAAAAGCTTCTTCTGATAGGAGAAGGGGCTTCTTCCAGTGTTCTCAAAGGAGACAATTGCTCCAAGCAAGCTGAGGCAGTGATGCCAGGCCTAGGAAAAAGAGGTCCAGATCACAAAAGGGTCATCTTTAACTATGAATTAGGCTGGGCGTTAAGCAATTTCCTCTACAAGAGCAGTACCATGTACACAGAGTTTAGGACCAGGCAGATGTGTGTCTGATTCCTTTTCTACTACTTACTGTGTGATCTTGGGTAAATTGCTTAGCTTCTCAGAACATCAGTTTTCTCAAGTTGTTGTGAGAAATAAATGAAATAGTGAATGTAGGGCATGTAAGAGTATCTGCCACAGAGTAAAGGCTCTATATGGGTTGTTTGTTACTGATTTGATAATAACATTTCTTCACCCAACACTGATGGTGTTTCCTTTGTTCCAGGCCCTGTGTGAGGGACAGGTCCTTCTTCTTGAGCTCATGGACTTCATTGTTTAATAAACCATGTACATCTATCTTCAGCACAAAGCATGCCCCCTTCCCCTATTCTGCAAATGCCCTAGAAGTGCCAAGTGCACATTAACTCTGCTTTGTTTGAGCAGCTCAGAATCTTGCAGGTTATCCCCCTTCGAGTAGCCCTCTAAATTCAGCTACCTCCACCTTCAATTTACCCACAATTCGCTATCTGTGTACTTACCACATGAGCTATTGTTGTTTGTTTATTCTTTGTCTCCTCCTACGAGGTCTTAGAGAATGGGGATCACCTATTCATTTGATCTGTTCGTCTGATTATTCATCTCTGTAGCCCAAATGATTGGTAGATCATTTGATCTGTTCATCTGATCATTTATTTACCACTGTAGGCCAATGGTCTCATGCATGACTCAGTACAGGCATATCGAAGATTCAACTCTACTGGTAAGAATGTTGATTTCCAGCTGGAAACTTTTTCTGAGAAAATAACCCTGCCCTCCATCTTTGAAGGGCCTCAGTTGGGTCCTGGTTTGGTTGGTCCTGTCATTTTCTATTACTCTGGTTCTAGCCTTAGTTTTCAAATCTCTTTAAGGGGCTAATAGATCCTTTATCACTGGAAGGTTATGATGATAACTGGAGACAATGCAGTTTTTATGTGCCCAACACAGTTCTAGGCACAGAGCCAAATACCAAAAAGTTAATTCCATTCTTGCCCTCAGCCAAGTTTAGTTGCCAATATAAGAAAACTAAAAATACAAGACAAAATATGAGCACCACATGAGTGTTATAGACATCCTTCCGACTTGTACCTAGCCTCTGCCATGTGTCAGAGAATTGGCTGAAATGGGAGGATATAAACAAGCATGAAAACAGTGGCAAGTGTTGGACAAAAGGATCTCAGGAGGAGGGTAGAAAGTCCTTTACCCAGATCCTCAGACCTGGGCTGCTGGAGATGTCTTTGGAAAGCAGGAGGTTGTTCCATCATTGACCTCCTATAGCTGTTCCAGAAAAAAAAAAAAAAAAAAGAACAGCAATAATCAAGTTATTCAGCACTAACTATGTGCCAGACACTGTGCTAAGTGATTTACAGGCATTACCTTTTTTAACTCTTAGAACAACAATGTGCGGTAGACTTGAACTTTCCTGTTTTACACATTGCCAGTGTAGGGCTCAGAGAGGCACGGTGGCTTGACCACAGTAAAGCAACAAAGGTTTAGGAATCCACCTGCTGGGGATTTCACATTGGAAAGCAGAGAGAAGGTGGACCAGCCCAAAGCCCCCGGAGGGCTGGGAATGAGAGAGAGGAAAGGTGGACTGAAATCAGGTCGCATGATCTCTAATCTCCAGGACCATACGCAGAAGCAGAATAAGGAAGAAAGGGGTGCAGGCTGCAGGGGAGGGGTGCCTGGGAGGCTGGGGGAGGAGGAGTCCTAGTGGTTGTGCGTTTTCCTCGCCCCTAGTGAACAGGTCAAGCCTCTCCCCTCCCGCCCTCTCACCCTCCCAACTTTATTTAGAAACCGTGTCCCCGAGACAGGAAGGGCGGCGGGCCGAGAAGCACGGAGCGTCCCGGTCTCATTTCCTTTCGAATCCCCCTGTGGAATTTCATTTCATACGGTGAGGAAATCGGAGCGCGAGACCGTCGGCTGCTCGGCTGCTCCGCGGCGCCTCCCCCACTCGCTGCTGGAGTCAGGCCGCTCCCGGGCGCAGGTCGGGCCGAGTCTGGGGGCGGGGAGAAGGGGGCCGGGCTCCGACCGCAGCAAGTGGGGAGTGAAAAGAGCTGCGAACTCGCGCCGTACGAGGCACGGTGCTAAGCATTTTACGCTTTCTCTCGAATCCTTCCAAGTCACTTTACTGGTGAGGAAACTGACGCCGTGAGGTTGGGCAGTTTGCTCAAGGTCACACAGCAGGGATTTAGACCCGCGATCTGTAAATCCAAATCCCGTGTTCTTTGTGTACGTTTCTTTGCCTGATAGGGAGGTGGCCACGGCCGAGGTGACAGCTGGCAGAAGAAGCAAAGGAACGGGGACAGATAGATCGGGGAGCACTTCTCACCTGGGAGAGGACGAGGCAGATTGGCCGGGCCGGGGCGACTCGGCTCCATCCCCGCCTGGCCCCTGAGCGCCTGGATCCGGGTGAGAGGAAAGTGAGCGCCGGGAAGCGGAGCGGGGCGGGGCGCTCGGGGGAGGGGGAGAGGGAGGGACGGGGGGGCCGGCGGCGGGGGCCTGACCCTTCCAGCGAGAGAGCGGCCCCGCCTCGCGGCCCCGCCCCTCGCTGCCTACGGCTCCCGGCCATTGGACAGGCGCGCTGTCCATCCCTCCCTGCCACCGCCCAGCGAGCCTCCAGCTCCGCGGAGGGCTCGGGCTGTGAGAGCTGCGCGGCGCTGGGTGCTGGCGGCTTCGCCGAGACGCCGAGCGGACGCGGCCGGCGCCGAGTTGTGGGCTCTCCGCCTGCAGCCATGACCCTCGCAGTCCGTTTCTCGGCCACGGCCCGGGAAGTCTACTAGCTCACAGTCGCGCGCACTTGCCGGAGAGCCGGCCGCTGCCCCCTCGTCGCCCTTGGCGCCTTATCACGCTCCCTTCTCCGGAGCTGGGAGCAGCGCGGGCAGCCGGCGCCCCCGTGCAAACTGGGGGTGTCTGCCGGAGCAGCCCCCGCCGCCGCTGGTGCCCCGGGCTCTGGCCATGGACAGGCAGGGCGCAGGGCCGAGCGTCCCGGGGGCGCCCAGGGGCGTCGGGCTCAGTCTGGGGCTGCTGCTGCAGTTGCTGCTGCTCCTGGGGCCGGCGCGGGGCTTCGGGGACGAGGAGGAGCGGCGCTGCGACCCTATCCGCATCTCCATGTGCCAGAACCTCGGCTACAACGTGACCAAGATGCCCAACCTGGTGGGGCACGAGCTGCAGACGGACGCCGAGCTGCAGCTGACAACTTTCACGCCGCTCATCCAGTACGGCTGCTCCAGCCAGCTGCAGGTGGGCGCCCCAAACCCCAACCCTTGGCGGGATCCGTTGGGCAGGGACACCCCAGACTTCGTGGAGCCCATGCCGAGTCGAGCCCCCTGTCCCCCTTCCTAGCCTGAAGGGTACAACTCCCCTGGAAAAGTGATTTCCATCCCCACCCCCACTTTTCTGTCCCTCCTCAGCGACTGGAAGCCAAAACGTTGTGTAAGTCATCTGGCCTGCGAAAGAACCCACTCTTACACCCCGCCCTTCCGTTTTTCTCCCCTACCCACCCATGTCTGGCCAAGCCCCTAACCCCAGTGGAGCTGAGGGTTATCTTTGCCAAGGATTCCGGGCGCTGCTCGGTGGGCGAGTCCCCGGCAGGGCAGCCAGCTGCAGCTAAGACTTGGGAGGAGAGATAAGGAGACGGGAACTTCTCCTCCCTTCCCTGCCCCTCACCGACTTTCTTTCTCCCCTATATTTTTTGGATGGATTATTAAATGAAAACTACTGCCCCGTTTTCTGCGGAGTGGCCCCTCCTTGCGGCGTCCCGCACGGTTTTAGAGGTCATGCAGGAAGGAATGGTTGGGTTGGCTTGAGTTCTTTCTTATCCTCAGGGTTGAAGGCAGGTTTTAATGCTTGGAGGGAGAGTAAAATCTCCAGGAATGTAGTTTGCGTATTGGAAGAATTTTTTTGCAGTCATTAAAAATTTTAAAGCTTATGTAATGATATAGGAAATGTTTATCCTACAATAATAGTGGAGAAAGAATTTGCATATACAGGGCGATTGTAATCTTGCAAAAACAAACACAAAAACAACCAAATATTTGGGGAAAAAAGACTGAAAGGAAAATTTACAAAGTGCTAAGCATTGATTGTGTTTTGGTTGGTGAGGCTGAGTGATTTTTGGAAATTTAGAAAAGAGAGAAGTTGGGGGGAAAATAGAGGTTAGTTGTCGAGGCTAAAAGGTTCAGAAATCTGTGGTTCTGGCTATAACTTCTGAGAGATAAGCAACATACATGCAGCTTATTAACTAGGTACATGTTTTTACATAGGTCATTTTAAAAGTTGGATTGTGGTTTTGGAAAGATGGTGGGGATTAGACCTGTTGCTGGTAAAATGTCCCTTTGGAAGTTTCAGAATTTTAGAACTAGGTTATAAAAGCTTAAGAAATGATCCTCTAGCTCTCAGTTTGGAAACAGTACATATCCTGACATCAGTGGCAATTTTGTTGGAGGAACAGCTTTTGCAGGGATATATATTTTTAATTGCATGTATCCTGGGGAAGCAGCCAAACTGTTTTGAAGGGCAAGACTGGATCCCTTTACATGCTGGAAAATAGTTACTTGTAACTCTAGACTTCATAGACAACATCTGTAAGGAGCCAAGCAGACTGTTTATCAATGCTGGAGGAATTGAGGACAGCAACTGGACTCTCCCCTGCTGGTATTGCAGTTTCAGGGACTTAACATTTACATTTTCCTGTTGTGCTTCATTATTATTCATTGAGGAAACCTGGCCAAACAAACCCCCTGGTGACCAGAGACCTCAGTGGGCATCTCATCATTGGGTCTAACAGTGGCTCAGCTGGGACATATTTCATGTTTCAATATAGGACTGATTTAAAAAATAATTTTAAAGGCTAAAGTACAGAAAAGTGAGAGGCCGGCCCGTGGCTCACTCAGTAGAGTGCGGTGCTGATAACACCAAGGCCACGGGTTCGGATCCTATATAGGGATGGCTGGTTTGCTCACTGGCTGAGCGTGGTGCTGACAACACCAAGCCAAGGGTTGAGATCCCCTTACCGGTCATCTTTTAAAAAAAAAAGTAGAGAAAAGTGAGGATATTAATAGGATATATGTATTTTTTTTAACATTTATTTTTATGGTGATAAATGGGGATAAAAATAAACCACCATATCACCTAAATGACAAAGTCATATAATTAGTCTCTTCAGCTCTTTAAAGGTAGTAGCTAAAAGGGGCTGGAGATTGAAAGTCAGTTTTTTAATATTTATTTCCTTAAGGATTGTGTGAAAAGGGATTACATAATATTTCAGACCCTTATTTGTTTATTTATTTATGTTCCTCTGGAAAGGATTACTAGAGGCAAACTAAGAAAAGTGTGTAAGTGATGGATTATTAGGGACCCTTGTTTGAGGTCAAAGTAAACAGACTCTCTATAGGCTGGCTTAAAAGTAGATATGTACATTGCCTGGAAGCATTCAACTCAGCTTTGTGCAAGCATTTGGTCAGACTTCCAAGTCATTGTTTTCTTTGTTCATTTCATGACTTTTCCAGTTCTTCCTTTGTTCGGTGTATGTGCCAATGTGCACAGAGAAGATCAACATCCCCATTGGCCCATGCGGCGGCATGTGTCTTTCAGTCAAGAGACGCTGTGAACCCGTCCTGAAGGAATTTGGATTTGCCTGGCCAGAGAGCCTGAACTGCAGCAAATTTCCACCACAGAACGATCACAACCACATGTGCATGGAAGGGCCAGGTGATGAAGAGGTGCCTTTACCTCACAAAACCTCCATCCAGCCTGGGGAAGAGTGTCACTCCGTGGGAACCAATTCTGATCAGTACATCTGGGTGAAAAGGAGCCTAAACTGTGTTCTCAAGTGTGGCTACGATGCTGGCTTGTACAGCCGCTCAGCCAAGGAGTTCACTGACATCTGGATGGCCGTGTGGGCCAGCTTATGCTTCATCTCCACTGCCTTTACAGTGCTGACCTTCCTGATCGATTCTTCCAGGTTTTCCTACCCTGAGCGCCCCATCATATTTCTCAGTATGTGCTATAATATTTATAGCATTGCTTATATTGTCAGGCTGACTGTAGGCCGGGAAAGGATATCCTGCGATTTTGAAGAGGCAGCAGAACCCGTTCTTATCCAAGAAGGACTTAAGAACACAGGATGTGCAATCATTTTCTTGCTGATGTACTTTTTTGGAATGGCCAGCTCCATTTGGTGGGTTATTTTGACGCTAACTTGGTTTTTGGCAGCAGGACTCAAATGGGGTCATGAAGCCATAGAAATGCACAGCTCTTATTTCCACATTGCAGCCTGGGCCATCCCTGCAGTGAAAACCATTGTGATTTTGATTATGAGACTGGTGGATGCAGATGAACTGACTGGCCTGTGCTATGTTGGGAACCAAAATCTTGATGCCCTCACTGGCTTCGTGGTGGCTCCCCTCTTCACTTATTTGGTGATTGGAACTTTGTTCATTGCTGCAGGTTTGGTGGCCTTGTTCAAAATTCGGTCAAATCTTCAAAAGGATGGGACAAAGACAGACAAATTGGAAAGGCTGATGGTCAAGATTGGGGTCTTCTCAGTGCTATACACGGTTCCAGCAACCTGTGTGATTGCTTGTTATTTCTATGAAATCTCCAACTGGGCACTCTTCCAGTATTCTGCAGATGACTCCAATATGGCAGTTGAAATGTTGAAAATTTTTATGTCTTTGCTGGTGGGCATCACTTCAGGCATGTGGATTTGGTCTGCCAAAACTCTTCACACATGGCAGAAGTGTTCCAACAGATTGGTAAACTCTGGGAAGGTAAAGAGAGAGAAGAGAGGGAATGGTTGGGTGAAACCTGGGAAAGGCAATGAGACTGTGGTATAAGACTAGCCAGCCTCCACATTTTCTTCATTTTGAAGGGGGGATGCCAGCATTTCAGTGGAATGATACTAAAAGTTTTATGCAGTGGATCTCAGTTTGAACAAACTAGCAACCCCTACCAACCCACCCCCACACCAGCATCATAAAACCAATGATTTTGCTGCAGACTTTGGAATGATCCAAATGGAAAAGCCAGTTAGAGGCTTTCAAAGCTGTGAAGAATCAAAACGTTGATCACTTTAGCAGGTCGCAGCTTGGAGTGTAGAGGTCCTGCCTAGATTCCAGCAAGTCCAGGGCTATGCTGTTTTCCCCTGCAGAGTGGGATTTGAGCTATGAGTTGGTAACTTGCAGGGAGAAAGATTAACTTCTTTAACCCTTAAAAATTTTAAATACTAACTGGGTTTTTCAAATAGCAAAGCGATCTATAAACACTGGAAACGCTGGATTCAGAGAAGTGTTATAAGAGTTTTTATAGTTTGGCTGATCTAACATAAACATCTTCTGTGGTGTGCTGTCTGCTGTTTAGAACTTCGTGGATTGCACTCCCAAGAGGTGGTGTCAGAATCATTTAGTGCCTTTGTCATAAAACAGAATTGTTTGAACAAACAAAAGTACTGTACTAACACATATAAGGTATCCAGTGGGCTTTTCTCTCTTCTTCTTAAATTTCAACAACTCTATTCTAGGCTGCTGCTGTTTTCTTCATTTAATACTAATGATTCAAAAAAGGTATTTTCATAGGAATTTTTGCACTGCAGCATGCCTAATGAGGGAAAAAGGAAGGGTGATTCACTTTCTGACAATCACTTGATTCAGAGGAAAATGAGATTTACTAAGTTAACTTACCTTACCGACCCCAGAGACCTATTGCATTGAGCAATGGGGACTTAATATATTTTACTTTGTGATTGTATCTATGCAGACGCCAGTCTGGAAGAACTGAAATGTTAAGTTTCTTGGCAACTTTGCATTCACACAGATTAACTGTGTAATATGTGTGTGTCAATTACAATTAAAAGCACATTCTTGGACCATGACATATTATACTCAACTGACTTTAAATCTATGGTCAACTTGCATTCTTAGAATGATAGTGCCTTTTTTTTCTTTAGCATACGAATGTTATCAGAGTCTGGTCTACTTACCACAAAGGAGACTTTTCAGTTTTGTAAAGGGAACTAAGGACAGCTAATCCAACTACTTGGTGCATAATTGTTTCCTAGTAATTGGCAAAGGCTCCTTGTAAGATTTCATTGGAGGCAGTGTGGCCTGGAGTATTTATATGGTGCTTAATGAATCTCCAGAATGCCAGCCAGGAGCTTGATCGGTTAGCGGGGAATAAAGTGTAGACCATATGAAATGAACTGCAAACTCGAACAGCACAGGTCTTAATTGCTTTTTGCAGAGGTATCCAAAACTTTTAAAATTTATGCCTTACGTTCCTCACAAGGAGGTACCCCCTAGCAGCCTCTCAAAAGTTGCAGTTCTTTTAGAAATCATACTGGCCTTTCTCTTAATCTGCCTTAGGCCTTCTAATCACCAGATCTCTGGGACAAATTGTTGACAGTGTCACAGGTTGCTCTCCTTGTAACTCATACGTATCTTTGCTTCAGCAACTGCTTTGCGGTGACTCATTTATTTATTAAGTCATGCCTTTAAAAAAAAAATAGCTAGGAAAGCTTTTATTTTATTTTATTTTAAAATCATACTTTTTTGTGGAGAAACATTTCCAGGGACTCGAAATTCCAAATAGGTGGTAGTCAAATTCTGGAAATAAGCATGCCTTTTCTTTTTTGGGGGGGGTGGGGGGTGGGAGTGCAGTTGAGCATTATGCCAAGGTTTAACAGTTTCCTTCCTTCTTTTCTCTTTGTTTTTGCATGGTTCTTGAGCTGTCTAAGATCAAGATGCACAGAACGTCAGTTGTATGTTTTGGAGGGGAAAGTCCTGGGGCTTTGAGACAGAGCTAAGTGGGAATAGTGGCCCCTTCCACTGCCTACTGAATACCTTGGCTGGACTCTGGGTCAGGGCTTCAGGAGCATGAGAAATGATCCCCAGAAGACCCGTTTGACTCCATCTGAGACTACATTGCCTATGAGATATAAAATGTGAACTCCTCGTGCTGCATGCAGACAGTTCCCATAACTGTCCAGGGCCCTGGAGCATGCACCCAGGGGCAGAGCCTGCCCTTACTCACGCTCCGCTCTGGTGTCTTGGGAGTTGTGCAGAGACTTCGGCCCAGGGAAGGGAAGGAGAACCATGCAGCAGGGGACTGGCCCTGCTATTAGAGTATAGGGGGGTGTGATGCTTCACTGATTGTGTGACCAAGGCAGCACCTAGCAGAGGGTCAGGCATGGAGGGGGTGCTCAATATTTGTCAGTGATTAAATAATAGTAACAATAAAAGGGCATTTGAGTAAACCTGGATACCCGAGTTCTGCAGGTAGTGCCCTGACAACTTTTTGGGTTTTGACATGTCTTCCACAAATCTCTTGCCTTCTCAGGGGAAAGTATATTTGATCAGAAGTGGCCAGTCAGTGCAGACTGGATTAGTAGCCTTAGCAATGCCACAGAGTTATAGGCCTTTCCTTTCACATCGCAGACAATGGGGACTGATTACGGTTTCAGGAAAGGAGCTTTGTGGCTTTAGGAGTCTGTTACCGATGACCTTCAGGTGACTCCATCACCTCTTAAATTGGTATTTGTTTTTTTAAAAAGTCAATTATCAGCACATTTACTGAGTGCCAACTGTGTGTAAAGCCCTGTGTTAGATGCCTTAGGGGACATTGCGGGAGATAATCTCTGTTCTTCTAACAGACCTAGGGCAGGGTTGTGCCCAGGTTTGCTGGACTTTGCTGTTGGTTCTGTGAAGGAGCAGGGGCTTTTGGCATTTCCATCTGTTTCACTATCTCCATCCCATAAGTCTCTTCTTGGGTCTCTCTATCTTTGTCACACCACTCTTCCCTTTCCAGGATTCCTTCTAAATCAATTACAGGGATTTTGACAGAAAGTATCAGCTCTGCTTCATGACAATCTCTGTAGAAATCCTCTAGGAAGATTATGAGAATAGGCTAGAAGGACATGAGCTCTCATATCTATTATGGCTTTGAGGGCAGGCAGTTCAGAGCTTGGGATGTTCATGTGACTTGTGTAGGTATATTTGAGGACAGCATCTTGCTAGGGGAAAGATTAGGGTTGTTTTTCTTTCTCTAAAATCTAGAATAGGCAGGTATGATTGTAGTTTCCTACAACAATCCCTTGGCCTCCAGAGATTTTATTAGAGCCCAGTGGTACCTCTGTCCATCCTTCTCTGTGGCAGACTCCTTTTTCCTGCTTCATAAAGGCAAAACCTCAGGGCAGAAGAACATGGGGTAAGGTGAAACTGGCCAGAACCATCTGCTTGAGCTACTTGGTTGATTCATATCCTTTTTCCTTTCTTGAGACCCATTTCCTGACCTCTGAGTCTGTGTCTGAGCTGACAGTTTACTCAGGGGCCTGAAACCAGAGAAGGGCTGATACTTTTCATTTCCCTGAGATGGTCTTGCCTTTTCTTTCCCAGGTCACTCCCTCACCTGCATTCCCCAGCCCAGCATCTGGGAAACTTCTGTACTAGATTCTGAATTGTGATTCTGTCCAGCACTCCCAACTCTGTCCTCTCTGGCCCCGTCTGGGTAAGCGCTTATTGTGTTGGAACCAAGCTGGTACCTGAGGACACAAAGAAGAACACAATAGCCTCAGCTCTGGAGGGGCAGACTCTATTTAATGGAATTTCATCAGGATGGTGCGATCTTTTGCTTCTGATGAGGTGGCCACAGCAGCAGTCAGAGAAGGGAACCACAGAGCACAGACTTTGGAAGGAACCTCTTAAAATCAGTCTACATCCTGAATTTAGTTCTGTGATAGAGGGCACTAGAGAGAGCTGCTATTCCAGGCAGTTATGGAGAGTCACTGGACTCTGACAATTCCTTTTGTTCTTTTGTTGTGTTTGAGTTCAGAGTGCCCGTCTGAGTTTGTATTATGTCTGGCAGAGGACCTGGGTTATCATTTTTCCTCAGGGCTAGGTCTCATAGCCCTGAGAGAGCATTTTGTTCCTACCAAGGATCAGATTCTAGAATCTTAAATAATGGATTTTGTTTTACTGCAGCCTAGATAGAGCTCTGTGTTGCTGCCTCTTGTCATGCATAGGTGCAATAATGACAGCTTGACAAGACCAGGAGGGAAGTGAACCACAGGCCCCCTGACATGCCTCTTCCCCTTGGTAAGCTCCACTGAACTGATAGTAGCATGTTTCTGTTTCTGATTTGCCTTATTTTCCTTGTTTGCATCAGCAAATTCCTAGTATTCACCCAGGCAATTTGTAGAGGGCCTGTTTGGGGTACTGTATGAGCCATGTCCTCAAAGCTTTTGTACCTCCTTGATTTCCTACAATGTTAAGGACATACCACTGTCATCCTAGAAGGCTTCTGAAAATCTCTGCCCCATGAAAGTTGGGTCCATCTTCTCTCCCAGGTTGTGAAAGTTTCCAAATCCTATCAATAGGCTCAGTCCCTGACTTGGCTGTGGGCTTTGGGGGCGGGTAAGCAGCTTTCTAGGTCTCTCCAAATGGGGCATGTATGTGGTTCTGACTTTTTTCCTACCTCACAGCAATGTTGTGAGGCTTTAGAAGGTCTAAGGATGAAGGCCCCTTGAGGTTTCTGTAACAAAGGTGGACTAAATATCAGGTGCGATCTGCAAAAAGATAAAATGTGACTCAACCTGCTCTGTGCAGCAGTCAAGCTAGTTCCTCTGTGGCCTTTTTTTGTGTCCTCATGTGACTGTATGGCTCCAGGAATCTTGAGGCCAACCTGAGGGACTTTCAAATGTTTGACATAGAGGTACCAGGCAAATTTCTGCTATACATGCCCTGAATGAATTTCTGAACTTCAAAGGAAATGGACCCTCTTTTAAGGATGTACAAAAGTATATCTGCATTGATGTCTGTACTGTAAATTTTCTAATTTATCACTGTACAAAAAAACAAACAAAAACCCTTGCTATTTAATTTTTGTATTAAAGGAAAATAAAGTTTTGTTTATTAAGTGGTGTGATTTGGCACATTCCTGAAAGTGTATTATATCCCCTGGGAAGCATATATACCCAGCAGTGAGAAATAGAAGATTCAGTTTGCACAGCATATTGAGAACTGCTTTCTTACAGACACTTTGTTTCTTTTTTGCTGGTGCCATTTTTCCCCTCTGGGATTTCTCCTGGGTCACCAAACCCCCATAGTCCAAGGTCACCAGAATTTATCACTACTGTGATCATCAGTAACACTCAGGTGAGTCACATGATGCTTTGGACATAACCATAGTTCTTGCTCTTATCCCAATGACACCTCTTTTTTGGCTTTTCTAATATGTGTGGTCATCTTTGCCTTCCAAGTCCCATAGACTTAGTCTGGTGGCCTGAGCAAGGTTTTCCCCTCACTGCTAGAGCTTCAGGCCTCTTAAAAAGGTGAAAGGGGGCTTTTCTTTTTTCACTGTAAATTCTCATCTTTTTGTTTATTTTTTTCTGGCTAGACAGTGGTTCTGTTTTGTGTAATAGACATGGGAATATGACACATTAGTTAGGAAAATGGCTTCTTTAGCTAATTTTATAAGTTGGGTGGTCTGTGTCCCCATATCCAGAAAAGTCCTTGGACAAAGCGAATTCAGTGCTATTAGGACATTGCCAGAGGAGCAAATAATATAGACCACACAGAGGGAAAGGGAGCCACTGTCACTGGAGATGTCTGCTGATGTCCCAGAGGAGAACATCAGCCCTTGTGGTTTGCTTTTAAATTGCTTGCCACCCTTTAGCTCACTTGAATTACCACCCTGTTTTGGTGTGAGTAAAAAACCCAGTGAATAAGGATCTGCAATACTACTCTCCTTATCTGCAGATTGCTATTGTACTTTTATCTCAAACCCTAAAGAGAGGAATGTAATTTAAATTCTCTTCCCTGTAAGACAGGCTGTATTTCTCATTCCATTACCTACTCATTAAGTAGTTATGAAGTTAAGTTAAAGTCAACACAATCTGGAATGAATTCATAATAATCCCTTGCACTTGTGGAAACACTTTTGAATAGAAAATTCTTTCATTTACATGATTTCATTTTATTCTTGTGGCATTTCTGAAGTAGGTAGTGCAGGGATTGCCTTGCTTTAGAAGAAGCCAAGACTTAGAGAGGACAAGCATAGCCCAACGGGAGGTAGGAGGTTGGACAGCCAGGTCTTTTCATGCCTAGCTCAGGGTTTTGTTTTGTTGTTCTACAGCCCTCTGGGTTGCATTGTGTCCTCCCAAAAGATATATTGAAGTCCTAACCCTCCAGTACCTGTGAATATGATCTTAGTTAGAAATAGGGTCTTTGCAGATAGAGTCAAGTTAAAATAAGCTTATACTAGATTAGGGTGGGCCCTCATCGAATAACTGGTATCCTTATAAGAAGAGGGAAATTTGGACACAGACACAAAGACGAGAACACTGTGTGAAGGCAGAGGCAAAGACTGGAGTCATGCAGCTGCAGGCCAAGCAAGAAACACCAGGGATTGCTGGCAGCCACCCAAAGCAAGGAGAAAGGCATGGAAGATTCATCCCTGGGGCCTCCAGAGGAACCAATCTTGATTTCAGATTTCTAGCCTCCAGAACTGTGTGAGAATAAATTCCTGCTTTCTTAAACCACCCAGTTTGTGATCATTTGTTATGGCGGCCCTAGGAAACTAATACATACTCTGTCCCTCTGATTTCTTTACTGCAAATAGTTCATTGGGAGTAAGTAAATGCTTTGGTGGGCACCTTTCTCAATAACGAAAAGTGGCCATGAGCTTTTGTTTTTTAAGGATTGTGTGGTGTAATCACTATAGTAAATTTATTTATCTGTAAACCGGACACCTCTAGAGTAAACCCATGATCTCTGACACTCAACTGGTTTGAACTGGTCTTGGCTGGTCTCCAACCCCTCTCCCCCCTCCCCAAATGGGAGCTCTGTGTGCAAGGCCAGGACCCTAACTGGAATGTGGCCCAAGGGTTTTTAGCATTTCTGTCCTGAGAACTGATTTTTTCTCTTTCCCATTTTAGCTTTCACAGGCAATCATAATTTTAAAGTCGGCTGACTCTTGACTACAGAGGTCAGCTTTGGCCTCCTGTTTTCAGAGGTTCTGTGAACAGAAATAAACCACACTGGGAGAAGCGTTTTGTCCTCTCCTCAGCCTTCCTTCACAAAGCAGCTGAGTTGATAGGACAGGGAAAATCTCACGAAACGTTTTGAAAATGTGTTGGACCTGCAACAATTTAGACCACAAGGCTTTCAAAATGGACCTTGGCCCCATGTGAAATTCCTAGAATCATGCTGTCTTCTTCCTTCAGTCTCTTTCATCCTTAGGCTAAGAGAACCATGGATTTATCTGCCTTTATGGGGAAGGATTCCAACTTCTCCAATTCCCGGGGAGAGAATAGAAAATCACATGTATTACCTTTCTCATATTGCCTGATTTTCATCAACCTCCCACCTGGTTTCCTATAAGCAGCCAATCCTGTTTTCATACAAGGATGTGCTTAATCTCATGGATAGCCCATGTTATCAAAGCTTTCTCTTTAAGAGATTAAATGATTGACGATCCACATTTCCTAAAATGCCCGAGGATTGCATCATTTCACTTGGTATGAGGCGAATGGGTAGAGGATGAAGCAACGAGATGGAATTGATAAGTCACATAGAAAAACCTGTCCTTGTTTCATCATTTTCCTCTCACTCCTGCCTGTGCATATGTGTTTTCCCCTTTGCCTGGAATGTCGTTTCCATTTTTCTTCAACTACGTTATGTCTATTCTTCCTTCATGATTGAAGTCTTGTATCTTCTTTCCTGGGAAGACTTCCCTGATCCTCCTGCTTGCCACTTCCTGCCTCCCTTTCCAAATAACTGCAGGTAAGCTTAAGCCTCTGTGCTTTCAGCTCTTGGAGCCCTCATTGCGCCATTTGCAATGGTATGTGCACGCGTTCATTTCCCCACTAGACTGAGCTCCCTGAGCACAACTCTGAGCACCTGAAATTGCCTATCTGTGTGCCCTCCGAGCCTGGCACAGTGCCTGGCACAGGGCATGAGTTTCAGGAATATTTGTGGAAGGAAGGGAGGAAGGGAAGGAGGAAGAAAAGGAGGGAAGGAGGAACGGAATAGGAAGGAAAGATGAAGAGAGGGAGAGTTTTACCCTGTTAGATGGAGAAACTGAAGGGCTTTGATGACTAATGTGGCCAGCATACGAAGGAAACCAAAGGTGATAAAAGCCATCACATTGGCAGGACTTTCTGGATAGATGTTAGGGCACTAGCTTCAGAGAAAATTCTCTAGCCTCAATGATGGGTTAGAGAATGATCACATACCCCATTGTGCTGCTTATTATAATTTGTCTTTCTCCCCGTTTTTTCTCCTCCTCCTCCCTCCCCAGTAAATATTTGCTGAGAGTCTCCTGTATGTAGAATACTAGAGTGGCTGGGGAAGGGAGAAAGGGAGTGATTTTAAAAAACCATCAAAATCCAACTTAGAGCCCAAAAATGCAGATGACAAAACAGAGAAAGAATTCAGTTGTTATTAACAGGCTTAAAACTTTAAGCCTGGAAAAACAAATCCTCTACTGCTTAGTCAATATTTGTTGAATAGCTGAATGAGGATCCATCGTGTACCAGCCACTGTCCTGGGAAGGACTGTAGGGCACACTGAGACAAATAAGACAACCCTCCAGAAGGTTATGGCAGCAAACCACATACCTCCCTCCAACTCCCCAAACAATCAATGCTACTTGTCCTTTCACACTTACTCTGTAATTTCTTCCTAACTTAAGTCCTAAGGCCTTCTTGGTTTAGCTTGGATAAAACAGCTTCTGAGTACTGTGTATAATGGGAAAACAGTCCCTAAACTGTTGTCATCTCACTGTTTGAGCCCCAAATGAACAATTTTGCCTCATATAAGTATTTAGGGAAAGCACAGGGAAGAAGAGAAAGGGAGAAGTGTGAATTCTAGAGACTATGACTCTTTTAAGACTTGGTCTGCTCATCAAAACCACCTTCTGAATTCAGTAGGTAAAAAATAAAAATTGAAACTTACTCATGATGTGGCATCACAGGCATTTAATCATCAGATCCAGCTAACTGCCTTCATCTGAACGTCTTTTCTAGGCACATGTCAATTTATAATATGTGCACCCAGTAGGTCGTGTATGTAGATGTGTCTGCCTTGCATCCTCTGAAACGTCTTCTCTTGCCCCATGTCATAATTCTGTAAATCCACAGAGATTGCTCTGTAGAAGTTAAGAGAAGTGTGTGGTCAGTCCTCATTTACCCAGAGTGAAAGAGATAAATGTGCGAATAAACTTGGCTGCGAGTTGCCTGGAGGGAGGTGTGGGCAGCGAGTCTTTCAGTGTAACTGGAGCCTGAGATTCTTGGAGTGGGAGGGAAGGTGGGCTGAGGCCAAGTTATGAAAAGCCTTGGAGGTCGTATTCTTTCTTGCGCTCGGCACAGGGGAGTCGGCAAAAGTTTGAAAGCAAGGAAGGCTCACGTCCCTGTTGGTGTTTTTACACAGCTTGCTCTGGCTGCCGTGTGGAAAGAAGACAAGCAGGAGGCAGGAAGAAAGACTGGGTTGGATAAGAAACCATGTAGGCCTGAATGAAGGTAGTAGCAGAGAGATGCAAAGGAGGGGGTGATTTCCAGAGAAACCACAACGAACTGTGTTCTCTGTGGTTCTGTTCAATGAGGCGAATCTTTGCTTTCTAAAATGCCAGTGTTTTAGAGGCAAGGAGGTTCTGTTTGCTCTGTACACCTGATACAGCACGCCGCCTACATTGCAAGCTACAGATAAGTAACACCAACGGGCCATAGCAGATTGCAACACTGACCAAGTACCCCTGGAGATCTTGGGTTTCCTTGCATTGAGACTCTCTCCCTTGCAATTCACGGGTCAGCATGACCCCATTTGTTAGTGGAAGGGAGTTCTTGTTAGGAGAGGGGTAGTATTTAGCTGTTTACGCAGTGCTAAGGGGCCCCACTGGCTCTTCAGGACTCGGAGTTTCCTATCACGACTTATTTCCTGGAATAGCTGATACAAATTCCACAGTAAAGGCTTAATTTAGTCCAAACTTAATCCCAGTCACGTCTCCCATCTAGATTTTATTTCTTGGCACAGTTTTCTTCACTGGCTACTGTTATCAGTAAAAGTCTGGATTGCCTAACCAGATCCACAGAAAAAGATATCATAGGCACACACATTTTTCCTACTCCTCTTCCTTTTAAATCAGAAATTCTGTATAACATTTTCCATAAGTGAACGAGAGAACAACTTCCTAGCTTTTTTTGGTGTCCCCCCCTGCCTTTTTTTTAAACAACAGACCTTCCTTTTGGATTTACATCAGCATTTAGCTAACTTCCTGAACATTTCACCCATTTCCTGAACTTATTCTGAGGAAGGAAAAACATCCTCCTTCAGAAATAAATGCAAATAATCACAGAGATTATTTCTATTAAATAAATAGTGTAAACGCACTGGAATTTCCTGTAAGATGTACATTTACCATCGATATTTCAACAAAAATCTATTTTTTGTGATCCTATAGGACTCATTGTATTTACGGGTACTCTGAGAAATTAAAATCATTATGTAGCTACTACATTTTCAGTTTTTACTCTTGTTAAAAATGTCTTTTTACTGAGAAATCTGAACACTGACAAAATTATTCTCTTCAGATCAACATTTTTGAAGCTTTGTTTCTTTTAAAACAGAGTTCATATGACACCTAGTGGTGAATAAAGACAGAATAGCTTCAGGGCAGAATGCCAACTTACATAGTGTCCCAGTAATTAAGATTTTTTGTTTATGCATTTCCTTCGGAGAAAACACACTCTTTACAAGCACTTCTTAGTACCCCTAATGCCTAAAAATCCTGAGAAGAAGTGACATGGAAACATTTTCCTTATGCATGTCTGGTGATGTTGCCTTTTCTTGATTAATACTTCCTCAGAGCCAGCCCACCTCTTAGGGCTAAACTGGCTCAATTTTAAGAATGAATGAAAAGTGTGAAGTTCTGCAGAGGTGACATATCGATATATCAAGAGAAAAATGTCCCTGTATTTTTGAGGAGGCCTCCGCCTATTTAGCCATCTTTTAGTGGAGAAGAATGGTCCTATTTGGTGAGTATGTCTCATTGATATCTTAGAGATGTATTCTAGGCTGACCGCCTGTCATTTCTGAATACTTTACGTGGGCCTTCTCATGTTCTCTAGTGTTTAGCAGTGGCTGATTTTTAAAGAGAGGTGATAACAATCTCGGAGAGGCTGTCCCCACTCCTACCTCCACCCTTAGCAGGCAGAAGGCCACCCAGGACAGGTGGATATTTGCCGTCCTCGTACCATATCCAGGAAGGGACTCCATTATCCATCACCCAGGCTGACATTCCTCCTTATGTCCAAACCCCTGGGCATGGTATCTAAGGCCCCCATGATCTCACTCTTCCCCTCTCTCTGCCTCATCACCCCCTCTTCCTCAGACATAACCTATACACTAGCTACTCTCAACCACTTCCAGGTGCTCCAGTCCTCATGCTGCTTCACTCTTCTCTACCACTGCACACGTTGGTCTCAGCCAGAAGGCTCTTTCCGCACATGTCCCTTCTGCTCATTCTTCAACACCTTGTGTAAGTTTCATCTTCCGGGAGCCTTGCATGAGCCGACCAAACAGAGCCGATAGTGCCCTCCTTTCAGTCACCTCTGAACCTAGTTCAGTGTCTATAATTGCACATGTCATATTACGTTACATGGTTTTTATACGTTTCTCTCCTAGACCTCTCTAAGCTTCTCAAGGACAAGAACTGTTCTTGTGCCTAACACCCTGGTTTGTCCAGCTGCTCCACAAGTGATCACTGGCATCAGCCATTTGTGGCATTATATTGTTCCACTCAGCTACAGTGTTTTGATAAGAGCAAATTAGGAGCAGAGGCAACTAGTTCAAGGGTAGAGTTGACAATCAGGGGACTAGGTCTTCGAAAATGTGCAATTTATTATCCCAATTGACCCCGGCTTTCGCCCCCTGAGGAATAACTGGTTTCACAAAAATAATCTCTAAGTTTCTGTCTGGTTCTAATATTGTAGGATTCTATGATTAGGGGAGTCATGATCTAAAACAGGATTTTTAAAAATCTGGTGTCATGTCAGGGAGTCTACAAATGTATGCAAAAATATTTTATGTACACATGTCTTTTTTCTGGGGAGACGGTCCATACCTTTCATAGAAGAGGCCAATAATCTAAAAAGATTAAATAACCCTGATTAAGACCCATTGACTGAAGTGGCAAACTTTTCTCAATCTCTACTGGGTCAATAGGAAGTAACACCTTCTTGCATGCTTCAGGGCACAGGTTTATAATCCAGCAGATGCAAAGCCCTTGTTGCTTTTTCTCCTACTGCCCTTCATTAGGGCACAGCTACAGGTCCTGGTCTGCAATTTTAAAAATGACTTAGGTACTAACAGGCTTTTGGATGTGTGCATTTGTGCTGCATAAATGCTCCCACCCCCAGGAGTTCTAAGTGTCATGGTAAGGGTGTGGTCAGAACTCTTGTCATGCCTTTCTCCACATGAAAAAAAAAAAGAAATTGACATCATCTGAGATGATAATATTCCTTTAGTTTGGTGCCGGAGCTACCGTAAAGAGCCCATAAGTTCTGCCCAAGCTGTCCACACTGAACCTTCTGGGTAACACCAGAAAACCTGCATGTGAAACTTGATCACTGAAAAATTCTGCCACTGTGGCCTGAGCCTGCAAATTACTATGATGCTTTTGCTCTTTGGTGGGAGATGCCATTTGCAAAGTGAATTGTGGCTGGCAGGGCCAGCTGGGTAGTCATTCAAGGCTCCATGCTTAGAAATGCCTGTGCTTTGTTTAATGCTCTGCTGTTGCTGTCTTGAAATTCTAAATATTTGAACAAAGGGTGCAATATTTTTACTTCACATCCAGTCCTGAGTAGCTGCGTATATCTCAGGCAACACCATGTAGTAGAAAAAGCATGGGCTTTGGAGTCCAAGTTAGGGGTTCAAATCCCAGTTCTGTAACTTCCTAGCTGTGTGAGCTTGGGCAGGTTACTTAACCTCTCTGGGCTTCAGTGATCTTATATAAAAAATGGTGATCATGGTGATCATAATATCTAACTTTTATAGTTATCAGGGCAATTAAACAGTATAATAATCTGTAATGGCTGATAATGACAACAATAACTTGAAAACACCTAGTCAAGAAAGAATGAAATACCTTAGTGTAAAAAGCAGATGAAAACAAAATGAACAAATAAAAAGCCATACATATAGACTTGTTTTATTCTTTAAATTTTTCTTTATTGAGATAAAATTCACATAACATAAAATCCACACTTTTAACCATTTTAAAGTGTGAAATTCAGTGATTTTTTTGTATATTCACAATGTTGTGCAACCATCACCAGTATTTGATTCTAGAACATTTTCATCACTTCCCCTTGATCCCCCAAAACTCAACTCAACAACAAAAAGACAAACAACCCAATCAAAAAATGAGCAAAGGAGTGTATAGACATGTCTTCAAAGAAGATATGGCCAACAAATGGCCAACAAGCACATGAAAAGATGATCAATATCATGCCATACACATAGATCTTCAGGGCTGGAAAGAATCCTAAAGATGAGCTCTTAGGCAGAACTGTTTCTTCCTCTGTCCTTCCATAGCACTTTGTATATAGCACATTGATAACATTTTGAAAATATTATATTATTATTATTTTCCCTCATGACATGGTTTTCCCCCATTAAACTTTGAGACCTACCTGAGTCCAGGTACTGTGTCTATCTTTTAAAAAAATGTTTCAGTTCCTAGCACCAGGTCTGTCACAAACAGATGCTTAATAAGCATTTGTTGAAAAAATAAACTGATTTATTATTTTGCAGTTGAGAAAACTGAGGCCTAGAGAAGTTAGGTGATTTAATCAAACTTACAAAGCTGGTCCTTGGCAAAGCCAGGACCGGGGTCCCCTCTGTTTGTTTCAAAGGGATTAGTTATTGGCAGGGGACCCACGTGGACCCAGCCCTTGGAACTATTTAATAGTCTTTATTTCTTGCTTAACTGCAGTTTTCAGATTATCTGGGCAACATTAGAGTCTTTTATATATGTGTATATTTATTTGTTTCGAGTCAAAAACCAGAAGGGAAGAATGGCCACCAGAGCTAGAATATATTTGTGGCTATCCCAGAAAACTTCTGGAAAAAGCAATCCATCAGATCACATTGCTGAGCACACAATCCTGGGACAGTTTAGGCTTTCCTTTCTCCTTCCCCAAATCCTCCCATTCATGAGATTATCCACTGTGATGCTGATGTCCTGGATGTGATTGATTACCCACCACTATCTTGGGGACCCAGGAGTGACCTTTTGGATGCATTTGTAAGGAACCAGCTTGAAAAAAAAAAAAGAAAATCTTGAAGACATCCTCTAGTTGGCCTGAGATAAGGGGACCTCAGAGTCTTTTTTCATTGGCCTGGCAAAACAATCCAAACAATAAAAAAAATCCGTAAGAAAATATTCCACTTCCAAGAGTTTCAAAGATACTTCTCATTTCAGCCACCCAGTCACATGATACTACCCCTATGTAAGACAAGCAAATGTTTTTTGAGGGTGAGAGGAGAGGAAGAGAGGAAAGAAGAGAAGGAAAGGAGATTAATAGAGAAAAAAGAGGAGGGAAGAAAGGGAGGAGAGGTGGAATGTAGGGAAAAAAATTAAGAAAAAACCTAAAGAGACAATACAAGAATATCTGGAAAGTGCTGTGGGACTAATGTTTACCTGAATAATCCCAGGAACAAAATCAAATCATCAGAATGAATCAATCCAAGTCACCTTGTGAAGCTCAGTTGGTGCAATAATAATTCTTATGCTCTGAAAGAAGCAGTGGGGTACAGAGAAATGATATGACTTTGGCTCTGATGATAATTTGCTGTGTGAACATAACCATGTCGTTTCAAGTCCCAGGCCTCAGTTTTCCCATCCAGAAGTGGGGGAAATAAATGAAATGGGACATATGAAAGTAATTTGAAAAACAGAGTGTTACATAAGCAAACACAGTCTCAAATTTACACTCAAGCTGGATCTATTCCACTTAAACCAAAACAGGCTTCGATTTTCCTCCAGCTCTCCTTTTTCATGGGCTCAGTAAAGTTTTCTAGTTTGTGTTTTTAAAATAAATAAATACATATATAACCCAATGATCTTGTTACATCATTAGGCTCAGGTGGACTCATTCCAAATCATGGATACAGCGCTGAAATCAAAATATAAAGAGAAAAAAAAAAAGTACGTTTTACCCACCATTGTCCAACACATTTACTGTAGTGGAAAGGGCAGATCTGGTTAGGAATGAGATCTGGTTCAGTTTCCAGTTCCTCCAGTAATGTGCTGTATGAGCTAGGGCAAGTTTCTCAACCTCACTAAACCTCACTCTCTTCACTTCGGATATGGAAGCACCTCGCACTACGTTGTTACTGTGAGGTAGGTGGGCACGTGCTCAGCTCAGCTCCTGGCATCTGGTAGAGCCTCTGCCTATATTAATCATAGCTGATCCTCAGTCCTAGAATACAGTAGATGTGAAACATGCAGCACTTTTCTTTTCTCTCTTCCTCTTTTCTACTCCTCTTACCCCATTCACACTCTGACACATTCAGGTGTCTTTCCATTGTCACCAAAGTAAAGCCTTATATCTGAGTGTCTGACATATTGCTTGAAAGCATTTCGGCCATGGTTTCAGGTACTATCTTGAGTGTCAGCAAAGAAAACAGACTCTAGATAACTTAAATAGGAAGGAATTTATTGGAGGGATATTGTAGAGTAAAGAAAATTAAGCTTAGAAATGGATAGAAATTAGGGGAGAGTCAGAGGGACAGGCCAAAGGAACCACAGCAATGGTGCCTTAGCAGGCGTAGTTCGGTGAGCATGCCAGCACTGCCGCCTTTGAAAAGATGACTTCCAGCTGTCTCCATGGACAACCACCCACCCCCTCTCTGTTTTTGTACTGCTCCCCTAAGATTCACAGTTCAAGGGAAGACCACCCGGTGGGCTGAGATAGGTCAGTGGCCAGTCCTCAGATTTTTCTAGGACTAGGGGTGTGTGTGTGTCTGTGTGATCACAGTTCGCATAAATCCACTTTTGATGGGGAAGATAGGTCCTATCTCACACCAAGTGAAGCCACACAGAGGTCAACCCTTAGAAAGAGAGAGAGATTGCATGACAGACACCAGATAATAAAAATATGACATATGTCCCCTGCAGCTCATGGAATCTAAGGCCTTGCCCCGTGCATGGATGTCTCCTACTCATGGTCAAAGGGTCCAAGTACAGTGCCAGGGCATTTAGTGTCCGTTGGTTTGAATAGGAAGGATCCAGCTGCATCTATTCATTCAAAGTGGTTTTGAGAAGACAAAATCAACATTAAATTAAAGCAAATAATTAGAGATTTATTAACATTGTAGAAAATGTTTGGAAAAAAGTTAAATTCAGTGAAGTGTAAGAGTGACCAGCTATTCAGATGGCTTTTGATTGATTTCCACACAGCTATCGCTTCTCGGCCTTTTGGCTAAGATCAAGTGATTTCCACACAGCTGTTTCTCAAAACCTGTCTGCACTCAGAGGCAGATGCTTGCAAGACGCCTCCATGTATTTCCCACACATCCTCAGCTCCCAGCAAACACTCCTGAACATTGGGTGGCCGTGTCACCGATTGTTATGGTCCCTGCCTCAGTAACTGACAGTCTGCTTCCTTTTTGCCATATCCTTCAAACCCTAATTATTCAAAAAAATAAATTCAAGCCCCAAGCCCAGAAGTTGAATGAATGCATTTTTTGTTTGAGAAAGCCCAATTTTCAGTTGAAAACTATTCCCAGCAAAAGCAGCTCCTGCCACCCCCCCCCTTTTTGCCCCAAGGTCAAGTATTCTGATGAATCTCAGCAGTCATTGGATCCATTTCCTGCCAAACTGTGACAAACCAACAAGAAGATCATGATTAATCACCCGCATTCCCTTAATGCAAACAAACAGGACTGGCTCAGAGGCAATTCTTGAGGTCCACATCACCTCCCAAATTGGGTGTGGGTTCGTTTGGACTAAGTTCTCACTTTTGCACACAGCTTCACAGTTTACATAGAGCTTTATGTGTTGGATGGAGCTTTATAATTTGGCCTAGTACACACATTATTCTATTTGATCCCCATGATAGGCCACTGGGCCACCATCATCTTTCTCCTGGATTATTGCAGTCACCTCCTATCTTTCTCAATGTCCACTCTTTTTTTTTTTAATTGAGTTATACTTAACGGACAATAAAAAGCACAAGTCTAATTGTTCATTTTGATGAGTTTTGACAATTGTGTACATTGTGTAACTGCAATGTACAACAAGATGTAAAACATTTCCATCACCCCAGAACGTTCCTTCATTTTTCTTTCTAGTCAGTGTTCCTTTCCCCCAGGCAACTACTTTCTGATTTATGTTACTATAGGTTATTTTTCCTGTACATAAATTTAATTTCATGTCGATGGAATCATGCAGTATATATATATATATCTCTCTCTGCCTGGTTTTTTTTTCATGGATTTAAGAATTATTCATGTTGTTGTGTATATTAGGAGTTTCTTCCTTCTTCTTGCCCAGTAGTATTCCACTGTATAACTACACCACAATTTGTTTATCAACTCATCTTTTGATAGAATTTTTTTTTTTAGCATGAGTTGTGCTGCTATGAATATGGCTGCTATAAAAATTCTTGTACAGCTATTTTGTGAACATATGTTTTCATTTAACTTGGATAAATACCTACAAATGAAATTGCTGGGTCATAGGGAAGGCGTATATTTAACTTTATAAGAAACTGCCAAACTGTTCCCCAAAGTGGTTTGCCAGATATGAGTTGTCAGCGTCCACTCTTGCTTCCTCCAGTCATTTCTCCTCACGGGCTCCAGAACAGTCTATTCAGAACAGAATCTTGATCTCATCACTTTCCTGCTTAAACCCCTTCGATGGCTTCCCACTGCCCTTAGGATAAAGTCCAGACATTTTAAACACGACCTGCACGGTTTGGCCCCTCACGTTGTTTTCAGCTACTAGTTCCACTCTCTCCTCTCCTGCCTGTTTTCTGCACTCTGGCCATACTGGATATGTTCCTTCTGTTCCTTAAATGTGAAGCTCTTTCCCTGCTCAGGGCTTTTGTACATGGGGTCCCTTTCCCTGGACAGTCCCTCTTCAGCCATTTGTCCCTTTGCCTACTTATTCTTCAATTTAGAAGTTACTTCCTCAGGAACATCCCTCAATCTCTGTCCCTGTGGGACTCTGAGCTTCTCCTTCCTAACATTCATTGCACTGTTGTTATTTGAAAAATGACGTGTATTTATTTCAATTTTTGAATAGCTTATACATTTACGTGGTTCAAAAATTCTCAAAAGATATTCTGTCAAAAGTCTTATACCCAGACTTATCCTCATTTACCTAGTTTCCTACCACACATTAAAAAGGAAAAAAAACAAAAAACAAAAAACCTCTCGATAGTTTTTTTCTTTCCAGAGACGTTGTAATGCCTCTACAAGATTTTATATACACACACACGTACATACACACAAACATGTATGCACATACTATATTAGCTATTACTATTACTAGTACTGTTATCTATTACATTAGTTTATTATATTAGTATATATTATATTAGTGTGTAACTAATACAATTACTAGCACTATTAGCATCACCAAATTCTTCATATTGCACTGATATATGTCATTTTTATGCATATAGCAGCACATTCTACAAGCTGTTCTGTCCTTTGCTTCTTCCACTCACTGACCTATCTGGGCAATTTTCCATTTCAGAACTTAGACAGTTTCCTCATTCTTTGTCACTGATGCCCATTGCTCCACTCTGTGGCTAATCCAGACCTACTAATGGCCATATAAGTTGTTTCTAATCTTTCGCCATTATAAATAATGCTGCAATAATAACAATCACACACATCTGTTACTTCTGAGTTTGATAACATTTAAAGGATCCTTTTCTAGGAACCAAATTGTTGGTACAAAGGGTATATGAATTTGTATTTTAATGTTTTTGGCAAATTGTACCACTTTTTGGGGTTGTACCACTTCATAGTCCCACCAGTAATGTGAAAGTGTACCTCTTTCCCCTTGGCCTCGCCCACATGTGTTGCAGAATGTTTGAATGTTTGGCAATCTGAGAGCAGAAAAACATTATCTCTGTGTAGTTGGTTTTAATTTTTTTTAATGTTTTAATTTTTTTAATCGCAAAACAGACACTTAAAAATAAATTAGAAAAACATAAGCAGAAATTTGGTGAAGGACATGGGCAGATAATTCACACACCCCGAAGAAACACACATGGCTAATAAATACATTCTAAGTTCTGGTTGCCTGTGGGAGCGTGGCTGGCCCTCAGCTCCAGTCTCAGGACCCCCAGGCATCTCAGTTGGCTGCGTTGCTTACCTGGATGTGGGAGGGGGCGTGTCCAAAGCCTGTTTTAATTTGCATTTCTCACATTAGAAGCTGAGTGTCTGATAGGATTTGTTGTATTTTTAATTCCTTAGCACAGTGCCTGGCATGTGGTAGATATCCGATATATCTATGTCATAGTAATAAAGCATATATATTATGTATAGGACATTATGATGTATTACATGCTGTGTCTTATGCATTAATATATAATAAGCATTTGTGTTGTATATTAATATATATATTTGTTTAATTAATTAAAAAACTGAAGGATGATCAAAGAGCTTAAAGTTAAATCTGTGTGACTTAACAGCACAGAGCTTGTAAGTGGAGACTTTTTGGCACCCAATACAGTACTCCTTCTATTAGTCTTTGCAGACCCACATTTCTAAGGTAGTTCAGAAGGGCAAAGGAGAAGATGTAATTAAAAATAGGAATGTAAAATCTTTGCTCTCCCTTGCTGTCAGTATTCCTGTTAAAATAATTTCTATGGTGCCAGGTATTTTATTCAATGCCAGCTGAAGAATGTCCACTTCAGGGCCAGCTTCCGAATGCTCACAACTCTGTGTTAAGAACATAGCCTTTAGGGCCAATCAGACTTGGGTATGAATTCCAGCTCTGATATTAGCTTTGAGACTGTCTTCTCCCTAAGATACAGTTTCTTCATTGGTGAAAGGCCAATTATGACACCCACATGTAACAGAAACCATGAGGCATCTGCTCAGCCCCTGATTCTTTTCCTCTGCAACTCTCCTCCTCCACATTTGTATCACATGACTCCAGGCCCCTGGCAGAGCTGATTGGACCTGGAGTGAACTGACCCAAGTTAGGTCAGTCAGAATCTCAAAGGAATTTGGGAATAGAACCCAGAGGCTCTGTTGATTCTTGATCAGGGAAGTGGGGTGAGTCGCTGACTGGCTAGCCCTATTTGACTATGTGTTGGAGTTTGAGGGGGCCCAATGAGTAGCCTCCTCTTCCTGGCCTGACTTCTGAACCAATTAAGGGATGGACGAGTTTATGGCAGAGGAAGAGCAACACATGAGCTTTGTGTAGACAAAAACATGGTTTAGTGTGGCAGTGCTGAACCCATCATGAAACAGAGTTTTCATATGCCATCCTGAATAGCTGGAGGCCACCCCACATGGATGGAAGGAGGGAGACTGTGGGCTTTCTGAGGGACTCCAGTAGAGAATGTGGAGGAAACAGGGCTGAGCCATGCATGCCTGGACCTTTTCCCAAATTCATCAATCAGACTCCAGGTATGTAACTCTAATGAGGTGCTTGGAAACAGGAAAGTTTGCCCTAACATAGAGGTGCAGAGAGAAGAAGAGTCAAGAGAATTGTTTCTGGAGAAGTAGCTCCAGTTGTCTGGGCTCTGACTTCCCATCCTCTACTTCATTGTCTGTCATATGCAGTCCAGCCATACTTCTTGCCCTTTAGTTCCTCAGATACACGACATTCCTTATAATTATGGGTCCCCCATTACCTAAACTCTTTCATGTGGGCCTTGCTACTAGTAACCAACAGCCCTTTATTGAGAATCTAAGTCACACATTTTTTGTTAGGTTTAAATAGAGAAATATAGGGCTACCAAGTACAGTGGACTCAATATATGATTAATTTTTTTTTTTTTTTTTTTTTGCTGGGGAGGGGATGGTGCAAAACTCAGAGCTTCAGAGCTTCAGTCACTCAACTCATTTCCAGTTTGAACATGACACCAAACAAAGCCCTAAATTTTGAAATTTCTACTTAAAGTCAGACAGCCATACAAGATAGCATATTTCCTATGGAAACATTGCTGAAGACATGTCTATCACAGACTGGGGAGACAGTGTGGGTTAGTAGCTAGAGCCAGGCTACTTGGGTAGTAACTCAGGTTCCAACCCCTACTCACTGGGAAGTCTTACCAAAGTCATCACCTCTGTGAGCATAATTTTCTCAACCATTAAAGAAAAACCGAATTTGAGTGATTGTTGTAAGCACTAAACATGCTCTTGGCACATAGTGAGTGCTCAGTAAATGATGGTTATCATTGTAATGTTCTCAATACCCCCAAGAAGGGTTAGGAATCCCCACCTTTCTTTTTTTTTTAAATTTAATTTTAAATAATTTTTTTCATTACACATGTTTACAAGGTACAGTTGTTTCAATATATGCATATATTTATATAGTGATATAATTAGAATAGTTAGCACATCTATCACCTAAACATTTATCCTTTCTTTGTGGTTATAACATGCAAGACCCTCTTTTCTGGCTATCTTGAGATAACAATACAGTATTGTTAGCTATTGTCACCCTAGAGCACCAGAATTTAGTCTTCCTATTCAATGGTACCTTTGTTATTTTGTACAGTTCTACCAACTTTTGTCCAGCCTCCCTCCCCCATCCCTTGCCCTGCCTCTGGTAACCACTATTCTATTCTCTATTTCTCTCTTTTTAACTTATTTTTCTTAATTGATTCATGGTAATTGTATATATCTATGGAGTACAATATGATATTTGGATACATTCATACTGTGTGCAATGATCATATCAGGGTGCTTAGTATATCTATCACCTCAATCGTTTGTCATTTCTTTGAGTTAGGAATGGGCCCTCCTTTCTGATAATGACAGCTACGTGCTTGAATAAGTTTCCCTTTTTGCCTTGACTATCACGAAGTTTAGAATCAAATTTAAAACTTAATCGTGGCAATTTTGTTACCATTAAGGTTGGCATATTTGTAAACCCTTTTTCCTGGCTCTTGGTTTTCTACTTCTGAAGCTTGTTGAACAGGGAGAAGAAGCTTATCCACCTGACCGGACCAGGGCACGTGTATATATGTTTGTGCACACGCGGGTGAGCGCGTGCACACACACACACACACACAAGCTTCAGTTAAACAGTTAATTTTCAAGGCTGCCTTAACTTGAGTAATTCCCTGCCAAAAGAAAATGTAAATCACTTTGAGTCCAGCATCCAGGGGCTCTACAAACTAGTCCAAGAGAAATTTAATCTGGATCTAAATAACAGAAACCTGACAGCCAGCCAGCAAATTTTTGTTTTGCGTTTTAAGAAAATGCAACGAGCTCCTTGTCAAGTGATGTCTATGGCGATCGAGCCCAGCCTCACTGGGCTAAGCGCTAACCCTGGGAAAGGACCAAGGTAGTTTGGCAGGTTGTGCTAAAGGAAGGGCCTTTGAAGGGTCAGCTCCCCCGAGTGACTTAAAGGCTTCAGAAAATGCTAAGGAATGAAACATTGAGCCTCAGCATCCATGATGTTGTTTCTAAAACTGTCACAGATCAGAAGCTGCCAAGGGTGGGGTGGGGGTGGGGAGGCAGGGAGTGGGAGGTGAGCTGGGGCCAGATCACAGACGGAACGAAGCTTGGACCTTTCCCTAGGGGCTGTGGGGAGCCCTTGAACGATTTTAAACAGTGGTATTATCTTTCTTACTCTTCAACCCAACATTGATTGAACTAGGAGTCAGGAGTTTTCTCATTACCATGTAATCACTGTGACAACACTGGGAGGTATGTTTACTTTTCTTTCCTAGTTGAGTAAACTGAGACTCAGCCAGTAAATAAATTGCCTGAGACTGCGTGGCTAGGTGGAGCCAAGACTTGAACCTAGGTCCAGGAGCCTTCAAGCCCAGTCATTGCAGTCTCCAGCTTGGCTCCGAGGCCAGGGCAGTACACAGTACCTTACTTATTCATCTTTGTTTTTCCTACTCCTCAATCCCTGGTCCCAGCTTTCCAAAATTTAGTGAGTTTGGTGGGTTGAAAAACTCAAACATGACCTCACCATTTCTTTTTTCTCTAGCAGGTCCTAGAGGTGGCTGTGAGAGCTGGCAAAATAAGTGCACTCCGAGGCCAGAGACCCCTTCTCCCCTCTGAGCACATTCCCTGTTCCTCTCCCAGCCTCTGGGAGAGGAATTTTGCCCATGGGAGCTGTCTCAGGTGCCGACTGCTCCCCTGACCTTTCTGTGCCTCCCTAACACATTCCTGCATCTAAATCAGAACTGGTCAATGTTTCACTCCCCTGCTGTCCTCCCAGCCATTTCTTCTGAAGCTGGTGAACAATTAACCACCAGCTGCCCCTGCTTGTCTGGACTCTTGATCTTCTCTTCTTAGAAGCCTCCCAACACTTCACTGCTGAGTGTCAATGATCTACCAAACCTGACAAACACTGGGGCTTCCTCTCCAGTCTTCAAGGAGCCTCTTGCATATCTTTTTACAATGATTCTGATGATGTATGATTCTTCTAAACAAGGAAATACATCTTAGGAGACAACTGAGCTGAAGCACCAACATTGACTCTTGAATCGTGTTTTCTGTTGGGAATTCTTTCTTTCTTTCTTTTTTTTTGTCTTTCTCGTGACCGGTACTCAGCCAGTGAGTGCACCGGCCATTCCTATATAGGATCCGAACCCGTGGCGGGAACGTCGCTACGCTCCCAGCGCCGCACTTTCCCGAGTGTGCCACGGGCTCGGCCCAATTCTTTTTTTTTTTTAAAGATGAGCGGTAAGGCGATCTTAACCCTTGACTTGGTGGTGTCAGCACCACGCTCTCCCGAGTGAGCCACGGGCTGGCCCTTCTGTTGGGAATTCTTACAAAGAATCAGAAGAGAGGCTAAGATTGCAGTCCAGCTCTGCCACTTACTAGTCAGGTGACCTTAGCCAAGTCTCTTAACTTTGGTGTTCTTTTTTTCATTTAGAAAATGAGTAAAGTCGTGCGAGCCCATGGCGCACTCGGGAGAGTGCGGCGCTGGGAGCACAGCGATGCTCCCGCTGCGGGTTCGGATCCTATATAGGAATGGCCGGTGCACTCACTGGCTGAGTGCCGGTCACGAAAAAGACAAATAAATAAATAAATAAATAAATAAAATTAAAAAATTTAAAAAAAGAAAATGAAGAAAGTCATTCTTCCCTCTTATGTTTTTTATACAGACTAAATGATAATGTATGTAAAAGTGTTTGGCCCACAGTAGCAATTTAATCCATATTTATACTTAAGGAAACGTAGCCTGAAGTTCATAAAATCATACAGTGCTGGAACTGGAAAGTGCCTTATAGAGCTTGTATATCTTTTACAAGAGAGAAGTCCAGAGAGAGAAGTCTGGGATATATTTATTCAATAACCTTTCAGCAAGCCAGTGGTTTATAATCTAGTTCTGCTCTATTAAAAATATAATGTATAAGCTATACATGTAATCTAAAATTTTCTAATAATCACATAAAAAGGTAGAAGCGAACAGGTGAAAACTTTAATAATATATTTTATTTAACCTAATATATGCAATATATTATCATTTCAAGATGTAATCAATATAAACAATTATTAATTAAATATTTTACACTCTTTTCTTTTTTTTTTTTTTTTACTAAATCTTCAGAATCTGGTGTGTGTTTTGTACTCACAGAACAGTCAGTATAGACCAGCCACATTTCAAGTGATTAATAGTCACATGAGGCTAGCGACTACTGTGCAGGTCTACTTCAATTCAAGCCAGCAAACATTCTGTGCACCTTTTACATGCCAGGAACTCTATTAGATGCAGGGATATGAACACGAATAAACATTCCAGGGAAGTAGCTATAGCTTTGGAAACCACAAACCATAATCCAAGACTGGGAGTCCTTCCCTATTTAGGCTGCTGGGTTACTCATCCATATGTTTGGTTGAACAAGTTGAGAAGAAAATTCTTCAGGGAATGTATTTATATCTCTAGGGCATTTTCTTTTGTTCGGGTAGCAAGAGATAGAAAAGTATTCATTTTTACTGAGTTCCTACTGTGTCTTAGGTATAGTGCTCTGCACTTGACAGGCATTGTCTGACATAATTCTCACAGTGGCTGTGTGAGGACATTATCTTGCCCATTTTAAGGAGGAGGAAATAAAGACTCAGTGGTTAGGTAATTGTCCAGAAGTCATACAATTTATCAGAGGTGGAGCTGAGACTCAATCTCAGAAACTGGGCATGTTATCTCACAATATTGCCCCACGGAGACGTAGGGGAGAGGAATGTTCCTTAGCCTACTATGTTTGCCTATTTATAAATATCCCCAGGGCTGGCTGGTTAGCTCAGTTGGTTAGAGCGTGGTGCTGATAACACCAAGGTCCAGGGTTTGATCCCTGTACTGGCTAGCCACTGTGGAAAAATGGAATTAAAAGGTAATATAAACATTCCCACAGCTTCCTAATAACGTAAGTGGAGGTTTATTTTAATAATGACAACTTTCCATCCCAGGTGATCAATGGTCCCCCTGCCTGAAAGCTCTTGCTACACAGGAAAGATGAAGCTGTTTCATTTCTCAGTCCCTCTTGGCTACTGGGAGCTGCTCTGTGCCTTGCAGTCCTCAAGTTGAAATGGATCTCGCCTCAAGTTTACCTCAAAGAGAGTTTACCTTGTTTCTCTAAACAAAACGTGCTGCCCACGGCTTTCCTTTTCCAGGGTGCCAAGAGGCTAGGTCAGTAGTGGCTTTCCTTTTCCCAAACCATGGTATTTCTGGCTCCTGCTCCTGGGCACTTAGGAATTGTGTATGTTGGTAAAAAGCATCCAGAATGTGAATACCCAAGAAGCTGGAACATGGTGTGCTGCAGCTACAGTAGTTCCTGAAAAGATAACATCTGCCAAGAGGGTCACAGATAAAGAAATTTGTGAACCTGAAATAATCAAGGGGAATGAAATGTTCTGATGAAGATCATCCGTGAGATTTCATGGGAAATATCGCATTGGGGGCAAGCAGACAATAGGGCGAGGGGAACCAGTCACTGGAAAAGGGTAATACTTTGCATGAAGATACAATTAAAAATCAGATACCATCTGAAGCATTGAGCATATGACAGTCTGTGAGGCTTGCCTGGCTGAACTTGAACTGGATTGACTAAAGAATTTTTTAAAAAATCAAAATCACAAATTTATTTTATTTGAAATTGTTTACTTCTATTTCATCCAGATAATTAGTTAGCAAATAATTTTTGAGTATACACTAGTAACTGTTCTAACCATTAACCATACAAATATGAAGAAAGTAAAGGTGGATCTGCCCACATCAAGCTCTCAGTCTAGCAGGAGGCAGACATAAAGAAGAAAAATGACAGGGAAGGCCACTCAACTTTTAGGTAGCATTTAAGCTGAGACCTCAGTGGTTGAGAAGTCTGGATTTCAGAGGTCAAATTTGGATATATGAATTTACGAGATGATACATGATGTTTAAAACCATGGGAATGAATGAGATTCCCTAGGTAGAGAGAAGAAAAGAAGGCCCAGGACTGAGCGCTAAGGAATATTGACATCGGATGTTGGGTGGAGTAATAGGAGCTGAGAAGGGAGGCTGAGAAGGAGCAGACAGTGAACAAGCAGCGTCAATAGGAAAGTGGATGTCATGGGAGCCAAGAGGAAAAGTGTTTCAGGAAGAAAGAGTTCCTCACTGTGGCACATGCCATGGAGAGGGGAAATAAGACCATGGGACAATGACAATAACAATGACAACAACAACTACAAAGGTTCATTTGGGTGAGGTATCATGGAGGCATTGGTTTCTCTGCCCAGGCTAGTTAGTCATTGAACGGTAGCAGCTAAGTCATTGTGGGTTGAAGTTTGAATAGGAAGTGAGGAAGTGAAGACACAACATGAATTTTGCTTTTTTGGAAAGTTTGTCCACAATAGGAAAAGAGAAATAAGATGAATCTGGAAGAGGATGGGATTGAGTCAACAGAGTTTTGTCTTTGACTTTAAAACAGGGCACGTAGATTACGTTTAGGTGCCTATCCCCACTCTGTTCTCTCTTCCTGGAGGGAATTCTCTGGCAAATTCTTACCCATTCTGTAAGACCCATATTTCAAGTGTCTCAGCCTCTGTCAAACATTCTTCCCAGGTCTAGTTAGATGTCTGTCCCTGAGCTCCCATGCCATACTGTGTACACACAGTATTTACCTTAAGGTTTATCTTACTGCATGGTAGTGGAAGGTTTTCCTGTCTCTCCTCTCTATCAGACAAGAACAAGGTCTCAGAGAGTAGAGACTGTGTCTTCTCCAGTTTGTATCGCTGGCACAGGTAGATGCTCAGAAGTTGGCATTTGGAAGGTGATCATTAAACATTTGATATTTACAAATAAGTAAATGAATGAATAAACAAGTTGAGTTTGAAGGTAGTGCTAATGGTACCTTTTCCTTATTTCATGAATGAGAAAACTGAGGAATAGAACAATTAGGAGTTTGATAATTTTACAAATTAGGAGGAGCCCTGGAAAACAATAAAACCTGTCTTCCTCTTTTAGCTGTTGCCCAGGTTCCTCTCTAGAGCTGCACTGCCAGCCCCACAAAGCGCCTGGGGCTGAAACCCTCACATTCACGTCAAACCTCAGATTTCCCCACAGAAGCACAGCCCTTCACATTGATGTCTGCAGTCTTACCTTGATTTTAGCAGCATCTGCCAGACTGAGGCTGGGAAGCAGCTTTGAACAAAGGGGGAAAGCACTTTTCTGAATCTGGTGGGAGACAAGGCTAGAGCAGCACTCAGTGAAACTGGGGGGGCGGGAGGGCATCAAGGACGGGAACAGGCCAAGGGATACATGGCTGCGGGCTAGGAACAAGGAAGACATGGCTCAAGGAGAACCACAAGGTGTCACTGTTGATCCTCAGTTAAACAAAAACTGATTTGGGCAGACACTTTAGAAATACTTCAAAGATCCTTATTTTGCAGATGAAGAAACTGAGGCGTAGAGGGGTAACACGATTTCACTAAGATCATGTAGCAAGTTGGGGCAGAGCAATTATGAGAATGCAAGTCCCTTAACTTTCAGACCAGTGTGACCACCTTCTCCCATTGCTTTTAGGGTGGCACTTTGAGATGAGGATTAAGCTGTCTCTATACTCATTCACTCGAGACAGTGGCTTTCAGTTAGAAATAGAATAGAAAAAAAAAAATGAAGAAAGAAAAAAGAATGAGAAAGATCAGCATTCACTTTCACATGTGCCGTATTCAAAGTGCCGGGTTTAGATGCCATTGCCCACAATGAGAGGGAGTAGCACACAGGGCCTCCATCTGTGGCGTGGTTTGAATAGCTGAATAGAAAAGTATCAGGTAATGGATTTCATCCTTTTTATGGCTTCAACTTAAAAGAGTCTGGTTCCCAAGGAAAACAAGAACTAAAGTTGCTCAGCAAAGAATTGCCTGAAACCTAAGTAGAAACCAGATAAAAACATTTGCTGTACGGAAGCGTGAGGATATGTTTCTGGGCCCCACTGTTTGGGGATGGGAAGCTATGGGGCAAGAGACCCTTTGTGAGCCAGTGGCCCCTAGACCAGGTCTTCATCCCAGTGTCTGGAAAGAAAGAGGCAGCAGATGAGTCATAGGGGAAGGACTTTGTCGTCACCCCATCAGGTGTCTCGTGAGGCATCCCCCAGACTTCTTGGCTGACTCCCACTGGGCCCTTCCTCCTCCCAGTATGGTTTCTAATGCAGTCTCCTTTTGTCACTTCCCAGGTAACCTTTCTTTTTCCTTTTAATTAAAAGAGTTTTATTGTTTTCTTAGGTAATATAATTAATATGTGCTCTTTTAAAAAATTTAGATACCCAGTAGCAGAAAGAAAATACAAAACATCTGTAATCTCTCCATTCAGATATAATTGCTGTTAACGTATTGCTGCATAGGTTCAGGCAGTCGGCCTGTGCAGCACCTGCCATGTATCCCAGGCACTGGATTTGGAGCTGTATATCTAACACACTCCAATCTCAGCTCTCACAGGGCCTACATCCCAGTTGGGGGAGACAGACAATAATTTTTTTGAAAAAGTAAAATATATCATTGTACTTCAAAAAGTTTCTGGAAAGATTCTTATTGTTTTTTAATTCTATTTTCCACAAGCTTTTTGAAGTACCCTGCATAAGATGTCAGACTGTGGCAAGTGCTATGAAGACAAAACCAAGGAAGGGGATGGAAGTGTTAATGGTGGTAAGGTGGTAATTTTAAAGTAGTATATTCAGAAAATGACATTTGAACAAAGAGCTGAAGCAGCTGAAGGAACAAAGCATGTGGGAATACCGGTTTCCAGCTGGGGGAAGACTTTTTCTTTCTTGCCATTTTCCATGCGTGCATAATAATGCCATTATAACATAAGCAGTACATGGCAATATCCTTGATTTAAAATCTTCAAGTAATACAAAAATATACCGGTAACAAAAGGACATCCCACTCACCACCCTACTGTCACCTCCTCCCTCCAAGTAAACTCTTTGACAACGGTGTGTTCCCTTCCCAAACTTCATCTCTGCATTTGCATTCATTTCTATATATACCTGCACAGTTAGCTTTATTTTATTTTCTATGTAAATGAGATCATTCTTGGTGAAGGTGATGCCTTTTTATTTTCAGCAAACAGAATCTTCTTACTGTTTTCTAAACTTCAAAGGTATATGAGAGCTATAGGCCTCATTACTAAAATGAAATAGCTACATTTCGTTGCTAAGTGTGGGTGGGTGTTTCACTTCTTCCCCTGGGCTATTGATTTAATATTTACTGCATTATATTGTAATAATTTGTTTCTGTCTCTGTCTCTTCCACCAGACAGTGGGTTCTTTGTGGTCAGGAATTATGTCCTCTCATCTCTTAATTTCCAGTGCCTGGAACCACCCCTAGCACTTGTGAGTGTTTGGTTTTGGGGATATTGGCTGAGATCAATGTTATGGTCTGTCCTAATGGCGTCCAATCTATCCTCCATTGAAAAATCTGTGTTGCTATGGATACAGCCACTATGAGATGGCAGCCAGGATAACTGTTGTAAGATCCTTCAAATCAAATAGTCTAATTTTAGCATTAGAAAGAAAAGACCAACTAGTTTGAACTACCTCTCACTCCTCTTGCTGAAAGAAAATTAGCATTTATTGAGGACACAAATGTGCTAAGCACTTTATGTAACACTTCTGTTCAAGGCAAAAAACAACTCAATGAGACAGAAATAATTTTGCAGGTGAGGAAACCAAGAATCAAAGAGAATAATATAGATATTACGTGGGTTTATTCATGTATCCACTATGTAGATTTATCAGATCTTAACATTTCCCTATATTTGCTTTAGATTTCTTCCCCTAGAAATAAAACATCATATATAAATATACCCTAGAGGGCCATGCTCATGAAGTTAATTGCCGGCACTGTGTGGCACATTTAAAAAGCCACTTAATATATCTTTGTCACTTTAGTCAACAGGTATTAATTGAGTGTAGGTGCTGAGCGAGGCCCTATGGATACAGAATGGAATAAAGCACAGACCCTGCCCTCGAAGGGGCTTACTTTCTAATGAGGATGACAGATGTATAAGGTTTTATATCTGAGAAACTGAGGCTGAGAGAGGGTGGTGACTCTTCTAAGAAGCAAAGCAAGTTTATAGGCTAGAGTTCAAGCAAAGCGGACATCTCAGTGCACTGGGGGCCCCTACACATTCCTGCTCTTGCACAGGGTGGTCCTTGCATGGAGGTGCCTCCTCTCTGAGTGGTTCCAGCTAAGAAGGAGAGCTGGTCTGATACAGCCAGGCAGAATCTGTGAGAAACATGCATGAGTGCTTTTCTCTCTTCCCACTAAACATCTTTTTGCTGCAAAGAATTAAATTCCTTTCTAGTGACACACGCTTCCTGTCAGAATGAGGCACACCCAGCCAGACAAAACCACACAAAGTAAACAAAGAGAAATCCTTTTAATTCCTCTAGGTACATTTTTGAATTCTGCTGGATTATTGCCATTTTCCCAGTGGCGAAGCCAGAGGTAGATTTGGGGAACAGCAAATAAGAACAATATACTAATAAGGGTAATGACCACTGACATTAAAACACCAACTATTTATTATCTCCAATGAAATTTTCATGTTCTTCTAAAAGTAATTCATTCTCATCAAAGAAAATTCAGAAAACTATAAAAGTTTGTTTTTGGTTTTTTATAAAAAGAAAACCAAACCAAAACATCTGTAATCTCTCAGTCCAAACAACCACGACTGTGAACATTTTGTATACTTTCTTTTTAAAAATCATATTTATATGCAACTTTATCCTGCTCTGTTCACACAACTTTATATGGTAAATATTTTCCCATTAGTTATTTTTTTTAAATATAACTATAAGTGGTCATATAACATTCCATCATACAGTATGGCTGTAATTAACTTGTCCAATCTATTGTTGGATATTTAAATTTTCTTTTTTTGTTGTTGATATTATATTGTTTCCACTGTAAGCCAAGATTTGTCTTATTGAGTGACTGCACTGGCCTCTTTTCTTACATTATCTCATTTCCACATCAAATGTCTCTAGACATGATCATTATTTTATAAAAGAAAGAACCAGGATTCAAAGAGGATAAGGACTGTCGCAAGGTCAGGTTTTGAACCCAGATCTCTCTAACTCCACAGCCAGCACCACCATTACCATACCCTGGGCGTGCTTAGCTGTCTCTAACCCACACTGAAGCTTCTGTCTTCCCAGAGCGTAATTACCTGTGATGGAAGAGTTTTTCTGTACTCTTCTTTGTCTAGAAAACTTAATCCTGGTCTCACTTCTTTCATGTTCCCATGGATCCCCAGGTTCTATAGTAAGATTCAGGACTTTCCAACTAAACACTCTCTCTTTTAAAGTTCCCAGGCAGCTGGACTGATGCGATTGATGGTTCCCAACTGCTGGGCCATGTGTTCTCGTCCCCCTTTGTTCTCAGCTGTTCTCAGATAGGCAGGCTGTGAGGTTAATCACATCCCCACGTTGGAAAACTGAATCCTGATACACTCACTAAAGCCCTCATGGTTATTTGTGCCCCATTTGAATTCCCATTTATATTCTCAGAAAATTTCAAGATCTGAGGTACTCTCAGCAACTCAGCATATTTGAAACAAGATACTAAACTTTAAAAAATACGTAAAACTTAAAACTCGCTTTTGAATTCTAGACTTGGAACTGTCCAGTTGACACGTCACTCAGATGTTTTGAAATGGAATACATCCAAATCAGAATTCTTGATGTTTTTCTTCCAGACCTATCTGTGGCAGGCATTTTTGGTTGTCCCCAGTAGTCATTCCCTGACTCCTCTTTAATTCACAGGACCTTGATTTTGTTCAGGGACAACATGCCCAGACCAGGGGTTGAACCAGGATTGGTCTAAGCCTGTCATAACAATCTCAGGCTCCATTGCTGGATATTCACATTCCTGGCCTCCAGCAAGGGGTGGTCAGTGAGATTTAAAGGAGATCTTCTAGAGAATTGATAGATATGAGTTTTCCTCGAGATAAAAAGAGAGGATGTATTAGGCATGTCTTGCACAGCACTTCAAACCATCTCAACCTCACCTCTTACTCTAGCCATCCCGGTGGTGATTAGTTGCTTGCAAGATTCTACCAGTTTCCTGTTGGCGATTTGAAGGCATCTACAGATGGAGAATAGTTTGCACTTCCTCACTTTCCCTTTCCTTTTTAACCCTCTCCAATCTGGCTTCTCCGCCCTCTACTGAAACCGCTCCCGCTAAGGTCACCAATGACGTTCCAACAGCAAATCCAGTGGGAGCTTTCTGTACCTCAGTTTATCTGATTGATTTGGGGCATCTGATGTTATTAACCAACAACACTCCTTTTGCAGCTCCCTACTCTCAGTGTCACCAGAACCACTTTCCTGCTTCTCTGACTCCTCTTTGCCACCTGCTGTCCTACCACTCTCTACCTCTTCCCCAGAATTTAACTCCTGGTCCCATTCCCTTCTCACAATTCCCATTCTCTCCTGGGAAAAGACCACCCAAGATCATTGCCTCACCTCTCACCACAACTTAAATCTCTATCCAGAAGCTCTTGATATTTTAGTCCAGACTCAATTTCCATCCATTTTACGAAAGAATTGAAATTTAAAAGTCTGGAGCTCTTAAATACAAACTTTCCTTTTCATCTAATTGTTGCTGCTACATGAACCCTCAGCACCTTTTCTCTGGGCTGCTACATAAACCCTGTCTAGTCTCTCTATTCCTAGTCTCATTTTCAATCCATTCTCAACACTACTATAGAATACCTTCTAAAACATGGAAACCTGAGATTCCTCTTCTGCTAGTGGCAGAATAGTTCCTATAAGACCAACCTTTCTGCAAATAAAAACTATAAACTATAGGGAAAAAATATATACAAATCAATTACCTGAAGGCAATGGAGAGAAACCGAAAGCAGACAAAGTAACCAAGAGTCAGCACTTGGATGAAAAAATGTTATGTGAGAGTTTTGCATTTTTTATAGATTTTTTGCGTGAGAGAAGACCCCAGTCGGTACTAAGCAGGGCAACTAAAACTCAAGAAGAAGCATGCAGTCTTACTGTATAGAAGAACAAGAGGAAATCATTCACAGTAATCACAGTAGCTGTAATTTAGGGGCAGTGGGGATGGCGGTAATCCAAGAAAAAAGAAAGTAACTGAGAGGGAGCCCAAATTTCATGTATTAAAGTCTGCCTAAGTTTCTGGCTAGTCCTTGGTCTATGCATGTGTAAGACAGACTCCAAGTAGCCCAGCTAAACTAAACAGAGATTTCAACTACTGCCTATTTTAAGTGACAGCTTGGAGATTGAATTTAGCTCTGTTAATTGCTAGCTAAAACAAAAATAACACTTTTTGGATTAATATAACAGAAGACAGAGTCTCTATAACATATATCACTCACAATGTCCAAGATACGATTCAAAATTACTGTAAAGAAGTACGAAAACACGACTCATAGTTAGGAGAAAAGGCAATCAACAGAGACAAACTCTGAGATGAGCCAGGTGTTGGAATTATCTGGCAAGGATTTTAAAGCATCTATTATAACTATGCTCAAGGACATAAGGAAAATATGCTTGCAATGAATGAACAAATAGGGAGTTTTAGCAGAGAAAAAGAAAATTTTTTATAAAAAGAACCAAATAGAACTGAATCATCTACAACTGAAAAATGCAATATCTGAAATAAAAAATTTCCTGGTTGAACTTCACATTGTAGGTGACAGAAAAGGTTCAGTCAACTTGAAGTCAATAGAAATCATTGGTATCTAGAACAGAGAGAAGAAAGATTGAAAAAAAATAATTAACAGAGCCTCAGAGACAAGTGGGAAAATATCAAAGGTCTACTATATGTGTAATTGAAGTTCCAAAAGACAGGAGTTAAAAATAGGGCGCCAAACATTTTTGAAGAAATTATGGCTAAAAGCTCCCCAAATTTAATGAAAGACGTACATTTATGGATTTAAGAAGCACAATGAATCCCTAAGCAGGATAAGTACAAAGATAACCATCACATATTTCAGTAGTGAACAACAACAACAGAAAATTCTATAGTTATAACTTTTTGGCACATAAAGTTCTTGTCTTCTTCTACTCATCATCACCCACTGTATTAGTCATTTTTTTCTTGCTTATAACAGAATACTTGAAATTGGATAATTTATAAAGAAACAAAAATTATTTCTTATAGTTTTGGAGGCTGGGAAGTCCATGGTCCATGGGCATATTTGGTCCAAGGGCCCTCTTGTGGGCAGGAATTCTCTACAGGGTCCTGTGGTGACTCAGGCAATCTCATGGTGAGATGGCAAGAGTGCTTTCATGTGCTCTCCTTACGAAGCTGCCAGTCCACACTCATGACAATTCATTACTCCGTGATTGGATTAATCCATTCATGAGAGCACAGTTCTTACGAGCCAATCACCTCTTAAAGGCTCCACCTTTCAAGTACCATAATTGGATTTCCCACCCGCTTAACACTGTTTCCAACACATGAACTTCCGGGGGATGCATTCAACCCATAGCACCCACCTTCTTGCCCTTGCCTTTCTGGAGATGCATATACAAAAACATTTTAAGATCTACTTCTTTTCAAATCATGGCATAGAGATGCAAGCAATATTGTTGGTTCTATGACAATGTTTTTGAAAGTACAAAAACAAGTTTGAAAGTGTTATAATGGAAAGGGATGGGATTTCTTATAGCCTAATAATATATAAAATACTCTCCACTTCCTTTTCCTATTTATGATAATTCATTCACTAATTAATTTATTCTTCTAATCATGAAACTTGTTTAGTCACCTATTTAGGGGGCAGGCACTGAGGGCATGATGACAAACATGGAAATCTTTGCCCTTCAGAGCTCATCATATTAATGATCCATATCGGTCACTTTTGGATTCTGTTAATTGTAAAAATAACTTATTATTTTTATTTCTTGTTGCACAAATAATACACAGGACATTTAGAAAATATAGAAGAGCAAAGGTAAGAGAATTGGTTGTTCAACAATTATTCAATGGGCACCTATTTTGTGCCAGGGACTATACTTAGTATTGGAATCACAGCATTTAAAAAAAATCCTTGCTCTCTCTCTAATAGAGGAGTAAAAAATATAATACAATACCCAAGGTGGGAATTTTAAGAAAATAAAAGTCAGTATTGCTGAAGAAAATACAACAAAGAGAATATTTAGAGTGCTAAAAGTGGCACTTACAGGAAGTCTTTATTTATAGAAAAAATTTTAGCTCATTCTCCACACTTTAGAAATTTACCTTCAAGTAGTATATGTTAAAGATATAAATATTTTGCATTTAGACACCTTACTTATAGTTAAGTATACATTATTATTTACCTGTAAAGTGCTTAAATATTTTCTACATAGGTCCAATCTATGTTTTGTGGCTGACTTTATGTCTATGGGGCCAAGCAATTTTTGACCAGTTTTTTAAAACCCTGAATTGACTCAGTGTTTGGGGATTATTTCAATAGTGCATGAATTTACTTCTCTGTAATTTGGAGAAGGCACAAGGTATTATGAACAGAGAAGAGCTGTAATGAAAACTGATCTTCCATCATCTATCAACTCCCGTTAGTCTAATGAGATACTATTATCTCCTGATGAAATATTGCTCTTTAAAACCTTGCCCTGTCATGCAATTTCTGCAGTTCTTAAAGAAGCAACCTGAGCTTAAGCAATATTAATTACTGTTCCATCTCTCCATTTGTCTCTAAGTAATCATGTATTTTAATAATCCTCTATATCCTGTTGGTTGTAAAGAAGTTCTCTCAAGGACTAATCCAAAACAGTTGAATTTTTTTTTTTTTTTGACATTTTTAGTTGAATGTGTAATCCTGTTCTCAAGAATCCTATCTCCAAATCCTATGTTGAAAAGAGCATTTATGAGTAGCACTGTGCCTGGCACATTGTGGGTACACGATAAAATTGTGCCTTTTTAGCAGATCTTAACTAAAGTGTTAATTTTATTTCTTTAAACTCACCTTTTAAATGAGTCATTCTGGTTTTTCAGTGGTTGACGAGGGTAAAAGTGCTTGGGGTTGCACAACACGCAGGATGGGAGCAAACATTTCTCAATGTGGAGCGCCAGGATGAACTTCTGATCAGAAACGGGTACATTAATGACAACATGTCACAGCGCTATGGGAGGATGCCACAGACCTATCTGCAGGGAGCACTCTGGACATTACTGTTCCTTCCCTTCTGGCAAGAAGGGGAAGGGTTCCTCCACTGCCAGTGCCTTTATAGGTGCTCCCGGTCACACCACCCTGTATTCCAATATCCAAGTTGTCTTTTATGCCAACCTGTCCTCCTGGCTCTGACTCTTAACTAGCTTTGTTGCTTGGGTCAAGTCACTTCCCTCTCTGGGTCTTTCTCCCTCTGAAAATGGATGGCGTTGGAATAGATGAGGGTCAGGGCAGCTTCAAACTGATGGATGTGGCCCTCTCCCCTGATCACTCCCATCTCCATGACTCCAAGATGGTTCGCACACACTAAGCCTCTGCCTCCTTGGGTTGGGGGTCAGGGAAGCTCCATCAGGAACTTATTGGAGAGAGAGGAATGTCCTCAGGAACCTGGGCCTGTCTTCTTCATTTAATAAGGGCCCTGTTGACTACTGTTCATCTGTTGAGCATAAGAAGGTGACAGTGGGCGGTCTACCTCAGGCCATATGTGGGAAAACATAAATATGAGGCTAGTCAGGCTGTGGCTGGCCTGGATTTAGCTGTGGCATCAGAATCAGGAGACTTGGGCCTCCGAGCTGACACTAAATGGTGCACGTCTCTGGGGAAGTCACTTAACTCCAATCTCGTCTCCTCATCTGTAGAATGGGGATAATAACCCCTTTGCTAAGTACTCAGATTGTTTCAAGACTGAAATGAGGAAACTCATTCAATGAACATCTTTTTTTTTCTTCTTCTTAAAAAGATAATATAAGTCATAATGTGTATAGGAATCACTGGGAATTTTTTTTAAATGAAAATTCTGATTTGGTAGCTATTGGGTGGGACTAAAAGTTCTGCATTTCTAACAAGCTCCAGGGAGAGACTGGCTGATACTGCCGCTGCTCAAGTGGGCCACATTCTAATGAGCAAGGATATAAACCATTACAATTTTTGAGAATGAAAATAACAACAAAGTATTTAAACCCCACCATCCTCACGCTACCTTCACTTCTGCTATTTTTCACTTAGCATTACACCATAAACATTTCCCATGTTTCTACAAATTATACAGACTGCAAAGTTTCTGTGTTACTTTAAAGTAGCTGCCCAATATTCCATAATGTGCTTATCCAGCTGCTTTCCTAACATTGGACCAGGGAGTCCCAGGGGAGTGGCTGCAAGGGACGCAGCGTGCCTCTGGGACAGCCAAAGGACATTTCTTGTTCTCCTGTTCCTCCCTAGGATGGATCCGTAGGAGTAAAGTGGCTCAAGCCTATGAACATCTTCATTTACTCGTATCATTTTTGACATATTATTTTCCTGAAGGCCAACAAAGCTATAGATATGTATATATTTTGATTATTAAAAATACATGTTTCCCTTGTACACTGTTGAGAATGTAAAGCGATCCAACCAGTATGGAAAACAGTGTGGAGTTTCCTCAGAAAACTAAAAGTAGAACTACCATATGATCTAGTAATTCCACTTCTGGGTATTTATTAAAAAGAATTGAAATCAGGATCTTGAAGAGACATCTGCACTCCCATGTTCACTGCAGTATTATTCACAATAGCCAAGATGTGAAAACAATCTAAAGGTCCATAATAGATGAGTAGATAAAGAAAATATGTTGTAAATATACAATGGGATATTTTTCAGCCTTAAAAAAGAAGGAAATCCTGCCATATGCAGCAACATGAATGAACCTTGAGGATCTTATGCTAAGTGAAACAAGCCAGTCACAGGACAAATACTGCATGATTCCATTTACATGAGGTATCTAAAACAGTCAAACTTATAGAAGCGGAGAGTAGAATGGTAGTTGCCAGGGGCTGAGAGAGGAGGAAATGGGAAGTTGCTATTCAACCAGAAATAATGTTTCAGTTATGCAAGATAAATAAGTTGTAAAGGTCTGATCTACAACATTTTGCCTATAGTTAACAATATTATATTGTGCATTTACAAATTTGTTAAGAGGGAAGATCTCATATTGTGCTCTTACCACAATAAAAAATGACAATTGCCCTAATACCATTGCTAATATTTTGATTCTTTGTTTTTTCAATCATTAATTTGTTCAATAAACACTTATTGTAAACTTAGAATGTTCCAGGCACAGTGCTATGTAGTGAGGATACTGTAGGAAAGTCTTTTTGTCTAGGCATCTGTACATTATCTATCAATCTATCTATATAACAAAATTAAACATAATACAAAAAGATACATGTGTGTATCTGTACACTACAAGATATTTGTATTCACAATGCCTGTGTGAATAGCAAAACAAAAAACAATCATTAATTGAGCTTAGTGTGGGCCAGCAATTATGTTCTAACCCCTAGATGTACATAAATATGAAAAAAAAAATGCAGTCCATTGCTTTTAGGTACCTTAAAGTATATGCAAAGTTTGTGAAAGCCAGGCAGACACACAACAATGAGGGATTGAGTTCCCTGACATCAGCGGGAATCTATCACCAGCGTAGAGTGGATGGAAACCCAGCTGTCACGCTCTTTTACCTGCCCATTATCCTGCCTACTGGGCCAATTGTCGAGCTAGAGCTGGGTCAGGAGCTCACAGACCCCTCAAGCCCATTCACAGACTGGGATGCAAACTCTTCACATGCCAGGCTGGTTCCCCAGACCCCTCACATACAGGTCTATGAGCTAGGTAACTGGCAAACGTATCCTTGGAAGCTCCAGGTTGGAAAGCATGGCTGAACGGGGGATGCCCGAGGCAGTAGATGCCAGCCAAGCCTGGCACATACATGTGCACTAACTCCACCCACGCACAACTTATTTACAAAGAATGTTCGTGCCACCCCCAACCGGGCCTAAGGCAAGGGGGCCCGATTAAAAAGTTCTGTTTTCCCAACACCAGTCGTGCTCCTTACGGCCTACTCCACTTTGGGTACTGCTTGGCCTCTTCGTGCCTTAGTTTCCTCTAGAGAGATAAATGCCACCTGGTGATGGACTGAGAAGAATAAATCAACAACGTCCATGTTCACAGGGCCTGACAGGTAGCAAGCGCTCATGAATTAGCGCACTGTTCTTTTCACGGCTGCTGATGATAGAGGACCTGGGGGTTAGTCCTCCTCGTGACACTAACCAGCTGTGTCATTTTGGGCAACAGTGTTCTCCCTGGACCTCAGTTCTCCCTCTGAAACGCGGAGCACGGAGGAAGGGGGTTAAGTAGAAGTAGTCCAGGGTTCGGGCACTCGCTCTCGGAGCTAACACCCCGCACACTACCAGGCACAAATGTCGCAAGCCGTCCGAGAGGGCGAGGCACTGCGTGGCTGCTCACTGGGGTCGCGACCTAGCGCCCTAACCCAGATCTTCCCGCTCCCGCCGAGCCAGATTCCGGTTCTTCCCCTGTGCGGGGTCCGGAGCCCGCCCAAGGGCAGCGCCAGGCAGCCGGGAACCGGGCACAGAGCTGCGGGCTGGGCCGGCGGGGGCCTTTGGGAGTCCCTGGTTGCCTGCTTGGCGATAGAGCGCCTGCGAAATCCTGGTGGTGCTTTGTTCTCTCTAGGACGACGACGCCCCGCGCAAAATTTAGCACGGAGTAGGCTCTTGAGATATTTGTTGAACAAATGAATGAATGATGTTTGCAAAGCGTCTCACTGTCATCACTGGGATCTGGCCTAGGGCATCAGCGAGGTCAGGAGATCTCATCTCTCAGTAACCAGCACCTTCCTTGTTCACTCTGTTCACATCTGTGCAAAATTTTCACTGCAGTGTTGTCACAACGGGTCGGTGCAAAGGGGTCACGTCTTCAGACAAAGGCAGGATTGCAAACTGAGCAGAAACGCTGGCTGAGTGGGACTGTTCTTTCTGCTTATTTACTTTTTCTCCCATTTCCACATCTTGCAGACTCAGACATTTATTCCTGCCTTCTATTAAGCTTGACAGCAGACTCGACAGATGTAAACAGAGACACTTTCTGGAAGTAAGTGTGAAGGAGTTTGTTAAAGAGAAGCTTAAAGAATGAGAGACAAACATTCACACATTGCTGGGTTTTTTATGCATTTCAGGGTAACTTCAGGACTTCACTATGCATAAAAATGCTTCAACTCAGCAAATGACCTAATCGAGGTCTTTGAAACACAGCACACACATTTCTTCTGAAAAGTTATGAATCTGAAAGGAATGAGATTTTTAGCTGGGGTTTCATTTTGTGTCCGCTTGTGGCAGGAGATATCATGCTCACACATGACTGCACCTCCTGGACGGGCTGGAACAAGAGTATCAATGATGTGCTCATGGTATGAGCACCATGCGTTCATATGGTGCATTATCGCTGTCCTGTGCTTTCACGTGCTTTATCCCACTTAAACCTCACAGTCCTGTGGGACAGGCAGGAAGACATTATTATTCCCATTTTCCCACAGTTGTTACTTCAGATACTGAGGAGCATCTATGAACTGGGTGTTGAAGGTACGAAGATACATAAGGACTCATCTCTGCCCTTAGCTCACAGTCTAGTGGGAGAGAAAGACATGTTCACAGATCATATCAGGATGACATGTTACCTGATGGGGTAGAACCAGCCTACCACCTGTTTTTGTAAATAAAGTTTTATTGGGACATAGCTCTGCTCACTTATTTATATACTGCCCATGGCTGCTGTTGTGCTACAGTGGCAGAGTTTAGTAGTTGTGACAGAGGCTATTGGCCCACAGAGCCTAAAATATTTACTACCGACCCTTTACAGAACAAGTTTGCCAACCCCTGGGAAAGAGGAATGTGATACTCAGGGTGGGTGGGCATTCAGAGTTGGGGCATTTAGTCCCATCTGGGGGCTCAGAAAGGCTTCCTGAGAGAGGTGCTACTTGAGCTAAGAGCTGAAGGGTGAGTAAGAGTGTGGGATTAAGGACAAAATGGGCATCCCAGACAAACAAAAGCCAGGGCGAGAGAAAACAGAAAAACATGTGGAGAGAACTACATGTAGTTTATGACTACTAGAATAAACAGCAAGATGGGGACTGACAATGAGGAAATCAATCTGGAGTTGGGTGATTTAAGATTATGTGTCAAGGTGGAGCAGGACCAGACCCAGCTTTTCTGACTTGCAGTCCTATGTGTTTATAACAACAGCAAGGACAGCAAATACACAGCATATATGCTGTCACTCCTTCAACCCCTGACCATAGCAGACAGTGCCAATTGATAACAAAACTCTTTCCTGCTGGGCCCAAATGCAGCCTTATTTGTACTCCAGGTAGCTACTATTCATCAGAGTTAGCATGCACGTTCAAACCTATTTGTTATCCCTGATCTATATCATTCCAGCCATAGTGAGAAGGTTTTAGATTTTTTTCTCTGAAGCTATCAGAAAAGACCTTCAGAAGCAAAAATTACCAATTCAAGCAGTCACATTTCAGCACGTTCTAAATTACAGTTGAACCTGCCTGCGCCAGGTCGTACCCCAAGTGGTTTACATGCTTTATCTCTGTTAATCCTCACTTCAAGGCCATGTGGGAGGTAGACTAAACAGATCATTTACCCGGGGGTCTGGAAGTAAGCATTTTAATTGTTCAAAAAATATTTTTAAAGATTATCCATTAGAAAATGACAATAATTGAGGAACAATTTGGTATGGTGGTGGTGCATCTGGCTGGGCTGTAAATGACCTGTGGACATGCCAGAGAAGCTCAGCCCATCCAACATAGATGGTATGGTATGAATCATTACAAGTGACTGCACTGACCTTATGACCTGTAGCTGGTAAAACAAAAGTTGTTTGTTTATATTGTGGTGGCTGGCACATCTTTTATACTTTTAAATTGTGATTGTGCAAATTGACATTAGACATTCTTCCTTTAATTCATATGAGGTGAGAACATATATACAGAGAGAGAGAGAGAAAGTGAGAGAGAAAAGAAAGGAAGAAAGAAAGAAAGAAAAAGAACTCCAGAAGATGTTGTTCAAATGGTAGCAGGAAAAGCTCTAATGTTGGAAATATCATTCATTCAGGACAGGTGAGGTCCTGAACATCCCAGTAAGCAATCATCCTCTGTGGTGTTATTTTCCATGTCTTGACAATGAGGAAACTGAGGCTTGAAGAGGTTAGATGGCTTACCCACACTACTCAGTAGTAGACCCAGAATTTCCACACTGGTCTACCAGACTCCACAGTCCAAGCTCTTAACTACACTATTCTATACATATTCGATCCTTGGGAGGAAAGGAAAAAAATTTCCAACTCAGGCCTTAAAGCATAAAGTGGTTGAATAAAGCAATTTGGAGTTAGTTGAGAGAAGAAAAAGTAAGCACCAATCTGTGACTTGATGTTATTTTGTTTAAATCTTGCTTTGGGTTGTTTTCTTTACTGCCTTTCTAGAAAAGACATAGGTAGTAGCATCACGTGCACTAATTTTTCTCCTCAGTTATTTACATTTATGACACAATGCCTGTTACCTGTCTTCTGGTGCCAGCTAACTGGATTATCTAATTTCTAGGGCAATCTTTAAAATTTCTTTCAGAGAGCTTGGGCTGAGGGAAGGTTGGTAGACTTTAAGTGGCTGAAGCTTGATTGAAGACTTTTACCCAAGTCAGCCAAAGAAGGGAAAGAGACAGTCTGAATCACAGGTCTTAGGAAATAGAAAATTGTGTGCAAATGCCTGTCCAGAGGGAGGGAAGACTCCAGCCTGGGAGATATTGTCAAAGGTCAGGAGACAGGCTGAGTCTAAGCAGAGCAGGAGAAGTTGGGAGTAAAGAGAGAGGCATCCTGGGGGTTGTAGAGAACATCCCTACAGGGTATGAGCACAGGCGGGTCATTTCATAAGAACAGCATCTTCTTAAGTGAATCTTTCAAGGGTCAACTTTAATTCAGTGAAACAAAACTCCACAAATTTCTTAGACACACTCTCATCCACCCGTTATTCATGTACACATTCAGTGGACATTAATTGATGATTTACCTTGTGTTCAACACTGTTCTAGGCTCCAGGTAAACAAAGTTGAACCATTTTCTGCCTTGAAGAACTGACAGTCCAGGTTCAGTAGAGGGAGACATGAGTTTCTTTCTTTCTTTCTTTCTTTCTTTCTTTCTTTCTTTCTTTCTTTCTTTCTTTCTTTCTTTCTTTCTTTCTTTCTTTCTTTCTCTCTCTCTCTCTCTCTCTCTCTCTCTCTCTCTCTCTCTCTCTCTCTCTCTCTCTCTCTCTCTCTCTCTCTCTTTCTTTTAAAATCTATTTTTCCCTCAAAGTGTCATGGTTTTCATAAATGACCATGGCTCGACATGCCGTGCCGTTAACAGTAATAATTTATAATCAGTGGAAAACCAAAGGAATGACTGGAAGTTGCATTTAATTATGGGAACAGCTGGGCTTCTTAGGATAACACTGGAAAAAAACTGTACCGTGTGAGCAAGGTTGTTTAGGGTGTAGGATTCTCTGGAGGTACAACTGCTTCTCCTTCAAATACCAACTTTACATTTTGATATTTTGGCATTTACATGAGTGACTGTATAAGTAGGTATCTGAGTGACCGGTTCTCCCAGAAGACTTCTGATAAGAAGCTTCCTGGTTTTGATAAATGGGCCTTATTTTTCTCAGAGTTCTTTACAACTTTTCAGACCAGTGACCTCCCTTTACTAGCTCCTTGGCTAGAAGAAGAAGACAGTCTGCCAACCTACCATTTTGGTTCTAATTCAATTTTGGTTTCAAGCACTTTTAACAATTTGGTATTCTGTTGTGAGGTGATTTTTTTCAGAAGTCACCTATTCTCTTTCAGTTCTGGCTGCAGGAGCAGATAATCTGATAGTTTTTTTCAAGCCAGTCATTCATTCATTCTCCAAACATTTATCATGCACTGTGCTGAGCCGGGAGCTATGTTAGGTTCTTGTTATACAATACACATAAAATAGATGTGGCTTGGTCAATGTCCCCATGAAGCTTACTATCTATTGGGGTTGGGGTGTCAGACTTAGCAATAAACCCACAAATTATAATAAGTGCTTATAAGGAAAAAAGACTAGACTGTTATGAATATACAGTAAGAGTTGGCCTAATTTCAATTGAGAGACAGGGGAGGTCTCTAAGAAAGGGACAATAATGCTGAGATTTGAAGGAGTGGGCAGGGGAAGAGATTCCAGGCAGAAGAAGTAATATATGCATATACTCTGAGCTGGAAAGAAGGGGGTATTGCCTAGAAACTGTCAGAAGGCAAATGTGGCTGTGGCATAGTCCTAGCAGGGAAGAGTGAGTGGCACATAATAAATGTGGTGAGGTGGCTCAGAGCCAGATCACGCAGGGCCTCGTCGCACCTGGTAGAGAGTGTGGATTTTACTCTGTGCAATGACAAGTCACAGGCAGGTTGTAAGAAGGAAGTAGCATGATCTGCTTACATTACAAAATATCCCTGAATTCTGTGTGTAGAATGGATCAGACATGCATTTAAGAAAAACAGCACGCAGCCTGGGCCATCATATACATATTGCTTACCTGCGTTGCACCCTGGGCAACTTGCTTTTCCAAGCTCTATGGCAAGGTGGGCATGGAGGCTGGGCATATCTGGAGCACATGTGAGCCACCTCCTCCTCCTGCCTCCCCTACCAAATGTCCTGCCTGGGAGGCAGAGTCTGGCTTGCAGGCTTTGAAACTAAGTACAAAGTGTCTGCGATTGCAGGAGAGGAAGACTTTGAGCGGAAAAATGATAAATCAAGTTTTAAAGATCTCAACGACTTAAAGAACAAGATTCCAGTCTTAATTCTCAGTGAAAGGAATGCATTTAGCTATAAGTATCTCAGGAAACATGTCCTTAGGGCCCATTGATTTAGAAACATCTCTATTTTCAAAGTGGTGTTTAGTCAGCCCCTTCCCTTTCTAACTCAATTTCCTACTTTTCCCCCTCACAGACCATGCATTCTTTGGTTATCTGATTTGCCTTTGTTTTTTCTTTTTTAAAGACAAGTAAAAACATCTTGAAAAATCCGGCCTTTTTAGTGTCACTTGTCATTAGTTTCCCTTTCCAATTTATTTCATGGCTGGGGCCTCCCTTGGGGTAGTATTTTTCTCTTGACTTGTTAGAGTTAGCTTGATTCTCCCCTCCCAGCTCCCCATGGGTGGGATGTGGGGGTTGGGGAAGGGGTCAGCACAGGAAGGTCAAGGTTTGCTGAAGTAGGTGGGGGTTGAAGGGTGAGGGATAAACATCTCCCAAGTCCACACTGTAACCATGATGGCAGGTCAGCTGGGACTTATGGGGTGAACTTTGTCTGCCAGTGTGCCTGGGAGTAGAGTGATGCCCTGGAACCTGCGTGATCTAGTGTTCAGAATACCTGGGTTTGATTTTTAATCACTGCCTAGTTCAGTAACTCTGGGCTAAATTAATGTAGGTGAGTGCCTATGACTACCAGATAATCTACAGACATGCTCTTAGGCACTCAGAGAGGTGGGCACTGTTTTCTCCATTTAGAGGTCAGGAAGTGAAGGTTCAGAGAAGTTAAGTGACATACCCAAAGATGCATAGCTGGTAAGCATCACTTCTGAATCTGTTAAAGGAGAATAGTAATATATCACTGGATGATAAAGCCTGAGAAAGCAATTTGCAAAGAGTGAAATTTCCATGAGGACGCGCGGCATTACACAGCCCGGGGGCCCGTCAGTGAGCACCTTTGAGGGGTCTCTAGAATGGGCCTTGGATCTCACCTGTCCCTAGGAAGTTGTTCCAGCAAACACAAAATGTGTGCTCTGTCTGGGGGCAGCTACTTCAGGCCCATTCCTCCCAGTCTCAGCCATCCCACTCCCCACGCCGACTCTGCATTCAGCCCCACCTCCCACAGACTTGCTATCAGGATGACCCTTCCCCCAGGGCCCCCCATGCAGCTCCCTCTGCCTGGAAAGCCTCTGCTCACCCATCCCCCTCTGCTGATGAGCTCAGATTCTGTCTGTGGTCTCAGCACATATGTCATATCTTCAGTGTGACACACTTACCTCCTACTCAAGACATGTCCCCCCAGGACAGACACCCATGAAGGAATGACAGCAGAGAGATGTAGCTCTGAAAGGTTCTCAGCTCCCAGAAAAGGAATAAAGGGACCTATAACTATGGCCAGAATAAAATTCTCAAAGTGATGCTTTTCCTATTGACTATATTCAATGGAAAATGGAGTCCCTGGCATTCTGATCCCTACTAAAAAGTATATTGATATTAATAGTTAGCATCCTTACATATTAAATAGGCTCTGATGAGTCTTGGCACCTTCCTGAAACAGTTTTTATACTGTAGTTCATGAAGGAAATAAGTTAGAATAATTCAGTTATCCCATCTGGTTCAGTTTGGGGGCCTTATTCATTATTATCTTTTTTTTAACATACATGGAAATAGAGGTGAAACCCTTCTCCTCCTCCTCACTGCATTTATTGACTTTGTAAACAGTGTCCTAAATTATAACCATTAGTTTCTCATTGCATGAAAGGTCTGCCCTGGGGTTTAAATTCCTAACTTTCTGTGTAAGATGAGCCCCCAATTAATGACTTCTAATAAGAAAAACAGAGACTTGGTGTTAAAACATCTTCAAATAATTTGTGGGGAATGTTACTTATAACTTTATAGCACTTATTGTAATATGATTTGAAGTAGAGCCTAGATCGACCTATCTCTTCTACTGAGGAATGCTCCTTGAGCACAAGGAATGTGTCTCATTCATGTTGATATTTGGCACATTTTTGAGCCCATAAGAGGCTCTCAATAAATGCTGATTAAACAGAAATGAGGAAAAGGACATGTTGAGAGCAGAAGAGCAAGGTAAAGTCACTCTGGTCTTTTCCTTCTTCTTTGATGATGATGATGATGATGATGATGATGATGATGATGATGATGATGATAGCAAGAATCACCATAAACTGAGTTATTATGTGCCGGGCTCTGCGTCAAGCACTTTACATGCAATATCTCTATTAACTCTTACATTCTATGAGGCATCCATTTTTCCCATTATGTAGATGTGGGCCCAAGGTCATTAACTCAAACTGTCCAAGGTTACCTGACTTAGAGGTGACATTTCCAAGATCTCAATTCAGGTCTTTCTACATGTTTTTCACCACTGTGCTGCCTTTTCAAATGAGCCAGTATTTCTTTTCTATTTCATGCAAATAATTGGGACAAGTTTTAGAGTACATTTTGTTTGTTCTCGTTGTAATTAGTTTGCAAAGCAGCCCCACTAGGGCTTGAATAGGGTACATGATGTGCTGAAGTTAAAGGCATACGTATGTATAGGATGTATAGGATAATGTTTTGCTAACCTTGAAAGGTTAAAGTGAATTAAGAGTTTTCAGTGTAACAATTCGAGGCAAGAAAGTGTTAGCATGTTACAAGAAATTTCCCTTCCTCTGAGACACTGGGTTTTTGCCAAGGCTGCAGGGTAGATGCTGCATTAGTGGAAGACGAATTTGATCCAATAAGACATCTCAATCCTTGCATAAGTAAGATTAGTCTGAGCAGGAATCACTTAGTAACAATTTGGAATGGAGGTTGTTAGAAAAACATAGCTATGTCTGGGTTGAGCCTAGAAATGGGTGACAGATGTTAATGATGAGCGACTGAACAGATGTTTGGGGGAGAATTACAAAAAAAGGGTATTCTTTCACACAGGATCTAAACCTTAACCCTCCTGGCTGATGCTGAAATGAGAGCTTATTTACGAAACATGTTCTTGCAAAACTTTTTGGTGGATTGTGCCAAAGATGAATGACCGGATACTATAAATTTAAACTTGAAAATAAAGGTAAATGGGAGTCCTTGTTTGTATGCGTGTGTGTACATGTTTTCTTTGACAAGGGTCAATGCCTTATCAAAGAATGGGAAGGCTGAACGAGTCATTTTGCTCTGCTTTTCCCATTTTTTCAATCCCCCAATTAGAAGAAATGGGCAGAATTGGATACCACACCTTAGAACTCAACAGAATTATTAAAATACCATCACTTGTATATATCCTGAAATTATATTTGGAAAAGAAAAAGATTTTCTATACAAACTTAATTGGTAGTTTTAATTGGGGTCTCTGAGACTTTCTTAATGTTTTAAGGAGTCTAAAAGATTGCTCTTCCCAAGCAAATAAGAAGCAAAGGCAGACTTTAAAAGCTGCACAGCTACTTTCATAAATCAGTCCCCACCTTACTTCACAGAAAGATGAGCAGCAAGTTGTGTTACACAAATTATTGTGATACTTCCCAATAAATTTGCCTGAAATGATTAATGGTCTGATCAGAGGCATTTGTTAATTTGTCTTTGCATATAGGACATAACTGACATAAGTATGATTTACTGTCTAGTAACTACAGCCACAACTGCCTAATAATCCCAAACATCTGGTTAAAAAAGATGAATGCAGTAAAAAATCCAGATACTCTCAGTATAGCTATAGTTATAATATATATAGTTATAGTTATAATAATAATAAATGCTATTGAATTTATGATACTATATATATATATACACACACACACAACACCTTTATATATCACAACAACCCTGCAATGTGAATTTATTATCCTCATTTAAGGACGAGAAAGCAGAAGCCCAGAGAAGTTAAGTGACTCCCCCAAGGCCACATGTGCTAGTGAGAAGAAGGACCAGGATATGTACCCTAGTCTGTGCTGTTCAAAATTCCTCTCACTTTCTAATACGTTAGACTGAGCTGGGTAGAATGGACATTTAACTCTTTGATTAAATCCTTATATGTTACTATAACTCAAAATAGAATCTGACTTAAAGCCATGATCCTCAAATTTAGCATCTGAAATCCGACTTTAATACTATTCAAAGAGTACTGCCAACTCTCTGTGCTGTCGAAAGGGGAGGGGAATACTAGACCCTTTGCTTTGCTTTGTAGTGACAGGAGCCTGGGAGGGAGGAAGGTGATAAATGAGTAAGGTGTCACTTTGGAGCAGGGCAGTGTACTAGAAGTTGTGAGGGTCAAAAAGAGAAATGAGACACTCAGAGCCTGCAGGAGAGATAAGACATGCACACAAATAGTGAGGAGGTAGAAGGGCGTCCCTCAAGTGATGTGAGAGTTTAGGGGACAGAGTTTTTGTTATGGTGACTGGGCAGGGCTGCTGGGGAAGATGGCATTGGTACCGTGAGCTGTGGACCCTATTTCCAAATAAGGCCACATTCCAAGGTTCAGGGTGAGCATGAATTTTGGGGGACACTATTCAACACACCATATATATGTGGGTGTATATATATCAAGTGTACATATTCTCAATCACTATGTGAAATATTTTTCTTATCATGAGAAGAGGTCTCAAAAATTTATAGGATAGGACCAGAAAACCCCACACTACCTTTTACCCTGTGATTCCAGAGAATCATTTAACATAGCTGGCCAGATTCCCCGCCCCCCCTTTTATTTTTTTGCAATAATAATATTAATAATTAATTAGTATAAAATTTCTCCAAGTAATTTTACATGCAACAAGTCATTTCAATCTCATAACACTTTAGGAGGTAGGTTTTAATATATTGCTGTGTTAAAGATTATCATATAGCCAGAAAGTGAAGGAACCAAGATTCAATTCCAAACCCATATTTTTCCACTACATCCTGTTTCTCTGGAACTTGTGTCTCCCTTAGCTTCCATATTACTGCATTGATCTGCGTGTCTCTGGCCTGGCTCCATTTTCTGGCTTATATTTTCTTCTTTTCATCTCCTAAAATTGTCACTCCGTCAACTCTAGGCCATATCCTGCTCTTATCCAATCTCATCCAATTCCTTGCTTTCTACTTCTAGGGATGGAGAAGACCTAACCCTCTCTGTAGGCAGAATGGAAGGAGCCAGTGGATAGCCAAGACTGACAGAGATGAAAGACAGGGAGAGACTTATGAAATAAGGCTCTAGAGAGATGACCAAGTTCCCAGGAGAAGGAATTCTCTTTAGTAAAGAGGACACACACCTTTTCCTGTGAACACTTGGTTATTATAATATGGTGAATAGTGACAGCAGTGGAATCAGAGAGCTCCTGTCACTGTAGTTGGCTTAGGCTCCCCAATTTCCAGCCACAAGCCTCTATGTGAAAGCTCAGGCCTTGTCCCATGGATTACGCATTCCAGCTTATGTATCAAACCCAGCACAGCGCAGGAATGTTTGGTTACTTAGTTTAAGAAAGAAATGTGGGAAAGCACAAAAAGAAAAGCAGAAACAAAAATCCATCACCCAGAAACCTTCCTCTTTGTCACCTCATTAGCTGAGGTGACAATTTCCAAAGATGCAGAGAGCAGGGCAGGAATCCAGGACAGCTGTGTTCCTCAGCCTGGAGGAGCTTTCAACAGCCACAGGAGCCAGACAATCGTAAACCGTTATCTTCCCCAGATGACTAATGGCGTATCCTGTGTACAGCTCATTTCTTCAAGTCAGGATCTTGAAATAAGAATGCATTGTTGAGGAGGCAATAAAACCATGAGAATGTGGCTCTGGCTTCTTTCCATCCTAATAGGATTGAGGTAATTATCCGGGTAATTCAGGAAAAATAAACTGTCATTGCCTGAATTACTCAGATAATTACCTCAGTGTTCCACTTCAGTCCCTAAATGTGTCAGGGCCCTCAAACCGGCTGATAACTGAAAACAGTCTTGGTAATTGAGGAGCCAGGATGAAACGGCAGGAGTTCAGCTCAAACGATTAGAAAACCTGGGTGTTTTAGACAAGCTGTGCTACACACTGCCCACTCCTCCTGGTTAGCCACGTTACCTCATTGGAGTGAAGGGCATTTTGAGGTTGGCAAACTGTAAATTACTGGCTGGTACAATTTAAGCAATTATTATTATTAATATTTTTTCATCGGTGGCATCAACAACTATTACAGACTTTTGTTCTGGCATAAAGCTAGATAAAACTTTATGTTTCGTGCTGAGGTATGAAATTCCAGTGCAATGCTTCTCAACATTAGTCTCATCTGGGGGGGGCGGTAAAAAATAGAGGATTTCCCAGGCCCCACCTGGACCAATTTGATTTTTATCTCTGGGGTGGGGCTCCTGACATTGGAATTTTAGAAAAGCTCTCCAAATGATTCTAATGGGCAGAACCATTGTATGTCAGAGAAAGATATGCAGTGGGGAAGGAGATTTCTGTCCCCAGAGGGTCGTATCCAGGGTTTGACGTGTCTGATGGGTAAGTCTGAGAGTGACAGGTGAAGCTATCTGGCTGTTCAGCCTGTGTCCTCAGAGTTCCAGGCAGAAGGGGACCTGCTGTGGTTTAAATGTCTGTGTCCCTCCCAAGCTCATATTGAAACGTAATCCCCACTGCAATAATATTAAGAGGTGGGGCCTTTAGGGTGTGATTAGGCTGTGAGGGCCCCTCCTCATGGATGGGATCAGCATCTTTATAAAAGGGCCCGAGGGACAGAGTTCAGCCTTTCTACTTATCTATTTTTTGTTCCTCCCATCCCTTCTGCTGTATGAGGACACGTTTGTCTCCTCTGGAGTACACAGCAACAAGGTGTTACCTTGGAAGCAGAGAGACCAGGTCTTCACCAGACACCAAACCTGTCTGTGCTTCCAGAACTGTGAGAAAAAAGTTGCTGTTCTTTATAAATTATCCAGTCTCCGGTATTTTATGACAGCAGCAGGAACAGACTAAAACAGGGCTTGCACTGCCCTGATGTCCGGGTCTAAGAGGTCCCTGATCTGAACGGCAAGGGAGGAGCTTGCCGTGCCTGTGTGCTGACATTCACCACTCCTGTTCAAAAAGGCGTGAGGCTGTGCAGTGCCCACACTCCACACCAAGTTTGTCTGAGCAATCAAAGGACTTGTCAAAGACCCCTCAACCCCTGCTAGCTATTAGCAGAGATGGGCAGAAAGTATCATTTCCACTTCCTTTTAGATCCTTAAAACCTTTCGTCCCAAGGATTAGGACTAGGTGCACCCCCAACACAGTTACCAGGTCTTTCTAAGGTGCATCGGTATATCACATCAACATTCATTAAAAATTATGAGACGGTAACTGCAAAAAGACATTACTTCATCCTGGCAGCAAATGTTTCCCAAGCGCAAACCTGCCATCTGTCAGGCAGTTCTAGGAACTAGAAAACTCTTCCTCCTGGAGCAATGCAATTGAATTTTCCGGTTTTGAAAAATCTGGTTGGTAACTGTGCTGTCAGCATGAAGCTACCCTCTCAGTTTCAAACGCTCCAGCGTCAGGGTCTGAGGATAGAATTCCTGTGGTCTAGACACAAATGTATGCTACTAGGACTTACAGTTGGGGCTCTTCTCTAAGTTTTGTGGGGACATGGCTCAGAATGATGGAGCAATCTCTCACCGATCTCTCAGAATACCGACATCTGTTTCCTACTTGTAACTGCACTGAACATAGACTGCCTTACCACGCACATGTTGCTCCTGCTGGGCTTTTACGACATGTAAATTCAAAGGACCATTTCTTTTGCCCCATGACAAGTCTTTCAAAGGGTAAAGTGCTTGGATTTACCATGATTCTCCTGGAGGATTTATCCCCAGTTGTTGAAATATGGGAAACACCAAGTGTCCACGATCTATCGCAAGACAACGCAGTGATTACTCTCTACAGAGTGCTCTCCACGCTCTGCAGAAAAGCAAACAATAGCACGTGTCCTTTTCCTCTTAGAAAATAGGCCAGTCTTTAAAAATTCCCCCTTTTTAAAGTCACCTCCTCTCTTAAGCCTTCCGGGGTCCTCCTGGGCAGGATTAGCCATGCCTTCTGTGGCAGGTTAGCCTACTAACCTGAACAAACTCAGCAACATTATAATATTTATATATATAACAAATAATATTTAGCTGTTCAGTGTGTGTGTCTGCATCCCTCCCTCCCCAATCCCACTCCTTGAAGACAGGGATCATGTGGGAGCACAGTAAATACTATGTGTGCAGAATCAATGTGATTCCTGGGACAGTTACACCTTTTTTTTTTCACATTGGGTGTCAGAGCTATAAAATTTTCCTCCTGGAATAGTCCTGGATTTTCTCCCAGGACTTTCATGTTTCTGTTTTTGTTTTTTTTTTTTCTAACTGTTATCATGTCCCCTCTGGTTGTTTCCCATCTACCATTTCACACTTTGGGCACAGCTAGCATTTGATTTCAGTTCACTGCCAACCCAGGCTGGTACTGAACATTGCCTCAAGAACCCAGTCCCCACCTGCTGTGTACCTCCCTCCAGATGTTACATTTGGAGAAAGTCTCCAGAATGATTGCAAGAAGATAGAATAGCTAATAAGCATGAGCAATTTTGCTGTTAGTCATACCTGGATTTGAAATCCACCTTAAGTTTTACTACATAGTGATCTTGGGTGAGTTATTTAACCTCCTTAAAGTTCAGTTCTTCCTCTGCAAACTGGGGATAGTTTATTAAGAGTGCTCTCAGGATTAACACCTGGGAAGTGCGAGGGAAAGAAGCAGGACTGGGCAGAGGGAGAAACTGTGCTGCAGTGCAGTCTAACAAAGCTTCGGCCAACCTCGCAGGACCATGTGAAGCTGGGACGGCACTTCCGAGCTGTCTTGCAATGTGGGGAAGGTGCTGGGTTCTTCACATTCCTGCACTGACTCATTGTTGGAAGGAGGCCGTCCTCACTCTGGAGGGAGTGGACCTGGGATGAGGCATCTCTCTCCAGTTGAGGGCAACTTTTGGAAAGGCTGACAATGGTGGGGTGACACTCCCAAAAGTACTTATTGCACAAATCAAATGAGATAACATGTAAAACACTTAGCACAATGCCTGTCAAAAAGCAAGTATTTGGTAAATGTTGGCGGCGATTGTTGTTGTCATTGTCATCATCATCATCATTATTCACCACCATTATTCATCATCATCATCACCATCATTATTCACTGTCAACTTACCAGCAAGAACATAATAAATTGCTCTGCTTGTAGAGAAGCCAATAGATCTATTTTCTGAATTCTTCCCTTAAAATAATCTACAACCTCTTAGCAGCATGAAAGACCTAATGCACATGCCAATCGTAAAGATTCTTAGTGAGTGTCTTAGTCAGGGTTCTCCAGAGAAACAGAAGCATTAGGATGTATGTGTGTATCTGCAGAGAGAGATTTTATTTTATGGAATCCATCTACGTGATTATGGAGACTGGCAACTCCAAAATCTGCAGGGTAGGCCAGCAGGCTGGAGACCCAGGGAAAAGCCCAAGCTGCACATTGCCCATCTTGGCTTGATTGCAATTGCCACAGTGAGCCCAGTGCACCATGACGTGCCCTGCTTATTGAGGTGGCTAAAAATGGCCTGTTTGGCCAGGGCACAGCCATGCAGGCAGAAGAGAGATTTTACAGCTCGTTCTGGTAATGGAGACTCTTTACTGGGTCGACATTGGTTTTAACACTGAAGCATGTGTTCAAGATCCCACAACCTCCGGGAATGCTTCTAGAACTAGCCCTGTCTATTTAGGGGCGCACTTTTCTTTTTAATTGGCATCCTTAGAAATTGGGATTTTAATTTTTATTAGGTCTTTTGCATGGACCCATAGGTTGCTTTGTAATGGATCTTAAATTGCTTCATTATTATTTTTTTCTCCATCAGAATGTTGTACTGTCACAGAGATACACTGTTATGTATACATGCCTTTTGAGCATTAATGTGCATAGGAATCACCAATGGTCTCGTTAAACTGTAAGTTCTAACTCAGCAGATCTGGGGTGGAACCTGAGAGTCTACATTTGTAACAGCTCCCAGGTGATGTCCAAAGGCTACACTTCAATTAGTGAGGCAAGACTACAACTTTAGTATTTTAACATTTACCAAGAACTTTAACACCTAATATTAGGTAATATTCAAAATAATCCTGAGAGGTAGACAGGGTGATTTTTATTATTGCCATTATAACAAATGAGGAAACTAAGGTATACACTGGTTAGCCAGAGGAAGGTAGGGAGCACGTCATCTGGAACTCAGGCTCAGCCTACCTGATTCCTTCATAGCAGATATGGTACTTCCTTAATTTGCTGTGATATTTCTGGTGACAAGAACTATGCCTTGATCATCACTGTGTTCCCTGTTTGGTACATGGCAAGCATCTGACGATGGTTTATTCCAAAATTTCTTTTTATATCGCAACACCCACTATGCAATGTTTGGGCTGCTTTACTTTATATTTATTATTCTAATCTTCACACTAACTCTCTCAGGTAGGCTTATTATTTACATTCCACAATGGGGAAACTAAGGCTCAGAGATGTGGAATGACTTGTATGAGTTTGCCTAATAAAATTGAAAAAAAGAGTAGAATTTAAATCCATGCCTGTCTTATAAAGGAGTCCAAATGTTTTATTTTACACTTTAAATTATGGAGTCTTGCATGCATAATACAGTGAAGAAATACTTTTCAATCAACTATTTTTTTTTATAGCTAATATCCAGGTTGTCAAAAATCTTTAGAAACCTGATCCTGAGAATGATAGTTGATATGCCCAAGATCTCCAAAGATGAAAAGGGCTGTTCTCATTTTCCTTCTGTATATCCTCACAGCTGTTGCAACCTCTATCCACAGCTTTACACCAAATGACAGAGCATAATTATGGAGTTAGAATTCTCTGTCTGTAAAGAAAGAAAGCTTGTTCTGATGTTCGTGCTATGTTATGTAGTTGCTTAATTTTTTAATCAAAGAGTTAATCAAGAAATAGTGCAAAAAAAGTTAGTAGTCTTATTAGTGCTCTTGAAGATTGTCTGAATAGGTGTTAGGAAAAGAACTTTATGCCATGGACTCAGTAAGCAGTTGAGTTCTCACTTTGTGAAAGAACCAGAGTTCCTTCCAGAGGAGGGTGTTTGACAGAGGCAAGAGGAGTTTCTTTAAAATGATGTTCTGAGCTTGCTCAGCTAATTAGTGCAGCACTTTAGGAACGTGCCTATAAATCCTTCCTTATCAGAAGGTGAGGTCTAGGCCCCCTCTCCTTGAATGTAGGTGGCTTGTGTCTGCTTTGACCAGTAGGATACAGCAGAAGTGAGGCTGTATAATTTCCGAAGCTAAATTATAAAAGGCTATGCCATTTCTGCCTTGTCTACTGAAACAATCAAGCGTTGGGTCCTAAGCCACTGTGTAAAAAGTCCAACTCTCCTGAGCCAGCCATGTTGTGAGGAATTCCAAGTCACATGGATAAGACACACATAGGCATTCTGGTTGACATTCTTCAAGTCACTCCAACCCAGGCACTAGACATGTGATGAAGAAGCCTCCAGATAACCCAGTCCTTCAGCCACTTTTATCATCCTTTGCTATTTGCATCCCAGATGAGGCCTCAGATATTGCGAAGCAGAGATAAGCTACGCCTCCTATAATCTGTCCTAATTCATAACCCACAGAATCCACAAGGATAATAAAATGGTTTTCATTTTGCATCACCAAGTTGAGGATGCTTTGTTTACACATTGATAAATAATTGTAGCAATCAGTCAGAACTCTTTGGATTGCAAGTGATCAAAGCAAAACTCAAACTAGCTTGGGAATAATAGAAATCTACTGGAAGGAGTGCTGTGGCACCATGAAATTGGGCCTCACAGATCTCCCTCTGTGAGAGTGTGATTGACAGATGGTCCCAGCTGCTGCACTCAGATCCATGACTGTGTTCACACTGAGTCCACACTCCTCACAAGTTTCAAGGTGCCAGATTTAGCAAATAAAAATACAAGATGACCATGCAATATCTGGGACCTGTTTATACTAAAAAATTATTCATTGTTTATCTGAAATTCAAGTTTAAGTTTAACTGAGAGTCCTATATGTAATCTGGCAATCCCACACAAGCTGCTACCAGCCAGGGACTGGTTGTGGCAAGATTCCATGGTGGGCTGTATTCTGGGAGACACAGGACTCTTCTGACAGGTGACTTTGGCTTGAGGAGTCTCCATCAGACTTGCTAAACCTCCTTAGAACCGCACTGCAGTCCAAGACTTTTCCACCCAGCCTTCCCTCTCTGTTCTCTTCACCAGGTTAGGCTCTCATCGTGGTCTTATGGCTCTTCCAACCTCCTCTGGCCCCCTCCACATTTTCTCTCACAGGCATTTTCCCTAATCAATGTCTCACAATTCTAATCCCATCTCAGAACCTATTTCTCACAAGACTCAGAAAACCCCAGGAGCCTCACATGAATGAAATTTTGAGTAACCAAGTCACAGGAAGAGCTATGATGCAACTGAGAGCCTGGAACTTGAATGCCTCCAGACCTCCCTGTCTCCATTTCTTCTTTCTGCTTCTCTCTTTCTTTCATTCTCTCTCTCTTCAGACTGGCTTCTTCCATCTGATGAGGAAATAGGATTGTTGAAACACCCAAGTTTCACTATCAGAGAGAAGTTTACTCACTTCCTCACTTTTAGTTTGAAAATTTGAGGAAAAGGCTCTAATTGGACCTACTTAGTTAGGTGCCCACCTCTGGACCAATCTACTATGGCCAGGGATAGAGTCTGTAAGAATATAGAATTTCCTGTGCAAATCACACGGTTGCAACTGGGGGGAGATCTATTCCCACAAGAACAGAAAGGGTTGCATAGACAGTATCATAGATAGGTGTCCACTATAATCCCTTAACTACTGTGTGATATCAGCCAAACATACGGATGTATGTAAAAATCCAGAGTTAATTAATGGTTGATGGATCAATTGAATGGCAGAAACTGAGTTCCTACAAGATATCACGGAGGCTCTGAGAGTCTTTAGATATATTATTTCTTTATAATTTTCATAACAGGCCCCTTGAGGTATTTATTCCTTTGTTTCAGATAAGATAACTAGAGGGGAGGCAGGGCAAGACGGCAGACTAGAAGTGCCCAATGAATGATCATCCCACAGAAAGGGACCAGAGCAGGGAAAGGACAGCTAAGTACGAGGGAGAGTTGGTGGGAGAGTGTGGGAGGGTAGTGGGAGCCTGGTAAGGAGTATGAAAACCAAGCAGGGCGGTGCAGAGAAGAAAGAGGCACATGGCTTCAGCTGCTGCCACATATCCCAAACCAGGATCAGCCAGGAGGAATTCTCCCTTGCAGCAGAAAGAATCTGTTTGGCTGTGAGTACTTCCCAGCAGTGACCCTCCTCCTGCTCCTGCCCCAACCCACCCCCACCACCTCCGCAGTTGCCTATGCCATTGTCTACTCCCAGAACCATGGCCCTTCTCCTTGAACAGTTCATTCTGTGCAGTACTCCTCACAGTGTGACCCATGTTGCCCGTGCAGTGCCTGCACCTGCATAGCTCCTGCCTTCCAGCTGCCTGTGAAACTCCAGCTATCCAGCCACCTATGTGACCCTGCCCACCCACATGGGCCCTGCCTGTGCAGCCCCACCCACCTGTGTGGGTCCAGCCATCAAGCTGCTCACTCAGTCCAAGCCACCACAGCCACCTGTGTGACCCCACCCACACATGTAGGCCCAGCCAGCCATCTGCTTGTGTGGCCCCAGCTGCCCTGCCTGCCCACATGGCTCCTACTCACATGGACTCCCTCATGGGTCCAGATGCATGTGCAGCCCCAGAGACAGACATAGCTGCCAGCATCCCCCAGAAATACCAAGTCTACACAGAACTACTGAGTCTACCCAGAACCAAAATTAAAACAACCTACCCAATAGGCAATATACAACAAATCTACAGGAGAGAGTTTCTCACCTCAAAAGCCACCACAGAGTAATAAAAGAAGCAACCACTAGATGACTAGGCATCAACTTAAGGATACTAGAAACATGAAAAACAAGAAAACATGATACCACCAAAAGAACACTACAATTCCCAAATACCAGACTCCATACAACAGGAAACCCTTGATACGTCTGAAAGGGAATTCCGAGTAACAATTTAAAGAAACTCAGTGAGATACAAGAAGACTCAGTTAGACAACACTATGAAATGAGAAAATCAATCCAGGACATGAAGGAGGAAATTTAAAAAGAGATAAATACCATAAAAAAAGAATGTAGCAGAACTCCTAGAACTGAGACTCATTTGATGAAATAAAAACTACAGTTGAGAGAATAAGTAGCAGGACAGAGCAAGTGTAAGAAAGAATTTCTGGTCTTTGAGACAGTCTTTTTTAAATAATCCAAGCAGACAAAAAAAGAAAAAAGAAAAAAGAAAAAGAGGAAAAATAATTTTAAAAAATAAAGAAAATCTAAGAGCAGACCACCTTAAGTGTCCAAACATCTGAATCATGGGTTTTCCAGAAGTCGGGGAGAAAAGGAAAGGCATTGAAAACAAATTCAGTGAAATAATAGTGGGAAACTTCCCAGGCAGTGGTAGAGATATGGACTTCTCAAAAATCTCCAAACAGATTCAGCCAAAATGTCCTCTCCAAGACACATTGTAGTCAAACTGTCAAAAATCAAAGACCAAGAGAAAATCCTAAAAACAGAAAGAGAAAACTGTCAAGTCACCTATATCAGAGTCCCCACTGGACTAACAGCAGACTTCTCAGCAGAAACCCTACAGGTCAGAGGAGAAGGGAATGACACATTCAAAGTACTAAAGGAAAAACTGCCATCCAGGAATACTACACCTGGCAAAGATGCCCTTCAGAAAAGGAGGGGAAATAGTGTATTTCCCAGACAGACAAAAGCAGTAGGAGTTCATCACCACATATCCAGCTCTACCAAAAATCTTTAAGGGAGTTCTGCACCTGGAACCCCCAAAATGATAATCAACACCATGAATACATGAAAAAGAGCAAACACCACTGGTAGAGCAGATATACAAATGAGAAAGAAAGAAACTATACCACACCACCACAAAAAACTGATGAACACTGAAAACAAAAACAATAAAAGGGAAAGAAAGGAACAAAAGATATTTTAACCAACCATAAAAAAAGCAGTTGAATGTCAGGAGTAAGACAATACTTTTCAGTAACAACCCTAAATGTAAATGGATTAAATTCCTCACTCAAAAGAGACAGACTGACTGATTGGATTGAAAAAGTAGACCCAACTATATGCTGTCTACAAGAGATTCACCTCACCTGTAAAGCCACACACAGACTAATAGTGAAGGGATGGAAAAAGACATACCACGCAAATGGAAATCAAAAATGAAGAGGAGTAGCTACTCTCATATTAGATAAAATAGACTTTAAACCAAAAACCATAAAAAGAGACAAAGAAGGCCACTATATAATGATAAAGGATCTATCCAGCAAGAAGACATGATAATTATAAATATCCAACACTGGAGTACCCAGATATATAAAGCAAACATTGTTAGACCTAAAGAAAGAGATAATGATAATATTTGGGAGACCTGAACACGCCTCTCCCAGCACTGTACAGATCATGCAGGTAACAAATCAACAGAGAAACACAGGATTTAAACTATACTTTAGACCAATTGGACTGGGCAGATATCTATAGAACTTTTCATCCAACAACTACAGAAGAATATACATTCTTCTCATCAGCACATGGAACATTCTTCAAGATAGACCACATGTTAGGTCACAAATCAAGTCTTAATAAATTTTTTAAAATTGGAATCATTTCAAATATCTTTTCAGACCACAACAAATTAAAACTTGTGATCAATAACAAGCGAAACTCTAGAAACTCTATAAAAACATGGAAATTGAACAGCATGCTCCTGAATGACCTATGGGTCCAAGAAGAAATTAAACAGGAAATCCAAAAATTTCTTGAAACTAATGAAAATAGAGACACATGATACCAAAACCTGAGGGATACAGCAAAAGCAGTACTAAGTGGGAAGTTTATTGCAACAAAAGAAAAACCAAACGAATGGGATTATATCAAACTAAAGAGCTCTGCATAGCAAAGGAAACAATCAACAGTGAAAAGACAGCCTACAGAATGGGAGAAAATATTTGCAATCTATACATCTGACAAGGGATTAATATCCACAAGAGACAAGGGACTCAAACAACTTCACAGTAAACAACAACAACAACAACAACAACAAAAAACTCCAAAGAATCCAATTAAGAAATGGGCAAAGGAGCTGAATAGACATTTTTCAAAGGAAGACATACAAATGGCCAACAGCCACATGAAAAAATGCTCAACATCACTAAGCAACAGGGAAATGCAAATCAAAACCACTTTGAGATATCATCTCACCCCAGTTAGACTGGCTATTATCAAAAAGACTGAGAATGACAAATACTGGCAAGGATGTAGAGAAAGGGGAACTATTCTATACTGTTGGTGGGACTATAAAATAATACAGCCATTATGGAAAATAGTATGGAGGTTCCTCAGACAGCTACAGATAGAACTACATTATGATCCAGCAATCCCACTTATGGGTATATACCCAAAGGAATGGAAATCATCATGTCAAAGTGATACCTGCAGTCCCATGTTTATCACAGCTCTATTTACAATAGCCAAGAGTTGCAACCAACCTAAATGTCCATTGATGGATGACTGGTTAAGGAAGTTGTGGTATATATGCACAATGGAGTACTACTCAGCCATAAAAAAGAATGAAATCCTGCCATTCACAGCAACATGGATGAAGTTAGAGAAAATTATGTTAAGTGAAATAAGCCAGGCACAGAAAGAGAAATACTGCATGTCCTCATGCATAAGTGGGAGCTAAACAAAACAAAACAAATAACATAAAATAAAAAAAAAAAAAGAAACAACAATCACAATAACATGTTGAACTTTCAAAAGGAGAGAAGAGAACGGAGGTTACTAGAGGTGGGAAAAGGGGAGGAAGGGTTAGTGAGAAATTGGTAAAGGTCCACAAAAAATGATTACATTGTGGATTGTTGAATATACTAATTATACTGATTTGAGCATCATAAAAAAAAAGAAAGAAAGAAAGAAAGAAAGAAAGAAAACTGAAACGCAGAATATTAAGCAATTTATTTAAGATCATTCACTTAATAAACAGGGGGGAGTTAGAGTTTGAAACCAGGTCTCTCTTTCCCCATATCTTTCTACTACTCTTAGCTGGTTATACAGTATTAAGTAGAACCAGCAATGGAATAATTGCATTTTCACTTTTACAACAGACTGCTTTGATGTGGTATGTGCATAACTCCAATTTTTATTTTCTTGTGTAAAAAATTATATATTTTTATTCCATTAAAAAATTTAGTAATAATTGGAGTTTCAAGATGGCGGCGGCTGCAGCGGCTGGCGTGGAGTAGCTGAGGTGGAAAAGGTGGCCACTGGGCCTCAGGCAGCCGGGAAACTTGTGGACCTTCCTCTCGCCATCTCTTAAGGGAGGACTGCTGCTGCTGGCCGGTCATGGGGGCTCAACGCCACTTTGCCCCCGGCAGGAGAGGCTGCCTCATTTACAGGCAACAGCTTTGAAGTGTGGAGCAGGAAAAGAACTGATTCTTAGCTGCAAAAGCGAGTCTTGAAACAGGGAACACGGCGCCAGGGCTGCTGTGGATGCAGCCAGGATCCCGGAGGCTGGGGCCGCACTGAAGGCGGCCAGCTGCCCTATTCAGGATTCGAGGTTTCAGGCCGGCATTAAAGAAGATTCCTGGGAGCGCCCGAGCGGCGCCGCGACTGAACAGCCCGAGGCGGCAGCGCCGAGAACACGGAAGGCAACAAACCAGAGACAGAGCGAGCGCCCGACCTGGCACAGCACTGTGAGTGATCCCTGGCACAGCTCTGTTCGGGGAGTGGATGCCCACGCGGCTTCCGCCTGCACCGCCAGGCCACTCACTGCCCCGGTGCTGCCTCCATTTTCCCAGGTGCGGGCAGCTCCGCCCTGCTCGGCCATCACTGAGCCCATTTGCTTGGCCTGGCGCGGGGCTTTCCGGACCCTGCGGGCCGGCCTCCTCTCCCACTCCCTCCGCGGTTCTCTGGCGGGGCTGGGGGTGTGGGGCGTCCCGACCAGTGTTGGGAGGGCTAGGAAGTACGGGCGGCCGACTGTCACTCCACCACACCCTGGACTCCGGCCCCGGTAAACTTCCTGTTACTGGGAGGCAGATACCATCTCTGCGACCACCAGTTTGGAAAAAAGCCTAACGAATTTCTGGTTGGGAATAGTGTGGTAGGAGAGTTCCCAGGTCCGCTTGAACCTGCCGGAGAGCAGGCTGCAGGCGGGCACTAGACTCGGTTTATACCGGGGGGATACAAAGGTGAACAAGACCCGAGAAAGATCTACACAGTGCTACAAAGGCATCCAGAGAGACCGGTCGTCTGTGCCTAGCAGAAACCTGGTAGACTTCCTGGGCGAGGCGGTGCTGAGCAGGGTCTTGAAGGCCCAGCTGATAGACGAGGGGTGCAGAAGACACACCCCAGCCCAGCACAGTGTGCACAGAGGGGGGAGACGTGCGGCCAGGGAGGCGGAGACTCGACAGAAACCACACACCCGGTGGGGTCGCCACTGCACGATCTAACAGCCTGGGCCAGAGCACACGGAACGGGGAGAAGTCCTGTACAGAAAGTGAAAGCTCAACAGAGATCACACACCCTGTGGTACGTGATCCACCAGCCCAGCAGAGTACAAGCTGACCAGAAAGGTGGATCCCCGGAGAAGCCCAAGACCCGAGGCAACCACACACACACAAGACACTAGAGGCCAACTGAGCAGTCACGGCGGGAGCCATACCAAATTGGCAACCACAGCAACATCCTAGTTAGTCATTAGTCTCAAACCGGTGGACTGTGAAACCCCCTGCCACAATGAATAAACACCAAAAAAAAGACACCAGAAATACAAAAAATCAAGAAAGTACACCACCAAAAGTTAATAAATCTCATACTCTAGATCCTATAGAACAAGAAGCCCTTGAAATAACTGACAAGGAATTTCGAGTGATAATTCTAAGGAAACTGAATGAGATACAAGAAAACTCAGCTAGACATCATGATGAAATGAGGAAAAGTATACAGGATCTGAAAGAGGAAATGTACAAGGAAATCAATGTCCTGAAAAAAAATGTAGCAGAACTTGCTGAACTGAAGAAGTTATTCAGCGAAATAAAAAACACAACGGAGAGTTTAACCAGCAGGCTTGTCGAAGTTAAAGAGAGAACCTCTGAACTTGAAGATGGGCTGTTTGAAATAACACAAGCAGACAAAAAGAAAGAAAAAAGAATCAAGGACATGGAAGAAAATCTGAGAGAGATATCAGACAACCTCAAGCGCTCAAATATCCGAGTCATGGGTATTCCAGAAGGGGAGGAAAATGGAGATTCCATTGAAAACATATTCAACAAAATAGTGGCAGAAAACTTCCCAGGTATAGGAAAAATCACACATCTTCAGATCCAGGAAGCTCAACGATCTCCAAACGTATTCAACCCAAAAAGGCCTTCTCCAAGGCATGTCATAGTCAAATTGGCAAAACTCAGAGACAAAGAGAGAATCTTAAAAGCTGCAAGAGAGAAGCGTCAAATCACCTATAAGGGAGCCCCAATCAGGTTAACATCAGACTTTTCATCACAAACCCTAAAAGCTAGAAAGGAATGGGATGATATTTTCAAAATACTAAAGACAAAGGTTGCCAGCCAAGAATACTCTACCCTGCAAGGCTATCCTTCCGAAATGAGGGGCAAATAGTATATTTCTCAGACAAACAAAAACTGCGGGAGTTCACTACCACAAGACCACCCTTACAAGAAATCCTCAAGGGAGTACTGGGTTTGGTTCCTGAAAAATAACTACCACTGCCATAAAAACCCAAGAAAAATCTAAACCCACTAGTACAATAAAAATGGCATTCATGAAGAGAAAACAAGCTAACAAAAACACTATCTACAACCTAAGGAACCAACAAACAAAGAAACCAAACAGTAAATCAGAAAGCAAGGAACAAAAGACACCTAAGACAACCAAACAACCAATAAAATGCTAGGAATAAATCAACACCTTTCAATAACAACTCTTAATGTTAAAGGCTTAAATTCCCCAATTAAAAGACACAGACTGGCTGACTGGATCAAAAAGCAGGACCCAACTATATGCTGCCTACGAGAGACCCACCTCACCCATAAAGATTCACACAGACTAAGAGTGAAAGGATGGAAAAAGATTTACCATGCAAACAGAAAAGAAAAACGAGCTGGAGTGGCTATTCTTATATCTGACAAAATAGACTTTAAACTAAAAACCATAAAAAGAGACAATGAGGGACACTACTTAATGATAAAAGGACTGATCCATCAAGAAGACATAACAATCATAAATATGTACGCACCCAATGTTGGAGCAGCCAGATTTATAAAACAAACTCTATTAGACCTAAAGAAGGAAATAGACACTAATACCATAATAGCAGGGGACCTGAACACTCCACTGTCAATATTAGACAGATCATCTAGGCAAAGAATCAGTAGAGAAACACAAGATCTAAACAAGACTCTAGACCAATTGGAATTGGCAGATATCTACAGAACATTCCACCCAACAACCTCAGAATATTCATTCTTCTCATCAGCACATGGATCATTCTCCAGGATAGATCACATATTAGGTCACAAATCAAGTCTCAATAAATTCAAAAAAATTGGAATTATCCCATGTATCTTCTCAGACCACAATGGATTAAAACTAGAAATTAATAACAAACAAAACTCTGGAAACTATACAAACACATGGAAATTAAACAGCACTCTACTTAATGACATATGGGTCCAAGAAGAAATCAAGCAGGAAATCAAAAAGTTTATTGAAACTAATGAAAACAATGATACATCATACCAAAACCTGTGGGATACTGCAAAAGCAGTATTGAGGGGAAAATTTATTGCATTAAATGCTCACTTCAGAAGAATGGAAAGATGGCAAGTGAACAACCTAACACTTCACCTTAAAGAACTAGAAAAACAAGAACAATCCAATCCTAAAGTTAGCAGACGGAAAGAAATCATTAAGATCAGAGCAGAACTGAATGAAATTGAAAACCAAAAAACAATTCAAAAGATCAACGAATCAAAAAGTTGGTTTTTTGAAAAGATAAATAAAATTGACAAACCATTAGCATGGCTAACAAAAAAAAGAAGAGAGAAGACTCAAATAACAAAAATTAGAAATGAAAAAGGCGATATTACAACTGATTTATCTGAAATACAAGGAATCATTCGAGACTACTATAAACAACTATACGCCAACAAATTTGAAAATCTGGAGGAAATGAATAATTTCTGGACACACACAAGCTCCCAAAACTGAACCGTGAAGACGTAGAAAATTTGAACAGACCAATAACAATAAAGGAGATTGAAGCTGTTATCAGAAGGCTCCCAACAAAGAAAAGCCCAGGACCAGATGGATTCACAGCAGAATTTTACCAAACATTCAAAGAGGAATTGACACCGATTCTTTACAAACTATTCCAAAAGATTGAAACGGACGCAAATCTCCCAAACTCATTCTATGAAGCAAACATCATCCTGATACCAAAACCAGGTAAAGATATAACCAAAAAAGAAAACTACAGGCCGATATCCTTGATGAATATAGATGCAAAAATCCTCACTAAAATACTAGCAAACAGAATACAGCAACACATACGAAAAATTATTCATCACGATCAAGTGGGATTCATTCCAGGGATGCAAGGTTGGTTCAACATACGCAAATCAATAAATGTGATACACCATATTAATAAACTCAAACACAAGGACCATATGATCATCTCTATAGATGCTGAAAAAGCATTTGATAAAGTTCAGCACTCATTCATGACAAAGACCCTCTATAAGTTAGGTATAGAGGGAAAGTATCTCAACATAATTAAAGCCATATATGACAAACCCACTGCCAATATCATCCTGAATGGGGAAAAGCTGAAAGCTTTTCCTTTAAGAACAGGCACTAGACAAGGATGCCCACTCTCACCACTCCTATTCAACATAGTGTTGGAAGTACTAGCCAGAGCAATCAGAGAAGAGAAGGAAATAAAGGGCATCCAGATTGGAAAAGATGAAGTCAAACTGTCCCTGTTTGCAGATGACATGATCCTATATATCGAACAGCCTAAAACCTCTACAAAAAAACTCTTGGAATTGATAAATGATTTCAGCACAGTAGCAGGATACAAAATCAACACACAAAAATCAGTAGCATTTCTTTTCTCCAATAGTGAACATGCAGAAGGAGAAATCAAGAAAGCCTGCCCATTTACAATAGCCACCAAAAAAATAAAATACTTAGGAATTGAGTTAACCAAGGAGGTGAAAAATCTCTATCATGAGAACTACAAACCACTGCTGAGAGAAATTAGAGAGGATACAAGAAGATGGAAAGATATTCCATGCTCTTGGATTGGAAGAATCAACATAGTGAAAATGTCCATACTACCCAAAGTGATATACAAATTCAACGCAATCCCCATCAAAATTCCAAAGACATTTTTCTCAGAAATGGAAAAAACTATTCAGACATTTATATGGAACAATAAAAGACCACGAATAGCCAAAGCAATGCTCAGCAAAAAAAATAAAGCTGGAGGCATAACACTACCTGACTTTAAGCTATACTACAAAGCTATAATAACCAAGACAGTATGGTACTGGCATAAAAACAGACACACTGACCAATGGAATAGAATAGAGAATCCAGAAATCAACCCACACACTTACTGCCATCTGATCTTTGACAAAGGCACCAAGCCTATTCACTGGGGAAGGGACTGCCTCTTCAGCAAGTGGTGCTGGGATAACTGGATATCGATATGCAGGAGAATGAAACTAGATCCATACCTCTCACCGTATACTAAAATCAACTCAAAATGGATTAAGGATTTAAATATACACCCTGAGACAGTAAAACTTCTTAAAGAAAACATAGGAGAAACACTTCAGGAAATAGGACTGGGCACAGACTTCATGAATACGACCCCAAAAGCACGGGCAACCAAAGGAAAAATAAACAAATGGGATTATATCAAACTAAAAAGCTTCTGCACAGCAAAAGAAACAATTAAAAGAGTTAAAAGACAACCAACAGAGTGGGAGAAAATATTTGCAAAATATACATCTGACAAAGGATTAATATCCAGAATATATAAGGAACTCAAACAACTTTACAAGAAGAAAACAAGCAACCCAATTAAAAAATGGGCAAAAGAGCTAAGTAGGCATTTCTCTAAGGAAGATATCCAAATGGCCAACAGACATATGAAAAAATGCTCAGCATCACTCAGCATCCGGGAAATGCAAATCAAAACCACATTGAGATACCATCTAACCCCAGTTAGGATGGCTAAAATCCAAAAGACTATGAACGATAAATGCTGGCGAGGCTGCGGAGAAAAAGGAACTCTCATACATTGTTGGTGGGACTGCAAAATGGTGCAGCCTCTATGGAAAATGGTATGGAGGTTCCTTAAACAATTGCAAATAGATCTACCATACGACCCAGCCATCCCACTGTTGGGAATATACCCAGAGGAATGGAAATCATCAAGTCGAAGGTATACCTGTTCCCCAATGTTCATCGCAGCACTCTTTACAATAGCCAAGAGTTGGAACCAGCCCAAATGCCCATCATCAGATGAGTGGATACGGAAAATGTGGTACATCTACACAATGGAATACTACTCAGCTATAAAAACGAATGAAATACTGCCATTTGCAACAACATGGATGGACCTTGAGAGAATTATATTAAGTGAAACAAGTCAGGCACAGAAAGAGAAATACCACATGTTCTCACTTATTGGAGGGAGCTAAAAATTAATATATAAATTCACACACACACATACACACACACACACACAAACCGGGGGGGGGGGGGAAGAAGATATAACAACCACAATTATTTGAAGTTGATACAACAAGCAAACAGAAAGGACATTGTTGGGGGGGAGGGGGGAGGGAGAAGGGAGGGAGGTTTTGGTGATGGGGAGCAATAATCAGCTACAATGTATATCGACAAAATAAAATTAAAAATAAATAAATAAATAAATAAATAAATAAAATAAAAATAAATAAATAAATAGGCAATGTTAAAAAAAAAAAAATTTAGTAATATTTGAACAAACCGACTACGTGCTTGGTGCTATACCACTGTCTGTAAGAGAGACAAACATAAATAAAACCTGTTTCTGCACTCAAAGGAGCTTAACAGTTTGACTTGGAGGAGTGGGCATGGAGATATGATTATAAATAACACAAATGAGAGAAAGTCGGAGTCAAAAACATGCTAAGTGTGGGATGGATGTGAAACTTTCTTTTGTCCCAAGTAGAATCACTTGATATTTAAGAAGTTTAAACAACTCAGAAAAATGGTATTTATATTTGGAAGATGTTTTCTGTATTTTATACATGGCCCGGAATATTACACATTATATTTCACTCTTTGAACATAGTTTAAAATCTTACAAAAGAGCAAATAATAATAACCTCCTATATATAAGTAGAATTTACTCTATTTACTCTATTATCTTGCTAGAAGCTTTACATACATTATCTCATTTAATCCCCACAGGGGTCTTTCCAGATGTATATATATATATATATACTAAGTCTTATTTTACAAAAGAGGGAGCTGAAACTAAGACTTAAGTGACTTGCTAATAATTGGAAGTTGTAGAATTTGCCCCTGGGCTATGTGATTCCAGAGCCCATGCTTTTGCCATTATACCATTTGAGATAGCCTTATGCACACAAATGCAAACATATATACACATATGTTCTTTGGAGAGAAATGTAGCAAGCATTGCTACCTGGCCTGTGTACATGTTGACCCTTCTGCATGAACATGCTATTTCCATGACTTTCTGCATAATTGGCTTCTTGTCATCTCATAGGTCACATCTTAAATGCCACCTCCTGACTTTCCATATTTGCCATTGTAGAATAATAAGTATCAGACTTCTCCCACTATCGATGACAATGAAACTGAACAAAATATATGCAGCAAATGTTATCAGGCATTTGGACATTAGAAATCACTGCACTGTGAGACTTAACAGAACAGAAACTCCTAAAATGAGTTGGGAAGATGAGCACAAACAGAGAACAGAAGACTTGCTAAGTGGAAGAAACAAATATTAGAGTTTGAGGCTGCTGAGGTGGCTGAAATTTGTGGGTCAGGGTACTAGAGAAGAGGATACTGTGTAGAAAAGGAGCTTCAGAAATACGCATACAGAACCTTTTGGGTCTTTGAATACTAAGCTACATATATGCAGGATGAGACTCGACAAGCCCCTGCAGAGGAAAATTTCTGGGGTTGAGAGCTAAACAAAAATTCCAGAGGTCACGCAGTTCTTGAAGATGTTGTAGTTCCAACCATTTAGAGAGAAGCAATCTCACTGAATACTGAATTGAATTTAGTGAAAACATCAAAAAGGTCACATTTCAGTATTAAAGATCATGCCCTGGAGTGAGGGCAATTCTAGACCCACTCTAATAAAGTATAGAACCAAGCCATAAAAGGATCAAGATGATCTGCTATTAACTTAACTTCCTGCTGAAATAAAACTCCACATTCTTTAAAAGAAAATAACATTATCTAAACTTTACAAATTAGCTGTTACAATGTCCAATATAAAATAAAAAATTAATAGATATGAAAAAAGAGGGAAAACATGATTCATAATCAGGAAGAAAAACCATCAATAGAAATAGTCTCAGAGATGACATGAATGTTGGAATAAGCAGACAAAGACTTTAAGAAAAGTATAATAAATATGTTAAGGATTCCTCTATGTAAAGGAAAAGATGGACACGATGACTAAAGAGATGAGGAATTTCAGAAATTAAAACTATAAAACCAAATGGAAATTCTAGAACTGAAAAATACAAGATCTGAAATTAAAAACTCATTGGGTGGGTTTAAGAGAAGATTGAACCCTGCAGAAGAAAGGAGCAATGATCTTGAAGACGAACCAAAAGAAACTATAAAAATTGAAGCACAGATAAAAGAAAGGTTGAAAATATAAATAAACGGAGCCTTATTGACCCGTGGGACAATATTAGATGGTGTAATGTATGTGCAGTTGAGACCCTGAAGAATGTGAGAAAGAGATCGAAACACATTTTTGAAAATATAACGGCAAAAAGTTTCCAAATTTGCCAAATGTAAATGTTACCATCTAAATGAAGCTTTTCCTGGCTTCTTTTTTTAAAAGTCCCCACTCCCCCATGGTGGTCCTAGCTCACCCCCTTCCCTACCAGTGGAGAGAAGATTAAAACTACTTTTGGTCTGATGAGAGGGAAGAGTTATGAGGGAGCCAGGGAGCTAAACACACTATGAACCCCGATTTCTATCCAGATCCTTAATCCCTAAGTCATATTCATGGGAGAAAGATGATGAAATTCTCCCCTTTAATTTGTGGGATACATGAGTTCAATAATTTGTATCCTGCTTTCCATTTGGAATTGTTGGAGACAGCAGCCTGTATGGGGTGGAATAGAATAGAGATCGTCATATGGGCCAGGATGGGCCATGGCATTAGGCGGAGACCCAAGACAGACCCCCAAAGCTTCCCAGTGTCCTACAGTGATACGGAAAGGCACTCAAAACCCCTTGTTCCTCCTACATCCCCCCAAAACTGAAAGAGCTAAGGGTTCAAGAGGGTGTTCATGGTCATGGCAAGGGAATACAGCCAGATAGCAGCTGGACCACACAACAAGAGCAGGCCAGTAGACCACTGTCAGCTCAGCTGATGCCCACTTGGACGGACAATAACACCTGAGAAATCTTGTCCCCTTCAGCAGATGCCAGTGAAAAATAAAGAACAAACATCAAGTACTAGGTCCCCCTGCCACAGATCCCCTTGGAACTTAGATGCAACCCTGGGGAAAAGGGGCAGCTGGAAATCCTGAATTCTAAAATTTAATTCTGAAATGATTGGGAAATCACTAACTTTGACTGAGTTTACCTATGAGGCACTGGATCAGATTTTCCGCTATCAGGCAGATGGGGTAACAGTTACAGAAAAAAATACTGTTATATTTCTACAGACCGGTTTTTGATTCAGATCTAATCCTCTGTCTAAACACATGAATATATTTATAAAGAAATAATTCTGATGAAGGATTTGGTCCCAATTTGACACTACTTGCATGTTTGACTCCTGGGCAGTGGCAATTTTTCTAGTTCTCAGTAAAATAATGATTTTTAAGGTCCCTCCCAGTTTCAATTTCTATAATTGAAGACATAATTACAGCTTCTTTCCTTGGTACCAGCTAGTTAACCATGTCACTGCTTAGGCTTCGGGTTTCAGACTCTGTACACAGAAAAGGAACATGATTCACTCAAACACCAACTTCTGTTATTCACATATTAAAGAGGCAAGGGCTAAGGGAAAACTTCCTCTTCACTCCTAGAGTTTCATTAATAAATGTCTCTAACAAATTTAAATTAATATGAAGAAAAGGCATAACAAATTTTACTATTTTAATGCGCTGGGAGGGGGGAAATTCATGGGGGGATCACAAGAGAGTAATGTCCCAATTTTCTATTGGGGTTCAGAGCTTATATACCCATCTGCATAGGAAAAGGGAGATGGGGGTGTAAGAGTAAATGAGTCTTAGGGGGGCTCAGTGGGCCTGGAGAACATACAACGGCCTAGGACAAAGTCTACTTGGCCTGCAGAGCAGACAATGAGTGGTGAATGATTCTCTTCAAAATACTGAAGGGGACTGAAATCGAAGACAATGGTCTGTGACAAAAGTCTGTCCAGGTGTGCTGACAGACTCCAGTCTTCCTTTCTGTGATATGAGTTAAGTTAATGAAAACTCAGGGGAAGGACCAGAGGTAATCATCTTCTTTGGCAGGTCCAGAGTTTAGGCAGATAAGGGAACAGCTTCATCCTGTGCTCTGGAGAGTGACAGAGGATTAAGAGACAGGATGGGGGGCGGGATGGGATCAGAGAGACATTGAGGCTACTTCTTTATTTCAGCATGTGAAAGCACCATATTTTGGGGAAACAGCTTTCTGCACCCCAACAAAGAGTAACTACATTATTGCCAACCCTCCAAGAAAGAGGATAGGTGATGTTGACACAGGTGGGATAATGCGGAAAAGACATTTAGCTCTGGTAGTGTTTTTCCTCTTTCATTAAAAATCCATTATCTCCGCAGGCACAGATGATGACTCCGGCCAGCAGGGCTGGGATGCTAGTTCCATCCGAGGCAGCCCTCTGCTGGTCAGGTGGGGCCATATCGTCGTACCACGGTCTGAAAACAATATGGAAAAAAATCATTTGAATCTTGTGCTCTTCATCTTTTTTATCCCTTGATAATCCTGTTCATCAGAGAGAGGGAGGGAGGAAGGGGAATGGGGGGGGGAGAGAGAGAGAGAGGCAGGGGGGGAGGGGTGAATGGAGGAGGGGAGGGAGGGAGGGAGGAAGAGAGACTCTAGCAGCAGGATTCCAGGCCAGGCAGCGTCATTCAGTTTTGGTTGTTCATTTTTTCCTTACTCAGTGTTGGAGGCGAAAGCCCAGGGTCAGAGGACTTGGATCTGTACCAGCCCTGCTGCTTATGAGCCAAGTGACCTTGAACAACTCAGTAACCTCTCTGAACATCATTCTCTCATTAATTCAGTATTCATTATTTACTGAAGACTTACTATGTTCCAAACCATGTGTTAGGCTCTGAGGGAATATGAAGATGAGAGGGATGTCATACTTGCCCTAAACTGCTCACAATCTGGCGGGAGACACAGGGCTTATTTCACAGTGATCAATCTGGGAGGTGCTATGTGAACACCTGGGAGATTCCTGGGCCCCTGTTCCTGACACAACTGCCATTCTTGGTGGTGAGCACTATGCTGCTGTGATGCCTGATGAGGCAGCTAAATCTCTACTTTTGAGGCAGGTTGCAAAAGTTAGTCCAGCTGCGTGATCTTGGACAAGTCATCTAACTCCTCTGAGCCTCTCTCCTCTTTCCACTACCCAAAACAGTCAAGTCCTTTCTCCTGGTGCCCTATGGACAATGCCCTCACCTCCATTCTAGCACTCACCATGGTGGTTTGTAGTAGTTGTTTGCCTCTCTCCTTAGGCTCTGAGCAACTTGAAGGCAGGGCCATGTCAGTCTCATTCACAGCTTTATCCCCTGCTCCTAACATAGTGTCTAGCACTTAGCAGGTGTGCAACTGACGTCTGATGAAGGGATGAATGAACATATGCATGAAATGTGAAGCAGGGAATGACTTCTTTGAACTCCATGTATTGTGGCTGCTGCTTTCTGGGTACAGCAGGAATTTCTCATCCAATCATGGTACTTTAATCTCCTTTACAGTAATATCTGCCATTTATTGAATGCCTACTATGTGTCAGGCAATTCTCTGTTGAATCTCTTTGTCTATCTACTTTTCTCCTCACAACAGTCATTTGCAGTAGCTGACATTATACCTGTTTTTCACTCCAGATGAATTTCATAGCAATTAAAAAACTCATCCAAAGTCTCAGAGTTGGGAAGTGACACAGCAAGATTCCAACCCAGGTGTTCTGACTCCAAAGCGCTTTGCTTTCCTCTAAGCAAGCTGCCTCTCTAGGGCTCTCAGAGCCAGCTGGGTCCAGAGAGCTAGCCCCACCCCTGCCACTCCTCCAGGAGGACAGATGTGGCCTGCCACGAGGAGCCCACAGCATGCAAAGACCTATGTCCAGGTGGTGCTCAGGGACACTTTCCTGGCTACCGCAGGGTCAGTAGGGGGTTGGGAAGCAGTCTTTGCAATGTGTGGGGCCTCTGTAAGAATAAGCCAGTGAGCACCCAGCACTTTGTGCGGCTAGATGTTCCCTTGCTCCTACTATTATCAGTCCAGCCTCCTTATGTGAATGTTTGTCATTCCCTCACTCTTTCAACAACATTACCCTCTTTCTGTGCCCTTAACGACTGAGGGTGGATCAGTGCAGTCTCCATCGTGTGCACTTGCTATTGGTCAACCAGCACCCCCATGCGGAACCCAGAAGGGCAAGAAGGGCAGTTTTTCCTTCTCATTCAAGGACCCACCAAGGTCCAGTGTTGGCCAGGCAAGTGTCAGTGTCTCTTCTACTCTGCTTAGCTCCCAGGGCGTGCTGAGCCTTTGTCCTTTATGCTCATGAATGTCCTGAGCATCCTTTGGGAGCCTCTCCTGTCCTCCCTCATAGTGCCCTGTAGTCTCAAACTTCTAAACTTTCCTGCTCAGCCTTAAATTCCCTGGACCCCTAGGCTCCACCCTTTTTTTCTCCTTGACCTTGGTCTTGAGTTGTCATTCATTACGTATTGTGGAGCTGAGGCTAATAGCCTGTTAACATCACCCTCCCCAGAGAAGCACATGACTAAGAAAGGGTGAGTGAAGTGACCACATGCTGTGACCACAATCCCTCAGGATTGTGCTGAAATGGCCTCTACTTCTTTTGCATACCTCAAGTTGCATTGTGAAAGTCTCCCTTGTGTTCTCATAACTTGGTGTAGACTGGGGCACCAGGAGGAGGACGGTTACATGCCATGCCCCTGAAAGAGGGTTGGGGAAACTAAAGCATCCTGCCATCCATTTATCGAGCCCTTCGTCTGTACACACACTCTACAAAGACAGTGAAGGCAAGGCCCTGTCCTTATGACTCTCTCTGTTCTTAAGACACTGGGGGCCTGATCTCGGAGACAGTTTTAAACCACATATTCCATAAAGTCAGTCTTGACAGAGCCTAAATTTCAGGTGCAAGTCACTGTAAGAGCACAGAGGAAGGAGAGAATAGTGTTGAGGCTGAGCAGGGGGAGGCTTCAGTGATGAAGATGACTTTACCACAGAGAACTTGTGGGGAAGGGCACCCAGGCGGTGAGAACAAGGGAAACAAAGGCATAGAAACTCACTAGTGCACGTGAAGACATTTCCGCTCGGGGATAAGGGTAGACTAGACACCCCGGCTCCGTACCTGCCACACCACTGGTGTGCTGAGTCTCTCCAGGGCACAGACCTTGCGTGTTTTGCTCATCCACAGACAACCAGAATCCAGTGCAGCGCCTGGCATACAGAATGTTCTCAATAAATGCTCAGTTGAAAAAGCCTTTTAATGAATAAATACATGAATGGAATTTAGACAAATTAATTTAGTTGTAGGGTGCTATTGTTTAAATATGCAGGTAACCATGCATGTAGTTTAAAGCCCAATCTCTCCTAGTCTCATCTGTCCCTGCATGTGCGTACCCCACCCTTGCCCCTACCACTCTTCTCACTGACCAAGTTCCCACCCCTGCACTCACAGCACGTGGTCACTTCATTCACATTTCCCTGGTCACATGCTTCTTTGGGGAGGGTGGTGGTGGCAGGGGCAGTAATGGTGGGTTACTCTGTAGGGTGGCACTGCACGATAAAGCTGGGGTATAGGATCCCTCCCCTAGGTAGCTCTGTTTTTAAATGTAAGCAAAATACATAGAAAGACACCAGGTTGGTTCTCAACCTTTGAAAGACCCCAGCTCAGTTTAGATCCAGGAGGCCATGCAAGAGGCAAGAAGAGTAGGCATCTCTCCTGTTCTAGCAACATGGAGCATGACTCCCACACCTCCCCATCTGTAAAATGGAAGAAGTGATGATTGATGACCAGTTTCCCAGGCATGATGATGATCATTAAATCCCATATGGACTTCTGTGAGAGGCACTGGCAACTTCATTTCAAAGAACTGTGTGTAAGCTGTTGGCTTTTTCCATTTGTTCCATGCATGGGAAATGAATTTGCAATCAGCTGTCCTCTCGGTCTAGCCATGAATTTCCACTGAGTGTGAGAATGTGTTCACAGCATTAGGAGGAGGCACCTGCGATGGCAGCACTGTCCACAGAGTCATCAGTGGGACCAAAGGCAGGAATTGGCCATTTAAATAGAAAGTACCAACAAGAGGATGAGCATAGACCTGTTAACTGATGACCAGAGAGAACCTGACTGTATCCTGAGCTTTGTACAAAAACAGTTCACTGCCTCCCTCCTCTGTTCCACCTGCCTGTCCTCTGCTGTAGTTGGCAGTTTCATGAAGCCCAGCAGGGAGCCCTTCTGCCTCAAAACGTTTGGAGTTAGAATTTCCATCATTACACTTGCAGAACCGGCTCAAACAACACCGGAGTGACAGTTATGATAGCCCCTCATTTATTAAGCATGTACCAAGCACTTTGCATGTGTTATCTCCAAGCCATATAACAACCCTTGTCATACTACAATCATTCCCACAGAGGGCACTGAAACTCAGACAAGTTAAGCAGTGAAGCAACTTGCCCAGGACCATGATAAACAGTGGAGCTGGGAATCAAATCTCACATCTGTCTGGTTCCAAAGCCTGTGGCTTCCCCACTGCACCATGATGCCTCCAGGGAGCAGAAGGGCCAGCTCCAGGATAAACCACCCACTGAACTCCTGCTATTTGCCTCGTGTAGTTGACAGAATAATGCCTCTGTCCCTTCCCACCACCACCAAAGATGGTCACATCCTAATCCCTGGAACCTGGGAATAGTTTACCTTACACAGAAAAAGGGACTTTTGCAGATGTGATTATGTTATGGAACTTGAAATGGTGAAATAATCCAGGATTATCTGGGTGGGCCCAGTGTAATCACAGGGTCCTTATAAGAGGGAGGCATGAAGGTCACAAAACAAGAAGACAATGAGATGAAGGAAGCAGAATCAGAGAGAGACTGGAAGGTGCTATGCTGCTGGCTTTGAAGATGAAGGACAAGGCCACCATCAAAGGAATGAGGCCAGCCTCTAGAAGCTGAAAGGGCTCTCCCCTAGAGCCGCCAGAAACAAGACAGCTCCGCTGACACCTCGATTTTAGTTTGTAAGACCCATGTTGTGACTTCTGACCTCCAGAACTGTAAGATAATAAATATATGTTACATAAGCCACTAAATTTGTGGTAATTTGTTACAGCAGCAATAGGAAATTAATCTATCCTGGAAAATATTACAAATTGCCAGATGACAAGAGGTGCCTCTAAGGTCACTGCTGGGCAGTAGTCACCATGAGAGTTAATGATTGTTCAAGCTCAAGAGAGACCAATGTCATTGGCCAGAATTGGTGGCTCCACAGGCCACGCTTCACAGGCATGACTACATGGTGCTTCCTCTGGGCTACAGCTTCAGCCCCTCCACTCTTCAGCTGTCAGGAACCTCCCAGTGTTAGACTTGGCTCTCTGCTATGACCCTGCCTCTCCCATCAAGGAGGGAGCCTGGTGCTGCTGTCTGATTTCCAGCACTGGCTCTGCCACCCCCTGCCTTTCCACCTTAGCTGGTGCTATGTCAGGCCAGGAACACCAGTCTTTGGAGAAAAAAAAAATCAAGTTAAAATAATCATCCTCACAGGCTGTGCCGTATGCATAGTAACTGCAGTCACAGACTCAAGGCCAGTGTCATAACATCTCAGCCTTGTGGAGCTTATCTGTAAATTGAGGATAGGAACACATACTTCATGGAGTTGTTGGGGGAGAAAATCACATGATTTATGCAGAAGACACCGCACAGTGTCAGGCACAAAGTCAATGCCCCGGAAATGACGCTATGATTGTTAGGATTATACACTTTAAACATGAGTCAAGGATGTGGATCCTAAAGTGAGCACAGGTTTATTTTTTTTTTTTTTTTTTTTTTTTATGTTTAATTCTGCAAATTTTATTGTTTGGGATTTTACATTTTTACATTTACTTTTTTTTTTTTTTTTTTTTTTTTTTTTTTTTTTACATTTTATTTTGTCGATATACATTGTAGCTGATTAATGCTCCCCATCACCAAAACCTCCCTCCCTTCTCCCTCCCCTCCTCCCCCCCAACCATGTCCTTTCTGTTTGTTTGTTGTATCAACTTCAAATAATTGTGGTTGTTATATCTTCTTACCCCCCCCCCGTTTGTGTGTGTATGTGTGTATGTGTGTGTGTGAATTTATATATTAATTTTTAGCTCCCACCAATAAGTGAGAACATGTGGTATTTCTCTTTCTGTGAGCACAGGTTTAACAGCCATGCAGGTATTTGGAAAGCATCTCTTCCCTCATGTTGGGCACTGCACTGCAATGTGGAATTACAGAATTGCAGTGCTGCCTTGCTCTGCGATACAGAATTAAATCTGGATTTATATTCTTCTACCCACGGCTTGTGGCTTTATTGTTCTTCTTTTTATGTTAATCATTAGAAAGTCAATATTTTTAAAAGTATTATATTTTGGAGATTGCTGAATTATTTGAGGCTATGAAGGGATTTTGTGGGAAACAGGTCTAGGAAAATCTGGTAAGCAGAAAACAAGGAGAAGATGGATTCGGTGTTACAGACATTTGAACTGCTGTGGGACTCTAAATTCTGAAAGTTAGGATTCTGCCATATGAGAAATGTCCATGTGACTTCAAATATTCAAAGTTCCATAAGCATCCTTTTTCTGAGGACTGAGTTACACATGTGCATTCAATTCCCTGGGCCCCCTGACTCTAGGCTAACTGATCAGTGAAGCCTACCACTGGGCACTTGTGAGTACCTGGTACATATCCTGCTGGGTGCTATGAATGGACTAAAATGCCATGCACTCTCCTAAGGAGCTCTTGATCTAGTGAGAAAAAGGTCATATGAAGGCAGGAGAATTAAATAGCATCAAAAGAAACATCACATGGCAGAAATTCTATCCTTAGCAACATTAGTGGGTGCCTGCTATAGGGACTGACATTTATTGAATATTCGTTATGATCCAGGCATTTTATCCCCATGACCTATTTAACTCACACATTCACCCTCTGCCCATTGCCACATCACATCCCATCAATATAATAGCGGGCACTTCTTAAGAACAAGGATATTCTCATACATAACCACAGGGCAGTTACCATATTCAGGAAACTTAACATTTATAAAATATTTTTATAGTCTCTATTTCATTTATGTAATCTAATGTACAGTTTATACTCCAATTTTGTTAATTGTTCTTATAATATCATTTATGGCATTTCCCTCTCTCCAGTCCAGGATCCAGTATTGCATTTAATTGTCATGTCTCTTTAGTGTCCTTTAATATGAGAAAATATCTCAGCCTCTTTGTCTGTCTTGATATTAAAGTTTTTAAAGAATACAGTCCAGGTATTTTGTAGAATTTTTTTTCAATTAGAGTTTGCCTAATGTTCTCTCAAGATTAGATTCTGATTATATATGCACTGCTGGAATACTGCTAAGGTAATGTGTTCTTTCATGACTATCACTTATAACCCGTCTGCCAGTCATTGGTGAGATTAATTTTGATAACCTGGTTATAATGTTCTTCAGTGTAGTTATTTTTCCTCCTGTCACTAATTAGCAATCTGTGAACTATAAAGTCCATATTTAAGTTTCATTAATTGGCTTGGTTATGTCCATTATGATGATTTCCCACATGAGGAGCTGATCCAGTATCATGCATGGCATCGAGCTGTCACTTCTTTAGTCTCCTTTAATCTGGAGGTAGCACAGAGCTCATGATCAGTCCCACTGTTCTTTCTGCTACAGCCTGCTTCCTACTCTCAGTCATGGAGAAAGAACGCAGCTAAATAAATAACTCTGAGCATAACCTTTCCTGGCATTGCAGAGGGGGTGCTATTTAGGTACTAGAGTAAGGCCAGTGCCTACATGGCATCTGAATAGCCAGGGCATTGTGTATCAGAACTAAGAGAAATAAATTATGTATTTGTCATACCTACTTGGGAACAAACCTGTATCTCAGAAGCTCATTTCTTTCCACTTGGCAGATATCTGTACTGCCACTGAAGAGAGCAGCCATACCAGAATTAATGATTAATGAAGTTTATAATTATGCTTTTGAAATTACTTGGTTATAAATCACCTATTTACTTCAGGGTTCCTAATCAGCATTGAAGACCTTCCATGATGTAACCCTGGTTGACCATTCCAGCCTCCACTCCACTGCTCCTCTCCCCACTGCAATTAAGCACTGTGAACTGCTCACCGATTCTGGAATCCCCTAGGTTTTCATTCATACTGCTCCAGAAGGCACCATCCTGCCTGCTCCCATTTCCCATTTCTGCTCCTTCCAAAGCCCGTGGTTTCATAAAAGGCAATCTATGACTTGATCTAGTGGTTCTCAGCCTCTAGTCTTGCTCCTGTCTGATCTGTTTGATACTTCTCACACACAAGCAGGATCAAATCAGTTCCCTGCTTAAGTCTCTTCAGGATGTAGTCCAGGCTCCTTACCAGGGTCTGCAAGGCCCTTCCTGTCTCCCAGGCCTACCTAGCCTCACTCCCCACCCACCTGCCACTCTGTACTCACAATGAAATTCTCTACATACTCTCCTCCCCGCTGGAGCTTCGTGTTTGCTATTTATGCTGTCCTCTCTGCTTAAAACACTCCCTACCTGCCCCACCACCTCCTTCCTCTGGGCAACTCCTACTCAGCCTTTAGGTCTCAGAGTAAACAGTATTTCCTCAAGGAGGCCCACCCTCACCCCTAGACTAGATCAGGTTCCATTACTGTATACCCTTAGAGCTGGTGATTCTTTGAACATTATTACACTCATCAGACATAACAGACCACTTGTGTGACATTTGTCTCTCCCACTCGACTGCAAGTGACATGGAGCAAGGCACTTGCCTGTCTTGTTCACTGCTGTATCTCCAGGGCCCAGAATGTGGCTAGCCAGATAGCCATCTACCCCCCTACCTATCCATCCAACAAAATATTTATTGAGCACCTACTACGTGGTGCTAAATAATGACTAATGATGCTAATCCATCTTGGAAGATTTTTGGGAGGGGGCATATTGAAACATAAAAAGTTTACTCGACATCCAAACATGTAACTTTTTTTCTTTTTATTTAAAAAATATACACACTTTATCTTGTAAACCACACCATTTATTTGTTTAATTTTTTTAAAGTTTTACGAAAGAAGAAACCAAGTCCTGTTAAGGTTTGTTATAGCCCAAACGTGGGACCTTGTTGATGTAGGATAGTGGCTAAAGTACAGAGTTCAGTACCAGGAGGGCTGGGTCAATTCCAAGCTTAACTACTGAGCTTAGCAGGCTGGAGCAAATGATTTAACTCCTTCAGCCTGCATTTTCTCACCTGTAAAATGTGTATAATAAGTGCTTTATCAGCCTCACGGGCTTTGGGGGGATTCATGAGATCATGAACATGTATTTGGTGAACCGTGAAGAGCAATACATAATGGTAAGAAAATATGATTATGAAGATGCTGATCAGGACCATTACGGGAGGGGAGAAGAGATATTTAACTGTAAAGTGTTCTACAAAATTCAGATACCGGATTAAGAAAAATGACAAATAGATACAGGGCAAGTGAAGGACGGAAGAAACATCTTAAGGGATAAAAAATGATAGAGGCATAATACTCTCCTCTATTTCAATAAACACAATGAATGAGCTGTACTTGGGAGTACAAAATCAGGACATCGTTGATGATTTAACAGCCTTTCCTAATCTCCTAAAGCAAATATCTAGATTCCAGATTCACGATGCCATAAAGCTGTTATTCCCTAAAAGAATTTGGGCCCCAATTGACGGAGACTGAAGAGAGGCTTGCACTTTGTCCTGTTTTGGAAACTCGTGGGTCATGCCAATCTGTTTGCAGAACTGCTCTGCTGATGTAGATGTTAACTGTAATCTCAGCCCCATTTGCTCATACCTGCCGAGGAAGTGATAGCTTCCCACTATCCAACTCTGCAAAGGCTCTGAAAGATGGGCTTATTGGGTTAGCGATACTTTGTATCACACACAGGATCCAGGAGCCACATCCAATCAAAGCAAAACCCTGGCAGGCCTGGTACCCAAGTGTCTGTCTCAGTCCAGTGCTCCTATTACAGCCACTGTGGGCTTGGATTCAGTGTAGGATTTGGGAGGAGAGACATGGTAGAAAAAGTTGATTTTTAAATCACAACAAAATACATAATCTGGGCACTCCTTAAAAAAGGGTCAGATAGCCAAACATGGTCCTTTGCCATTGCCCATTGGGCTTTGTGGACTTAGGAACTCCAAAGAAAAAAGTAGGTTCTATCACAATTTCAGAGCTCAAAGGCCCTGACCCCCTGTTCTCAACTCCTCTTCCCTTCTCCTGGGCAGGGCCCTCTTCTAGCTTCAACCTCTCTTCCCCAAAGCCTCCCACTCTGAATTTTTGATGAAACCAGCATAAGCTTGCAGAGTATGGAAGCACAAAGCTATTTAAGCATCACTAAGCACAATGCTTTGTGATGATCTGTTATGAACTGACCTCCTTCACTCTTCTGTGAACTCCAGGAGGGCAGACCACTGTCTTCTCTGTCCTGGTATCTCTGCTTCTATCTGGGTCTTGGAACCTAGTAAATATTCAGGATGTGGCAGTTGAATTGAATTAGAAATTGTTGAGCTTACCTCTCTTACTGCACAGTTGGGGAGAATGAGGTTCAGGGCAGGAGTGGAATGCAGGTCTGCCTTCTCAGTCCAGTGCTCGTTCTACTAAGGAATAGAAGCAGCACAGAGAGAGAGAGTTCAAGTCCTGGCTTCACTACTAAATTAGCTGCATAGCCTTAGGTTAATCAGGAACTTCTCAGACCCTCAGTTCCTTCACCTGCAAAATGGGATTAACTATCCCTATTTTCTGTAGGGTCTTTACAGATTAAAAATACTAAAGTAAGAGAAATAGGAACTGAATAAATTGTATGCATAATCATTATTACCTTCCACGTTCGTGTCTGATCACCAGATGTAGCCTCCTGACTCTTTTAGGAAAAGTAACTTGCCCCGCTCTCTTGATAGGTTCTTCCCCACCCTCAGGCTGGTAAGGTCCAGACCTGAGGTGCTTGATCCCTGAAGGCAGAAGATGACAGGAAGTGGTGGCTCCAGTTGATCTGTAGCCAGCATGGATTCTACATTTAAACTCCCTCACTTACCCTTCCAGTGTCAGCCCTGGTTCTGGCCAGTGACCTTGGATTTTCATCCCAGCCCCAGCATCTTGGAATTAAGAGTACTGGGAAACGTGAATTTCATGTATTCTCCCCTTGCCCACACTACAGAGATCCTTGATGTTAGGTCCTAAATTCCCTGCAAAATACATCCACTGACAGAATAACGCCCTGCTCCCAGAGGCAGCCCATCCCATTCCTGGTCAGCACTGACTGTAACCAGGTCTTCCTTTCATTGAATGAAAACAGCTGCCCTTGAAAATTCATCCATTGGTTCTAATTCTTCTTTCCACGGCCCCTGTCCTATTTGATGTCATAAGTGCCTAAAAGATGGTAGTCATTTCTCGCTTAAGTTATCTCTTTGGGATGCGGGACGGGAAATTGCGACGTAGCTTCACAGGGCACACATCATTTCAGTTTTACCTAAATGGGTGCCTTGTACCTGATAGGTCCTCAATAAACATTTGCTGAATGGACAAATAAATAAGTGAACCCCTGCAATGCATTTGATAATTCAATGTCACTTTACACTCACTATCTCCAATTCTCACATCAGCCTTGCCAGGAAGAAATTACTAGTCTCATCTCATAGACATTATCTTGCATGTAAAGAAGGATCCTCTCTTCTTCATCTTCATTTCATCTGTGATGTCATCTTCCTTTTAAAATTCAGATAAAAGTGTTTTTCCTTTAAAACTTCTTTAATAAAATCATTTTACTTTTCAAAAATTTGTTGGTACTTTTATTGAATTGAGCCAATAATTGGCTTTTTGCTTCGTAAGGAAGATTTCAGATTAATACAGTAGGCCCTGATCATCTGCAGTTTTACTTTCCACAGTTTCAGTCACCCATGCTCAACTGCAGTCTGAAAATATTAAACGGAAAATTCTGGAAATAAGCAACGCATAAGTTGAAATTGTGTGATGTTCTGAGTATTGTTATAATTGTTCTATTTTATTAATAACAATTGTTGTTAATCTCTTACTGTGCCTAATTTATAAATTAAACTTTACCATATTAGGTATGTGTGTATAGGAAAAAACATAGTATATGAAGGGTTCAGCATTGCCTGCAGTTTCAGGTATCCACTGGAGGTCTTGGAACATATCCCTTGTGGATAAGGGTGGACTACTGTAATGTGGGTTGCACTGAGTTTCCTGGTTCTGGTCTAATTGGTGCTGGTAGCCGGGAACCAGTATTCTGCAGAGGGTCAGGTTCATGAAGCTGTCTGGGCCTCTCCCTGGCTTAAAGGTTTCTCATGCAACTTGGATGGTGCTGAAGTGGCTGGGCCAGCAAGTCACAACCCCAGCTGCCCAGAAGGAGTCAAGAAGTCTGGGACTGACGGAGGCCTCTAGAGAGCTGACTTGTTTATACGGGTGAGCACATGGGATCCAGCTCAGCAGCATTCAGTATGCCGAATTGGCATTTTCAAGGCCCAGCATTGCCTGTAAATCATTGTTGAATCCCCAGATAACCTGGCAACGCTCCAGTAGGATGTTGAAAAAGGGAAGAAAGTGAAGGGTGGGCAAGTAAAACACAGAGACAAAGAAAAAGCAAAAGCACAAACGTGAATGAAAGATTTCACTACCATCGTCAATAACATGTATTGGTCGCCACTAAGTGTTTGGGCTGCTTTGCACACTGCTCACTGTCTTTCAAAGACGCTGTCTTTGGAGGTCCCTCTGTGCAAATGGGAGAAGCTGTGGAAAGGATAATACTGAAAACAAATATTTAAAGCAACCGGGATTTTCCTATTAACATCTGAGAAATTGTCCTAAGTTATATAAACCACTAGGGGGCAATACAAGAATGAGCAAAAGTCAGTCCAGTTGGCAAAGAAAAGTTGCCTCGGGGAAAGATTTTTAAAAAACATATTTTTCAACATATGAAGAACTCTGAGAACATTTAGTCTGAATCGACAGAACAAGGTGATATTTCAAACTGTCGACTTATTTTTTCAGGTAATTTTTTGTCTTAGAAGGGAAAGCTCTTCCTAAATGGTCAGAAACACTCATTAAACAAAAATTGATAAGCATCATGTTATCATGAAAAACAAGGGTTAGAACAGTGTGTCTTAAGAATTTATACCCCTTCTCCAGGGATCTTGAGAAACTTCTCAATGTTGGTCATTTAAAATAGATTTTAATTAGTGATACATACAATGTGACAGAGTGTAAAGGAAATCAGAGAATATTTGGTTAGCTTATATAAATAAATAGAATCAGGCATTATTTGTATTATACATATACTGATGATACAAAGTTCTTAGGTATGTAATAAATCTTTATAAATATGTGCACTTCTTTTCTAGTGCATCTTCTTTCCAGACAACTCAGTCATATGCTACCCAGTGGTTAACAGGGATTAAATCAAGAATTAAACATCATCATCAAGGATCCAACACCTCTTGCTCTCCATTGCCTTCGCTGATGCCGCTCTCCCTCCAACAAGACACATGATGAGTTGCTCTATTCTCGATGCTGTTAGTAGAACAAGACATGAAGTCTAGAGGCAGACCGCTGAGATATGAATCCCAATTCCTGCCATGCGTCTTTAGCAAGTTAGCTTGCCTCAGTTTGCCCATCTCTAAAAAGGAGATAAAATAAATGCCTACTTCACAGGTTTGTGGTGAGAAGTAAATGAATTAACATATGTAAAGCACTTATAAAAGTGTCTGGCACATAGGAGGTAGTTAGTAGATGCTTATTAGTTCCATGAATGAATGATCTGATCCTAGCCTCCACCCAATGTAAATTCATTACAGGAACAAATTCATGAAGAAACTGCAGGATTCTTGGATGGGTTTTCACTGGCTATAAAAAGGCAACTTGCCCACTGGCAAACAGGAGAGTTGCACAGTGAGACCCTCTATAAAGGAAACTGTAGTTGGAGTTCAAGCCTCTTTGTCTCACCTCCAGAATATGGTGACAATCAGTGAGCCAGAAATATAGGGCATTTCAATAAAAGTATAGAGTTCTGTCTCAGAAATGTCAGCCAGACATTTGGAAAGTCCTATTTGCATTCACAGATTTCTTGTTTTGTTTTTTTCTTTTCAATTGTAACAATCTAAAAAGCCTAAAAATAGCCAAATCATTAACTTGACTCTTTGGATAGATAACATTTCAAAAGAAAAGGTTTTTTAAATGGCATCTAAAATAAATACTGTACAGAGGGGTTACAGAGCTCCAGATTAAAAATTAAAACAAAACAAAAACATGGTCCAAGACACATGATAAATGAAACAGAAAACATCTAGGGGAACAGAAGCTCACAGTTAGAAGGTAATTTAAAAAAAGAAAATCAAATCAAAGGCTCTTTCTCACCCTAAAGAACTACATTTTCAAGCAAATATGTGCCATCTGAAAAAATATGGACTTAAAAGAAATCTGATCACAAATGTTATGTCCAGATTTATAAACTCAAGTGTGATCATTATGTTTTATTCTTTCACACAAGTGGTCTTATAAGTAAGTGGATTTTCAAGTCAAATTCATTTTTTTTTTGGCAGCTGGCTGGTACAGGGATCCAAACCCTTGACCTTGGTGTTATGACACCACACTCTACTCAACTGAGCTAACTGGCCAGCCCCCCAAATTCATTTTTTTCCAGATGAGTCTTTATAGCATTTTACCATTTTTGAGACCTCACATGAATGGGATGAAGAGAATGTGGGATATTAAATAGGTTTAAGAACCTAATGAGGTATAAAGAAGATGATTTACAAAAATGTGATGCAGGAATTGAATGAATTCTTCCTGATATTACGTTATAGGTGGCCAACAAGCACATCCTTCCTATTAGGACAGAAAACAAAATGGTGGCATTTCTATGGGATCTTCTAACTCTGTGTTTGGCTGGTCTGGCAATTATCCTGGAGGAGTAAAACATGTCACCTTAAATGGACAGTGTCCTTATGTCCCAGAATGACTTATCCACAGAGGCTATTAGTCATGCTTGGTTTATATTGGTTTACCAAACATGGGAATGTCCATCAGCAAACTGGATGTAGAGCAAGTATTAATAAATCCAGGAAAGGAAATGCACTAATCAGGCAGAACAGTAACTCAAAGATTTATTAAGATTTATTGAGTATGGAGAATACTCAACTAGTTCAATTCACAAAGCAGCAATTTACAAAGTGAAATTCTGTTTCACTGATGTCAATATACTTTTGTGGAGAGGGTATTTCCTGAGCCTCATTACTCTGGGAGGTAGAGCAATAGTCATGACTACAGTGACCTCAAAAAGAGAAGACACACAAACACCTTGATGATGTGTCTCCATCATCTCTTCAGCCCCAGCATGAGCACAGTGACTGGCATCAACATGGGCTTGAAGACATTTGCTGAATGAATAATTGAATCATTGAAGAGATGGGGGAAGGGCAACCTAGCTACAGGGGAGAAAAGCTGGGGCAATGACAGAGGCTTGAAAACACAGATGTATGCAGTACAACTTGGCAGGAGGCCAGATCGTGTGACTGTGGGGAGCAATGGAGGATCAACCTGACCACTATATTGGATGGGTCATGGATTCAAGGCTAAGAAAACTGTCCTCTTGTGACCAGAGTCTAGTCAATGGGAAGTCCAGGGGAGGGTCCTAATTAGGTCTTTGCTTCAGAACATGTCTTGGGCAGGTGACGACAAGCTGGGAGGCTCAGAATTCAGTTCAGAGCTTGCTGTCCTAGTTTAAAGGAGAGAGGATAAGGCAGAATCAGGGCAGTGGCACAGGCACTGGAGAGAAGGAGATGCAGAACACAGGACTCTAAGTGACTTGTTCCCAGAATACATGTGAGATGTGGGAGGGGAAGGAGGCCACAGGCTAAGTCATGACAGACACCATTCATTCCCTCACCAGCTGTTTTCCTGTGCTAGTCCATGGGTAGACAGTAGAAGACAGGGAAGAACAGAATTCAGCCCCTGCTCTTAAAGGCTCGCAGTCTGTAAGGAGAGACAGACCCATAAATAACAACAGCAGTGTAAGACATGCTAGAATAGAATACAGTGCATACAAGATATCACAACAGTTTTATTCTGGAATATGTTTGGAGCCAAGAATATCCCAGCTCAAGTAATCCCAAGTCATGGTGTTACAGGTTATATAAATCCACTGGAATCATTCAGTCATTCATTTGAAAAGCATTATTTATTGAGAACCTAGATGCTGGTCACTGTTTCAAGTGTGGAAATATGACAAATAAAAACCCTGCCTTCATGAAATTACATTGTGGTGGCAGAGAAGAACAAATGAGATACATTATAATATACAGAGTATGTGAGACAGTGACAAGTGCTAAGCAGGAAAGGGAAAGAACTGGCGAGCTGGGCTGGAGAGGGCTGTACTGTCAGAGAAGGTGGCCAGGGAAGGCCTTCCTGAGGAGACAGCTCATTTGATGGCAGGACCAAACTGCTGTTCCCATGGCTGCTGCTCTGATACTAGCCGCTTGCTCTGTTTATTTCATTTTTCCTCCTTCTCTCTAGTGCGAACACTTCAGTCTTGCTTCATTGGATTGGAATTTGACGCTTCTCAAAACTATCCTTGCTCTTTATGGAAGAGAGTGCCTTAGTCCTTTTAATAGTCTGAAGAGAAGCAGCAGTGAAAAATCAAGACTAAGAGAGCACTTGGTGTTTTTACACACTTGATATACACACACGAATACCATGCTGAAGAGTCATCCTGCATGTTCTGCCTCTTGGGAGACATCAGGCTGGGCAGGAGGGGATGGCAGTAGCTGCCCTGAGCCCATGTTTTCACGTGGTTTGGCCCTGGGTTCCTGCACTTCCTTCAGGCAGAGCAGTCCCAAGTCTCCAGGGCAGGATTCGGTTAATCGATCATTCACTCACAGGCATTCACTGAGCAGCCCTGGTGGGCAGGGCCCTGCACTTGTGTGGTCGGGGGGCACAGAGATGCACAAGGCCTTGCCCACCGTAGCCAAAGGGACATTTCTAAACACAACCTGACGTTGTCCCACCCTTCATCCTCTCTTCCCTCCACTCGGCTTCAAACTTTTCTCTCTTGGGCTCTCTGAGGACACATCCCTGGTTTTCCTCTCCCCTCCTGGCTGCTTCCTCCTTCCCCTCTTCCTCTATGAACCCAGCCTCTAAATGTTGGTGGACTGGGACTCTGTCTTCAGCCCCCCTCTTCTCTTTCCAGCCTCGTTCTCTCCCCAGGTGACTTTATCTCATTCTGTGGCTTTAAATACCATCTACGTGCTGATTCGAGATCTTTTTACTGAGCTTCACAACTGAAGATCCTACTGCTTGTTTGACATCACAAACATTTGGGTGTCTATTAAACGTTCGAAACCTAACATGACCAACACGAGAATTCTTGATTTTCATTTCCCCATCCCAAACTTAATCCTCTTTCTCATCAGGTGCAAATGGCACCCGAAATCTCCCTGCATGCTCACGGCCCAAACCTGGAGTCATTCTTGACTCCTTTTTTTTTAAACCACAAACTATTCAAGTTGGCTCTACTTTCAAATAGTGTATACTCTATTCTAAATATAACTACGATTCAATACTCTCTACTTCCTTAGTCAAAGTTCTTACCTGGCTTACTGTTTTTCTCATTTCTACCCACTAAAAGCCATTCTTCATTTAGCATCCAAAGAGATGTTGTGAAGTGTGGATCAGTTTCCAAGCTGCATTACGACTTTTGCCTCTGTAGACCCCTTCCTCCATTAAAAAAATTAATAAATTAAGAATTCTGTATTATGACTGCATTGATATAAATATGAATATATTAACATTATATACTGAAACATTTTATTAGACTTAAAAGTTCACTTTTCTTCCCCTGATTTTAAAAGAAAGTCAAACGTTTTTGTGAATTCCTAAAATTATTGTGGAATCTAAGCACTGTGCCTCCTATACCCCTGAATAAGTTGGTCCTGATTCGACCCCACCAGGTCCCCTACTTAAAGTCCCTTCAACTGTGTTTCCTGGCAGGTAAAATGAATTCCAGAGCCCTTGCCAGAATCCTTAATTCCTATATGAGCTGGCCACAATCTCTCTTTCTGAACCCCTCTCCTGATACTATCGCCCTTGTTCACTCTGCTGTGGCCACACAGTCTGCTGTCTGTTGAACAGACCAAAGCTGATCCTGCCAGGGGTCTTTGCACTTCAGTTTGCTAAGCCTGAAACATTTGCCCTACCTCTACCCACCGGTTTTCAATGGACCACTCAAAGGTAGGTGTAGCAAGCCTATGAGTTTCTCGTGGGTCATGTGGGTTTGGAAGAGGATGACTGGGTTTGAGACATCTGGCTAGTTCTCCACTCAGAAGGGCTGTCTGCTAGGTCAGGGTGCCCCAATGGCAGGAGGCAGAGGGTTACATCACCAGAGATAAGAGCTAAGGAGGGTGGAAGAGCTGGTCTTAAATGAGAAGCAGTAACCACTGAGGACAGTACATAATCACGATGAGCCAGGTAAAGATGTTTACCCTTCCCCTTGCCCTCTGCTCCATCCCAGCCCACTGGAAGAGCGGAGCCCAGAAGAGGGGAGATCTCTGAATCAGATAGGAGGGTTAAGTTAAACACACTGAGAGTTACTCACGAAAAAGAAGCAGGCAACTATGGAATCAGTCTGCCCAACTCTAAGTCCATGATCTTCCCACACCAGTCTGCTGTCCCAGCTCTCAGCCTTGTTTACTTTTGTCCTGGAAACTGGTTCATTTCCTCCTCTGGGGAAACACCAGACTAAAAAGAGATGTGTTGTTCATCTTCTAGAAATGGCCCCATGTTTACCACCTATGTACTCTAGACCCCATCCCACCAAAAGCAGTTTTACATGCCCTTCCCCTATCAGAGGCCCTCAGAATGCTGATCCAGGCAAAGAAGGCATGGTGCAGGAACCCCACTGAATGCCTGGAGATGAAAGATGCAGGAAGCTGCAGTCCTCACTTTGTTCCTAGGTTAGCAAGGATGGCTGTCCATCTGCATTCAATGCAGTGCTTTGGAGGGCTTAACCATTAGGGTGGCCAAGCATGTTTGTTTGCCCAGGACATACTTGGCTTGTGCCAGACATCCCAGCCTCATTATTAATAGCATTCTCTTTCAGTTAGTCTCAAAAGAATTCCATTCTGGATGATAAATTAAATGGCTACCCTATCAAACATTCATAGAACTGAATGGACAGAGGAAATTTCAAGGCATCTTTGAGCTCATTCATGGCAAGAAAGAAGAAAAGGGGCAGCAGAACCCAGCAGAGCAAGAAGGAAATCCAGGCCAGCTCCGGGACTGTTCATCAGCCTCCCTGCCGAGGGCTCTCACCAGCCCTTGGTGAGGAAGTGCTGAGCACCGCCATCAGAATTCCTCCAGACACTCTGGATGGCTGTTGTTTACCCTTCCTTTAGCAGACAGTAGACTAGACAGCCATCATTCCAGGGCAGGTTTGGTCATCCTCGACAGGTTCTGCACTAGAGACCACCTGTTAAAGAGGTGTCATGAGATGTGTGTGTGAGAGGGACTTCCATTCCCTCTGAGCAGGTAGACTGAGCTACACAAAGAACAGGGAATTAGGAGCAGGATCTGGGTATTCCTTTCTGGTTCAAAAAAAGTAGAGAAAGAATACACATACAACTCTCCCATTTAGTGACTCATATTTCTTTACCTCTTTAGCATTATGTTCCCACTTTTTTTTTACTGGCTCCTTTCTAAAATTCAAAATTCTGAATAAAAAATATGTCCCGCATCTTGCCACAACCTTCTGATTCTCAATGACAAATGATTTTCACGTTTCCCATTTTACTCTGTGAGCATTTCCAAATCCTGGTTACAGGGTTGCCCCCCCCAAAGGCACTGATGCTTGACACACTTGGGGCTCATCATACTTTCTGCATCATCACCCTGACCTACAGGTTGTTACAGCAACCCCTGAAGTGTATCCACTAGAACACTAGATTGCTCATAGGCATTATATGAGAAAACAAGGATTCTGTGATCAAAGATGTTTATTGAAATACAGATTTTAAAACGTTAACATGTCTCTTTCCTACAAGACCTCTCAGAGCTTTTAATATGCAAACAAGCCTACCTGTGAACCCCTGATAAAGACAGGGAGTATTGAGAGGCATCTCCTTCCTCCTTGATGACAGAACCCTTTCTATTTTTGGTAGAAAATCTGGCGGGATGAATGTTTAAGGAAAATCTGGAGGGATGAATGTTTAAGGAACATACCTTGGGAAATGTTCTACTAGACTTACCAGGAATATATGCTTATAATGTATATAACTAAAACAGATAAAACACTAATTATATTAGTAATATCATGAATCCTTTTTTTCTTTCAGCTACCATGATAGTTTAATATCTTGCTTTCTTTTATTACTACTGGAAAGATGGGCATGTTGAATTATTTTGTAATGTTTTACAGTTCTATGAATTATGCTATATATAGCATATGGATACTGGTCTTCAGTAAATTGCATCTACTTGTGAACTAAACATTGATATTATTCTGTCTTTATGCCATTGTCTAACTTTGTAAAAAATAAAATAGAAATCAAGGTGCTTCATAAAAGGAGCATCTATTTTTAAAAATTCAGTTCTGGTCTAGGTGTGTTCAGTGGACTTCTTTTGGCACCAAGCAAAAGCCAAAACAAAAAGCCCTAATAGCAACTATAGAAATGGGGACCTCTCTTCTCCCTCACACTAGATTCCTGTTAGGTGTCAAAGCAAATTGCACTGGAACTCAGAAGATTCCTGGAGGCCCTGTGGCCCTGCGCCTCCTTGCTATGCATAGTATTTCTCATGTGAAGAACACTGTGGTTGTAAATTTCTTGAGTGTCTTATCAGTATCTTCCTACTGAAAAGCTCAAAAAACACAAGCAAAAAGCCACTTGGAGAATGTATAAGCTGTGTTTGAATGTTCTCACAAACAGCCACAATGCAGGTTGAAATTACCTGGGGTATTAAGCATAGCAAACATCCACCTTGTAGGCCATTTGCTTTTTTTCTCTACTGACACATTTAGAAAGACGTGCTTAGGCTGAGAACCATAAAATGAAAACACAGAATAACTCAAGTCATTACTTTATATGCTGTGATTATCACACTGATAAAACATTCAGAAAGTGATTTACTGCAGTGCATGATACTGATCCATTTTGCATTCTCCCAATTATCATTTTTACTACCATACCTGATTATTCAGGCCTGTAGCTTAGAGCATTCCAGCAAAAAGGTGCCCTTGTAAAGCTAGTTAAAAAAAAGGCCAAACTTTTTTTTAAAGCAACTTCCAAGTATTTTTACTATAAAATAAGAAAAGTGAGAGAAAAGTTTGCAAATTGAACAAGTACACAGCTCCCTGAAAGCACAATGAAAACTATGCAGAAAAATTTTTGATTAGGCTCTATGACTGCGCCAGGCTCCAAACAAGTGGTTATTCTGTTGTGACATCTGCCAAGTAATGCATCCATTGTTCTCTGGAATTTAATTCATTTTAAATTACTCCATCCAAAATGATAAAACATGAGACGTGCTACACTCCAGGGGTAAAATGCTATGATTGTCTTTAGTGTGACCACACTGTTAGCTCGAAAGCAATACAGTCTTTTCTAATTACACCTCATTATTGTCTTCTGAAAAACAGCTAGTTCTGAAAATATGAGTGAAATCTTGTCAAATTGAAGGATTGGGATAAACAATCTTGACTACTCTGGTGTGACTGCAAAGTTGGCAGAGCTATACGCAAAGAGTTCCCACAAGTAGAGCAACAGTCTTTGGAAACTATTTTCAAAAAGAGAAACTCTTTTCAAAATTAAAAGCAGCTTGGGATACTGGTTTACGATAAGATATAGTTTAATATATGTATCAGTAGAGTGAAAAGATTATTTTACTGTTTAAGGACTACTGTAAAAATGCCTCCAAATCCAAAACATTATAACTGCCTGTCTAAGAAGTACTGTGAAAGTTCCTAAGAATTCTATGTGGTTGGAACACTACCGCCTGGAAATATTAATGATCAAGCATGGGGGGGGGGGGGGACCCAACGTGAATTTCAGAAGAAAATACACACACATAAGAATTCATATGTCCTATATGCCACATATTTAATATAAACCTTTGAAACAAGTTCAGATGAAATAAAAATCAAAGTTCTCAAAAAAGGTGAAAGATTAACTTAATCCCCCCAAATTCCCCAAACATCAATATATCTTGTTTATTTCTATGAAAAAGTATGTCTTCAAACTGCTTAAATGATATGATAGGATATACAAACCAGTTTTCAAATAATAAAGCCAGTCATCTTGCAATTTTAAGAAATTAGGTAAAAGGTATCATTAGACACATTACACACATGCACACACACATACACCCACATGCACACCCATGACAAATTTTGACCTCTCCTAAAATAAGTACAGAAAGAGCATTAAGTGCTGCCAGGAAGGGACACTGTGTCACCCTTCCCTGCAATCCAGGTAGTTTCCTTTAATCCAATAGCAAATCTGGGCATATTTGAGAGGGGTGATTCTAACAGCCACATTGAAATCCTGTGGAGAACCATTCATGTCCACCCACTGGTGCCCTGAAAAGATGCCAATAATTTTTCGCTCCCACTTCTGCTGCTGTCTCTTCCACATCCTCACGTAGACCCCTGACCCGCTGGCCCCGGGTTGGGCATCACATTGCTGGTAGAGCAGGTCGTAGGTCTCGTCTTTGACATCACAGAAGCGGTACACCAAATTGCCTGGTCGGTCATTGTCATAACCAGAGAAGTGGATTCTGCCCCCTGGCAGCTGTTTGGCAGGAGGGCTCACCCCAATCTTCATGAACTTTCTCTTGTGAGGTTTTTTGAGTTCCAGCAGGGCATAGTCGTAATCCATGCCAATGTCATTCGCATTGCCCTTGATCCAACCCTTGGGCACATGGGTGCGTTTCACCCGGATCCACTGAAATTTCATCTTCTCGGGCATGGCCAAGCTCGAGTCATTGGCCCCTCGACCGTCTTTAAATTTGGGCTTCAAAAAGCCCACTCGAAGTTTCTGAGTTCCTTTCACATAGGTTTTTCCATCATGTATACAGTGGGCAGCCGTGAGTACGTGTTTCTCTGCCACCAGGGTGCCAGTGCATCCTGTAGATAACTTTACAGATGTTGAGAAAGGGTAGTTGAGCAGGAAGTCCTTCCCAAAAATGCTGAACCTGCTGTCATAGCCATAAATCTGCCGTTTCCTCCGAGACCTTCCCGATGACTCTGAGTCCTGGTGTTGGGCCCCACGTCCACCACCACTGAGGATATAAATGCCCACTTGCGTCTCTGTGCGGCTGCCATTGGCATAGAGCGTTTCGTAAGACAGGTATTGCTTGACTTCTTCATAAGTGGGCAGTGGGGTTCCCTTATGACACTGGGGTCCACAGGAAGAGGTCACTTCCAGTTTGGCTTCAGCCCCAAAGTCTGGCTTGGCTAGGTTGAGGGTGGACTGGGGCAAGATGATGGGAAGTCGGTAAGCAGGCCAAATGGGTTTCCACAGGGCACCATAGGATCTCACCTGCCCGACAGAACAGAGCAGGAGGAGAAGGAGGAGGAGCAGGAGCCCGGGCATGCCCGCCATGCTGAGCACCATTCTGTAGAAACAAAGACAAGCAGGTCAGGAGCACAAGGGCTGAGCGCTACAGAGGGATGAAGCCAGCAGCATGCCTGTCATTGTTTCTAAGTCTGTGAACCCTCCTCAGGAATCAGGGTGTGGAGAGGAATCCTTAGATAATGGTCTCACTTACAAAGCAAGGTCTTGACCTTGGGGCCATTCCTGTGGCTGGGTGCCCAATCATTCCTTTCTATGTTTAAGACGCCCTACTGATGTCCCACTGCAGGGCAGCAGGCTTACAGCCATTAGTACCCAGGTGAACTGCTCGACCAGCCCTGATTTCCATGTGATTCTGAGCCTTCTTTGCACTTGATTCTAAACCTTATCCTCTCTGACCTTCCTGGTCACTCTGCCTTTCTTTCTTTCTTCCCCTTTATTCTCATTATAACACGTACTTGGAAATTTTCAGGGCAACTTGCTCACTTAGAGGGTAAATTTAAATTACACAGCTTACTGAGTGACTGAGGCATCAAGGAGGGACAGCTGCATGTTGTCACTTACTAGGACTCCTATGGCTTCTACATGATGGAGGCATTCAGAAGAGGATAAGATACATACATACATATATACATATTTTTGTTTTGTTTTGTTTTGTTTTGAATTTAGAACAACCTTTACTATTATATATTTAGTTTCAGAGATCTTGTTAGAGGCATCTAACAAAATATTCCTTCTTCCTTTGGATGATGTTGTACACTAACAGGATCCCTGTCAAGATCTAAAGCTCTGATACTGCACCATGTATAACATTATGACTATTACTGTTGGTTACTTATTCAGGTGCTTATATCTGTGTTCTCAGCTGGTCTAAATGCCTTGAATTTGGGACGATGCTAGCACTCAATAAAGACATATTGAATGAGTGCTTGTATTAATGGAAGATTGAATGAATGGTGTTGTTCAAAAAACACATTTGTTGAATGATGCATGCTGGCGGCTAATGACAGAGGTATAGCAGATGACATGGTAGCTCAGAGAAAGGGAATGAAGTCAGTCGTGGGGGGTAAGAACAGGGGAGGCATTCCAGGGGAAGTGATGCTTGAGAGGGGCACTGAAGTTGAAAAGTTGTTAGCCTAAGAGAGAAGGGGACACTTCAAGAGAGGGAACAGCAATCTGGGTAAGGGCACAGAGATGTGCAATAGAGGGAGTCATGTCAGGAATTATACTTTGTTCAGCAAGGTTGGAGCAGAGGAAGTGGTGGGGCCAGCAGGCAAGAGCTGGATTACGAAGGACTATGTGTATGAGCAAATGAGTTTGGATTTTACCCTGAGAGGTATGTTTGAAGACTCAGATCAATCATCCCACAAGGAAAACAAGAACAAAGAAGATTGGAAGTGCTTTCTTAAATGCCTAAGCATCGGGTGGCTCTGATTTTAAATCTTCTGGTTCAAGAGAAGCTGACTCAGCAGGTAGGGCAATTCATTACGAACACCCCAAAACAAGGACAAGGAGGAGGTAGGTCTCAAGAGGCTACTGGGACACAGCAGGAGTCAGGAGGAAACTGTTTCATTATTCTTCCTTGAGGGTACAGACCTGCTGGCAAGTTTTGGGTGCATTTTGTTCTCTTTTACATAAAACTGGAAAATCCCATTGATCTGATCACTGACCAGCTAAGCATGCCAATCCACATTCTCAACATCTACACACTGTATTTCTAAAATATGTGTGTGCCTCACCCACCTCTGGGGTCTTTTTGCTTGACTCTTTCTCTTGGATTCCACTCAGATTCCACTGTCAGGGAAAATAAGAATAGCAAAAGAAGGAAATGAGTTCTTAGAAATGCCAATTCCATGGGACTTCCTGATTTCTTGGATCCCTTCTTCTTCCCATCTTTCCAAATAGGAAGGATCCCTAGGCTCTTTTGTGGAAATACATTTAATCATTTCTTTAAATCCTTGAAATCATGGGGTGCATGTATATGTGCACACACATATGTTTGTACATGCTTGTTGGGGGTATTGTTGAGACTAAAGTTTCTAAGTGGACTAGGGAGGGGATGCTAATGCTAGCAGAGTCCGCCTTTCCAATAGGGAACTTGGCAATAGGATAAACATGGTGATGACAACCTTTCAGGAGATCTGTAGGGCATGGTTCTGTGTCTGACGATTCCCATCTACTGGGTAAGGACTCAGACCTTGGTCTTTTCTAGGGCTTGAACAGCCTTTTCTCTATGTAAATTGCTGTCTAGGTGACTAAATGCCCCACTTAGACCAGAATCCATGCCAAGTGTGACATGTACTAGGAGGAATCATGTATCTCCTACATGGCTGTATCTTGGGCCCCAACACATCATCTCCTCCTTCCTTCGACTAATGCGGTGAATGGTGAGCAGCAGACATGTTAAGCCAAGTTTGACTTCAGCTTATCTTAAGAAAGAAAAGGCAGAATCCAAAGGTCCAAGCTGCCAAGTGTTCCTGACTTTAAAATATGATTCAAGTGGGGGGAGAAAGTAGGAGATGAAATAGTATTATACTATGTATTTTCATAAGTTGAAGATAATATCTCCAGTGCGTATGAAGAACATGCTAGTTAGTATATCCTCATAATATCATCTAGAACATGGATCTTATAATTCCAATCTGAAATTTGTACGGTAATTTGATCCTGGGAATACCAAGTTTGAATTATCAACTGCACCAAAACTGTTCCAGTGGTATCTGTCTTCAACTTTATCCACTTATCCAAAAATTGAAATAGTCCATTGGCAAAGGTATCAGAGAATAACAGGAAAAAGCTGAAACTAGTGCAAACACACTTTGAAAAAGTCCATCTAGGAATCTTGTCTTAATGAATTAACCCCCGTCTCAGGCAAAATGAACTCTAATTTCAATTTTCCAAGTGCTTTGCCTGTATAGTAAACCCCTGTTTATTTAAAAGAATACTCTGAAAGGCCTTGAAGCATGCCTTATTTCACAAATGCCACCATGGCATATCTTTTTTTTCTTAATCTGCATTTCAAAAAGAAACAATGTTTTTAGAAACCAGTTCATGAGAATGACTGGGTAGGGAGAAATGGAAACAGTCTTTCTGGGGGGTGTGAGCGCTGAGCAGCCAGATAGGGTCTCTCACTAGCCACAGCCTCACTCCAGCCTCTCAATAGAGAGGATCAAATTTATTCTTTAGCAAAAGGACAGATGACTACATCCCATGAACCTTTGGGATCACTTACAAATCACAGAATGCTGTTCAAGAATGCTAAAGAGTCTACTGCATGATAGAATATTATTAATTCCAAGTTCTTAACAATTTAAATTCTGGTCATTTAGCCAGCAGTGAAGAAGTCAGCCATCTATGAGAAAAGGACTGCTAAACCAACAGGGTAGGATGAAGTTTTAACCTCTTAAAATAAACTATTTGGATACTTCGAAAGCACTAATTCCTATTAGTCTGCAATGTTGCTTACAAGTTCCCTATATTATTACTTAAACTCTATCTATTAACTTGTATGATAAGACCTTGTTCTGACAACATTATATATCTTGCTTAAAGTTTCTATGTGACTCTGAAAGTTATAAAATTGCATGAAAAAAAGACTTTAATTCAGATTTAGAAACTAATGCAGGTCAAATTACTACAAATTGATTAGGTTTTTAAATACCTGATCAGAAATTGGGAAATAAAGCTGTGTGTTCTTAGGTCCTCAAATGGTTTTAAACTAACATCTATATTAACGTTACAAGCTTCCTAAGTTGCACACTGCTTTACCAAATGTTTATTTAGGGTGGTTTAGAAATTGTTCTGAATAGCTAACCAGACGATCTCTTTAACTGGTCTTTTCAGGTCCAGGATTCTCTAATTTTATAATTTTCCAGGATCACTAAAATCTTGGTCAGGGGCTATGTTATTTACAAACAGTGTCTGCACTGTCATTTACAGCTCAGGAGCGTTTACTCATGGAATCATGGAGGGTGGAGGCACAGGGGAAAAGAAGAAGAAAAAAATTATCATGCTAAACTCTTACTAACTAGGAGACAAGATTTCCCTGACCAGTCTGCAGAGGAAACAAAGGACTCCAGCAGAGGGCAGCTTTCAAGAACTGAGTGGAGGGATGGTTGGGTGTGAATGCTCTTGAGCACAGGTCCCAAGGAAAACTGTGAGAGGGAAAACAACCCTCCTGTCCATTAAGGGTCTTTCCTGAGGCATTCACACACCACCCTAACTTGTCCCCATTAATAACACAACTGATGATAACTGTGATGCTTTAAAATTAGGTCGGTGACTTTGCATTAATTTCTCAACTCATCTGATAACGGAATAATTACCCAGGAGACAAATTGTTGTTTCCATTCTTATAAATTCTAGGTAAGCCTGTGCTATGCCCATTTAAGTGTGCTTAAACATAAACACTCTAGGATGTAAACAGATGTAATAGAAACATTCAAAATCCCACAGCTGAAAAGGTAACTAATGGGTTACATAACTACAAATTCTCTCCCACCTTTACAAATGAATCACCTATCATGATAGAGCTGTCTGGAAAACTCACACTTCAATAAAGGGATGAAGACTTTCAAATCTTATCCTCATGATATCTAAATCTGGATGAAGAAAATTTAGGTCTACGTTTCATTTCCAGGAGTAAGCCTTTGCAAGATGAAGATCCCTCATGTACATAAATTATCTTTTAAAGTTTCCAACTAAGTATTTTCATGCATCACTTCACCTAAATAGCAAAGCAGAATGGAAAATTAAGGTAAGCAAATATTTTTTCACCATGCTTAGTAATACAGTATTCCTTTTCCAACTCCGGGTATCTGACTCACAAGAAGTTTACAGATTCCATGCTCCATCACTCAGTATGAGCCACCGTCCTGCTGTCCACTGTCTAAAAATATTTTATGAGGCTGCTGCCACTTCATAAGCCCACTAATAACCTTACAGTGGAGGGACTTAGCACATTATCAGATGTGCAAACAACAATAATCTCTGGAGACTGGGCACTGTGACTACTATCTCTTGTTTTGCACCATAGTTTTCAAAACTGCAACAACACAGGTCTCCTCAAGAGGGCTAGTGTTTGAGAGAATAATTTAACTCCTATAGCAAAAAAGTGCTGGGAGGGAAAATGTAATCCTTAGGACATATATTCTCTATTGTACAATGTATGAATTCCTGTGACCACTATAAACAGTAATAACAGGAAAAAAACAGCAGAAAAGCTTGTGAAGATATAAGTTTTGGACACCATGTGGAAGGATAACAAAGGGTCTTCCATGGAATCTGTGGCCAGGGATACTGAACAGTGAAATCATACTAATACCTAAAACAAATACCTAAAAATGAACAAAGCTCTGTGAATACTCTGCAGTCTGGCTTGCTCTCATTTTCCTGAGTCACAGAACCTGTTAAAGCAAAACAGACCTAATCATATAATGGCTTAAGAATTTCAGTCTTGTACAGGAAACTGCAGGGCACTTACAAGTCCAGCCACCTTAAACACAATTTTGTGGTCAAATGAAGTTTAACTACTTCTCTATCCGATTTTAGGCAAAGTGAACTACCCTAGTGATCCTGGGACAAACCTGGCAGCAGAACAAGAGCAGAGTGCATAAAACCATCAATGGTGTGACCATGAGAAATGAATTCCCTGGAGTCAGTGGGAGTTATGCATGAATAATGCCTGGTGGATTAAACCCTAAAGGATATATGTATGAGAAAAGATATAGGGGAGAACCTGAGACTATTAAACACTGTCAACTGGGGCCAACTATGTTCTCAGACACACTAATGGGCACTTTGGCACTTATACTACAGAGAGAAGAATGCACCCACATTCACCATCTACCTGAATAAGCTGTCACTGTTACAAAAATGAGATCCATATTAGTTACCTTGGAAAAAATGTTCAGGTTTCCAGATCAGGCACAGGAAAGCACGACAAGTTACTTCTTAACTTTATTTAAGCGGGAAAAATACAAGTGAAACAATTTATTCATATGTAGATGGTGTGCATATTACTACAAACATTTTCACAAGTAAATGTAGTGGCTTCTGTGGCATTTCTAAGTTCTTTTCCCCCACTCACCTCCGATCCGCTCCTAAGACTTCTTGAGAGACAGTTAAAGTCTTTTTTAAACGCTCTCATGCAGAAGTAGGTTCTTGAAACAACGTGCAATAAATATCCTGACATTAATTTGGCATACGAATTTTGGCCACAGCTGACTTCAACTATAAATACAACTCTTTCCCACATGGCGACATGAAGAGAAATCTGGCACTAGACTACCTGTTCCTAAGGAGCGCACAGGGACCCCTCAAGTTCCCTCTCAGGAGCTGAGAGAAGCAAGATACCAACACTGATACTGAGCAACCCGGAGCTTTCCATCAGCCACGGGCTGTTTCTGAATTCTCATGGGTGTTGCCCAATGGGAATAAAACAAACAGGATTTTTATCAGCCGCTTTCTCATGAGATGCTGAAAAGCCAACCTAATTTGTATTCTGGAGGGGAGTGGTGGTGTTCCTTTATCTAAACAAGTCTTCTCCCTCTCCTTTCAAAAAAACTTTTATTTAAAAGTTAACTCCAGATGAACGCCCACAGGCTGAAGAAGAAATACATGTTTCCAACAACTGTGGATAGTTCAGACAGCAGTTTCTGGGTTTAACAACCCACGGGGAAGCACACGGTCATCAAATAAGACTCCAGAGAAAAGATCCTATTCTCCTACCTGTATTTGCTGTACTTTTCTTGCTTGCTAAGGTGTGTTCACAGTCACGTGCCCAGGGTTAAAAATTAATACTCAGAACTTGATGGAATCACATATATGCAGAACTCAAGGAAAATAAGGTGCTGTGTGGAGGGCATGGGGGTGTTGCCATCGCCCCAGCAGCAGGACAGCTCGCCCAGGGTCGGCTCCTTCTTTACTCCCCCCCAGCACCCCGAATCCAAAATAGCAGTTTCAAATCTTGTTTCCCCGTCGGCTTCATGGGTGACACTGCGTGAATCCCAACACCCTGCGGCCCCTGCGTCTCTCCAGGGCTCCTTCCGGCCCCCGGTCCCAGCCCTCGAGCCCCGAGGCGGCCCGGGCGAGGTCTCCGGTGCCCCCGGTAGCCCGCAGTCACCTCACCCCGCGCGCCCCCGGCCCTTTGTCCCGCTCGTCCCGGCGCCTCGCTCCCCCGGCGCCCCGGAGGACGCCCGCGCCCGCGCCCGCACTCACCCGCGCCGAGCAGCCCGCCCGGGCCGCCGCTCGCTGCGCCGCTCAGACAGGTGTGGGCACCGGGAGGACGTGCGCGGCTCCCATGCCTGCCCCGCGGCGCGACCGAGTGCCAGCGAGCGGGCGAGCAGCGCCGGCAGCGGGCGGGTCCGCCCCCCGCGCCTGCCTCCCGAGGCCCGCCCGCTCCGCCTCCAGCCTCGGGGAAGCCGCGCGGCCGCCGCCCGCCCCACCGCACACGGCCCGCGCCCCCTCCCCTCGCCGCCCGCCGCCCGCCGCCCGCCTCCGGCCCGAGCGGGGCAGGGCAGCCGAGACGGACTGCGGCGGTGCGGCCCCGCGCAGGTGGGCCCCGGGCGCGGCGACACTCGCCTGTCGGGGCCTCTCGGCGCCAGCCAGCGCCGGCTCTGGTGGACCCGCGCGCCTTCACCTTGGAACACCGCGCACCCCCGGGGCCTGGGTCCTTCGCTGCCTGGAGTCCGAAGCCAGCTAGCAAAGATGAGGGGCTCCCCAAGGGCGACCCTCCCAGCCGAGAATGGGGACGCGGGCCACACCTGGTGCATGGGGAGCCCCTGGGCAGATTTGATGAGTTGCCTCACAACCTGTGCGTCCCCCACCCGCATACATTTTGAGCGCTTTAAGGTAATGACGGAGCGAGCCCCTTCCGGCTTCACCCAGTGTCTCAGGTGCCTCCAAAGAACAGAATCCTGCATTCTGGTGGCAGGACCACACATGCTTTGCAGCCCCGACAGCACCCAGTTCGGTGCGTGAGGCCCAGAGTGGCGGCTTGGTACGTCTGAAGGGCGGGCTGACTGGGGAGACTTCTGGCCCCACTTCTCTACTGGGGCACCGGCTGGTGGAGCCACCTCCTCGTCCGGTGGGCCTGCTTTCCCGAGTCACGCCAAGCGGTCCACAGCTCGGCTGCCTCTCCTAGGCAGGCCAGTGACCTCGCCATTTAAGGACCTAGTGCTAAAGCGTTCCCATTCTCTCCCCAACACACCAGTATTTAAAATAGATTACTATTTATTGAGCACCTTCTGTGAACCAGCTTTACATAGAGGCTGTTGTGGTGAAGAAAATGCGGAGCTGACCACCAAGTTACAATAAGGAATCAGAGATTTAGAGAGGTTTAGTGACTTGCCCAAAGTCACATAGCTATTGAATGATAGGACAAGATTTTGCACGGAGGCCACATCTTGTTTTTCTATCAAGCAACTTAGCTTTCCTTTATCAAACTTGATCTCAGAGAGGGACAGCCTAACACGATTTCACACCAAGGTGCTAATGACACACATACCTAATGCCTTTGTGTTTGCAATTGATTTTAAAGAGGAAAGCCCTGAACATACTGTGTGCTGTTTCTTAAATATAAGGGAAACTGATATTTTAAAGGTAAAATTTTCTTAGACCTCCTGAGTCTTGGCTTAAATTATTTTCTTTTAAAATGTTGCATTAATATATATAGACATAAAGCCATATATAAACTTATGTTCCAGCTTTTAAACAACTCATAAATAAAACCAAAACAAATTTATAAATTAAATATAAAAATTCCCTTCCAGAACAATAAAAATTAAATCAGTAATGTTTCCTTAACTACTACCAGCATCATGTGGTACTAATTGCTCAGGTGTGGGGACCTTGAGTTCTCTGTGGCTCCATCACTTGTGTGTAAGATGCCCTACACTGACCCAATTCTCTCACCTCTTTACTCCTCCATTCCATCTACCACACCTCCTCTACTCACACCATATGTCATAACATTTGGCTTTCACTTGACTCTAATCCACCATTTAGGGATTAACTTTGTGCCATTCCACTCTCATACATTGTTGGTGGGACTGCAAAATGGTGCAGACTCTATGGAAAATGGTATGGAGGTTCCTCAAACAATTGCAGATAGATCTACCATATGACCCAGCTATCCCACTGTTGGGAATATACCCAGAGGAATGGAAATCATCAAGCCGAAGGTATACCTGTTCCCCAATGTTTATCGCAGCACTCTTTACAATAGCCAAGAGTTGGAACCAGCCCAAATGCCCATCATCAGATGAGTGGATACGGAAAATGTGGTACACCTACACAATGGAATACTACTCAGCTATAAAAACGAATGAAATACTGCCATTTGCAACAACATGGATGGACCTTGAGAGAATTATATTAAGTGAAACAAGTCAGGCACAGAAAGAGAAATACCACATGTTCTCACTTATTGGTGGGAGCTAAAATTAATATATAAATTCACACACACACACACACACACACACACACACACACACACACACACACAAACCGGGGGGGGGGGGGAGAAGATATAACAACCACAGTTACTTGAAGTTGATACGACAAGCAAACAGAAAGGACATTGTTGGGGGGGAGGGGGGAGGGAGAAGGGAGGGAGGTTTTGGTGATGGGGAGCAATAATCAGCCACAATGTATATCGACAAAATAAAATTTAAATAAATAAATAAATAAATAAATAAAATTTTGTGCCATTCCTTTCTTATTAGCATAGCAAGAGAAGTAGTAACTCTTGGTGCCAAGGAGTAGTACACACGGGCACTGAAATCAAGAGGCAGTGCTTGGTATGAGATGGTCATCCCAATGACCCAGGATGTGTTTGTATTTTTTAATCATAAAAATGAAAAAGTATTAAATTATGGATATCTAAGGTTCTATAGCTCCCAACTGGAGAGACACGATTAAAAGTCAAGAAACTTTCTTAATAAAGGAGCTGCTGGTGAAGTTGGAAGGGTCAGGGGAAGAAGGGAGAGACTTACTAATCATGCCTAAGTTGTATTAGATTTACTCCAGTCCAACAAATATTTGTTGAGCACTCATTAACCTTTCTGTGCCTCAGTTTCCTCCTCTGTAAACTCAGGACTATCTCATAGGGTATTTTAAGAACTGAATGAATTAATACATAGAGTTCTTAGAACAGTTTTTTATACCCAGTAAGTTCTTAATAAATATTGGTTATTGTTATATCTATCATGCAAAAAGAATGTGCCTTAACTCTACTTTGGAGAACAGTCCTCCAGAACAATTTCAACCCGTTTTAACATTCATTGTCCATTTTTCCTAGCAGTTGTAGTGTTTCAAGGTGGAGTCATGGAGAACAAGAAAATTATTCCCATCACTCAGCGAAAGAAACCAAAGCACAGAAGGGCCCAAGATCACATCCCTTCCTCAACCAGTTTCTGGGGCTATCGCCCACAACCCAAACAACTAACAAGCAGGCGCTCTAACTACAGATGACCCATGGGGGCTCAGGGCTTAAACAAGCACCATCTGGTCTTGTTGTTTCCTGGAGCTGTCAATAGTAAAATGAGAGGATACTACATGGCTTTGAGGTTGTTATCGCAATTGCTATAAGGACACTAACAAGGACAGATCTGTCCTTCGTAAATAGTATGATAGGTGTCCTCATGCTAAGCATAGATGTTTGCTTTTATTTTTGTATTTGCCCACTCCCCCTCCTATCCCCCCAACAAATCTAAACAAAAACAAAACCCTCATGCTTAGATCAACTCCATTACTGAGTTGTTAAAAATGTGCATAAGAATTGTGTTAAAGAATTGTTGTTAAAAACACATTCAAGGCAAGGCCCCCACATTTACTGACTGCCCACTCTGTATGAGGTTACTGAGGCTGTGGGAGAGTAAATAAATACCCCTCACTTCAAGGAATTTATGATGGACATGGATTGTGGTACAGACATGAGCTAGAGAGCATGGAAGAGGGAATCATGAATTCACACTCTGTCGGGTGCTGAAGGCTTTCCTGAGGCAGTAGAATTTGAGCAAAGCTCAAAGGATGAATATCTGTGCATATCTGCGCAAGGAATTAAGATACATTGTCTCACTGGAATCACAAACTACTTTGTACCATAGACAAGAAAAATCTCCACTGGATAGATGAACAAATCAATGACTGAACGAAGGAGGCAGAACTAGGACTAGATTATAATAATTATAGCTATGTTTATTGAATACATACTATGTGCCAGGAACTAGGGAATATACTTTATTGCATGTAATCTTCAAGACAATCAGAAAAAGGGAGACTATTATTTTCCCTAGTTTTTTGCAGACAAGGAGACTGAGGTTCAAAGTGATTGAATAGTACACCCAGTGCCATACTATCCTCACAGCTGTGATTTCTACCCAGTCTGTCCCATTCTGTCGCTGGGTTCCATTTTGTTATATTACTCCCCAAACCTGCCTTTTCTTTGGCTTACAATAAGGAGTTGGATCAGTTGCTGATGTTGTCCCAGCTCTGAACATCCTTTTGATTCTATCTTGCTTTTGTTCCAGTTGTGCAGTAACTCAATGATGACCTGTTAAATGACTTCAGAGCTGGAGATGAAAAGATAATTGGAATTGAAATGATAATTGGAAACTTAGGTGGCTGGAAGGTGAGAGGCCCACTGCCAATTCTAAACTGCTAAACGCAATTTTAAAACTCAATTTTAATGCTTATTTCTCACAAGGCCAAGATCCATAAGCACCTTCAACAGTTTAAGTCAGTCTTAAAGTTATAAAAAGGACTATTTCTAAGAAGGTAAGTTTGCATTTTTAAAAATCATTTCCATATGGTTTCTTATTTCTTTGGCGATAATAACAAAGTGTTATATGGATCTAGTAGTTTACCCAGTAAGTGGGGGTTTTCAGCTTCATGTAGTCAATGAAGAGAGACTTGAAAAGAGAGACAACACAGGGTGTTTTAAACCTGTCTCAGTCACAAAGGTTCTGTGTGACCTTGGGTAAATCACCTCACTCACTGGCCTTGATTTCGACTGTAAAAAGAGAGCCCAGATGATCTGCTCTTATTGTCTTACTCAAAGACGGTGAAATCCCTTTTTATCTTTGGATACCTGCAGTGCCTACCATGGCTTCCTGGAGTAGGAAAAAATGTGCAACTCCAGAGTCAGACTGACTTGGGTTCAATTTAGAATATATTGACTTTCTGCATGACTATGGGCAAGCTATGTGACTTTCTAGACCTCACTTTTCTCATCTGTACAATGGGGCTAATTTAGGGCTGTTTGAAGGATTCAGTGAGATACTCAGCATAAAGCACATAGCACAGGGCTCAGCACAAAATAAATTCTAAGTTGGCATTACCTCTTATTAGCACTTCTACTACAACAACCAATACTACTACTGTGAGTGCTCAGTAAATGTTTTTAAGAATTGCTGAATGAATGAATACATGAACGAGTCAAATTGTTATATTATCTGTGTTAAAAAGTTTAATCCAGGCTAAGAATAAATATATCTTGTGACTCCTATTCAACTCCAACGTCTTCTTACAATGTCTGGTCTATACAAAGTTTCTTAGTATTGCATTTAGGGAAAATTACAGATTCAAAGGGGAGCCAAGGTTGTATTTTTTGTCTCCTTCTCCAGTCTCCTCTATGGCACAATCAGTTTATACATTCAACAAACATCTATTGAACCACTGATAACGCCAGGTCTATATATTTGTCAGTGTTTTAAGGGCAAAACCAGATTTTTTTTACTTTCTAATGCTGGATTTAAAACCTTATGTGGCAAAAATAAAACCACAACAAACTCCCAGAAACTTAAAAAAGATCAAACAAAATGAACCACTAAAAAACATCTTTACAGCACTTAATAAAATGAAAGTACTTGTACTCGAAACTTAAAAAATTCCTGTTTTTGTTAAGTAGAGATTATTCATTTTAAGTATTTGGGAATATAAGTAGCCAGCACACTCTGAATATAAATATGTTAGGTGTAATATATAAAAGTTTAACATATAAAGTAGTTGTAGAGTTAAATTGTCACATTGGTACACATGGCACTCTAAAAAAAGAAAGCTGCGCAAAGGAAAAGTTTATTCTAATCCTACTTAAAATATAGCAATCTCACATTTTTTAGGAAGAAAAACAGACTTTGGCACTAGCAGTTTCCTGTATACTGTGGGCACTATTCTAAAGTGAAAAATTAAGAACATTTTGAAATAATTATGGTTCTTATTTTCTCTGGTCCAATTAGAAAAGTCTCCAGAGGCCAACACTGAGTTTCTCTGATGTGCTGTAGCTTGCATCCTGGATCTCATAACCAAGCATGAAAGAGAAAATGAACTCAAGAAGCAGCAAGCTGCTTTAATAAACTTTTGATATTCTCTTTACATTTATGTTATAATTTCTTCCCCCAAATCTCTATAGCTATAAAAATCATTTTTGGAAAATTCTTTTGTTTTCAATTTATGTTTATCTTTACCCATAAATATTGGATTTTCTTTTCTCTAAGGAGTAAACTTTTATGTGGTTTCATACGGGGTCTTGATATTCAAATTCAGTGTCTTTCATGAAATTTCTCCTTTTCCTTCTGGCAAATTTGACTCATCCATCAAGTGCAAATATCAACTCTTCTCTGAAGGCTTCCAAACCCTTCAGTGCTAGATGTGTAAGTTCATTCTGTTTTCAGAGAATTGTACTGAAATTATATCTTATGTTGTAATTATATATACAAGCATGTTCACTCTCAAATAGTCGGGAGCTCCTTAATGGCAGGAACTCTGTCCTGTTTACCTTTGTAGTTTCCGTCTATAGTCTAGAAGAGAGTCTGGTTTCTAATAAAGGCTCAATTGTTGTTTAATAAATGGTTGAATGAATTAATACGTAAAATTCTAATTAGTTTAAAATATCAGATCTGAAATAACTTGGCTTGCCAGCCACTAGGAGCAGGGTACACTGTACATGAAAATACTGAGGCTTCAGTATTTTCCAGGATATAAATCTGAACTTTTGTTTGATGTCTGCTTACTATTGTTTCCTTCCAGTTCATGTCAAGATAAAAATTCAATTTTCATTTGGCCTGCTGATTACATTTCACTACTCATGCTATGGCTACATGATGGTATTCCGGTTGTCATTTGTCCATGGCTAGTGACATTCCGGCTAACTTTTGCAGAACTCTTTGGAGTATACTCTGAATTGGGCCACGACAGTGTGTTCTGAATTGCTCTACCAGGAAATCCCACAGGATTATAGAGTCCTATTGGACAGTATGTGTTTCCCAAACTCTATTCCTGTCCACACTTGTAGAAGATGTTAATAGATTGTCTCTGGGGAAAAAAAGGTAGTTAAATATACATACTAAAATTTCAAATGCCCTCAGAAGACCCGAGTAAAGAAATCTGGTTAGCTCATTTATCCCCAAATTATCCAGTCTTATTTGACTGTGGAATTTTTTTTTCCCTCCCAACATGGTAGTAACATTTCGTAGAACAGCAGAGTTCTAAAGAAGGCAGTTTGAGAAACATCATCCATAAGCTTCCTCTACTTCTGGGACTGAACCACTTCTGTTCCCGAGATGTGGTTTATACTTTTTTGCCTTGCTGTATTTGTTCATATTTGAAACTCTTTCCTTCATAACTACTTTCTACATTCTACCCATTTTTTTTAAAGGCCTAAAACAATGTCACATCCTCTACAAAGTATTTTTGTTGGCCTCTGATTTCCCGTATCACCTTCTACAACTTTCTCATGGCTCATAATTTAATTTTTTAAAAATTATAAGTTTACATTTCCTCTCCCCTATTATTGAATACTATGAGTTTACATCTCTGGTCTGCACATTTTTTTTCCTGGGTTTATCAGTCAGGGTCTTGGCAGGAACACAATTCACCCTAGATTGGTTCAAATGAAGAGACTTAAATGAAGTAGCTACTTATGCAGGTGAGGACAGGGTTGAGGGAACAAATGAGGACAGAGAGGCACTCAGGGTCTAGCGACAGTGGGAAGTCATCACTACTGTCAGGATGGAGAGGTGGAAGGGAGGAGAAGACCTACCAGTGCCCAGTGAGCATGAGCACAAGGGAGGGAAGCCTGCTTGCAAACACTTAGTCCATGGAGAGATGCAGCTGCTGTGGGAAATTGGTCCCCAAGGAGAGAGGGAGTGGGAAACAAACACCCTGACCTCTTCTTCTTCTAGCCTCTGATCTCTTGAGGCCTACCAAAGTCAGCTCACGAGGGAGCCAGGTTGTGCTGTCAATAAGGATCAGCCTTCTGGGCACAGAGAAGGGCAGTGAAGGGTGGAGAATTGACGGGTGGGAGGCAGACAGAGACTAACCAGCACACTGGAAAAGCCTGTTTCCTCATTTGCACAATAGGGGTCACAAACAGGACTCTCCTCACAGGGTTATAGTGAGGTTATAGTGATTAAATTAGAAAATGCACCAAGATATTAACATGTACAGTGCCTGATTCTCAAATTATTTTAGTTATTCATTATTAGAATGACTCTATGGACAGCTACTAGTATAAAAGCTAATTGAGGAAGCTATTGCATATTGATTATTTTGTAGTCTTTATATCATATAGGAGCACAAAGCCCCACAGTGCAGCAGGGCTGTGAATGGACATCATTGTGAGGTCATCGCATAGGCACTGGAAGCCATTTTGAACAGAGGTAACAGGGAAGTTAATTTGGCTGTTTTGACTGAAGTCTTCAGTCAACCTGACCTTGAAAACAGACAATGGTGATCTAAATTTGGGACTTATTTTTAATTTTCAGCAGAAGTTCCAGCATTCTTTGACACAGTCTGAGGCCTCTAGGTTTTATTTTTGTGGAGATGAAGAGTTGCTGAAAAACAAGCCAGCTGGTCACAGCACCCCACAGCAATCACCAGAAATGGCAGCGATTTGCCACATTTTGAAAGAAAGCTAAAGGTGGCCAGCCCAGGGGTAAAGCAGGAGGATTTGTATCTATAGAAGCAATTTGCTTCCTGCCCTTTCAGTTGAGTAACCTGTTTTATTTCAAACACAGGATCACCTGGCTCCTGCAGCCCTTAGTATACTGATTAGGGAAACCACAAGAATAATCACCCATGTTCTTTTCACTTCAAGGCCATGCAGAATGCCCTGGAGAGCTAGCTCTCCTGCTTAATAGGAAGGAGGCCCTTCACGGGCTGTGCTGATTCAAGAGAAAGCCCTTTCTTATAGAGCTGGAGGGAATGAAGTGGGACTTACCACGTGAAGGCAAGTAGATGTCAGGTCTGGAGGCACAGGTACCCTCTGCTGCAGCTCTGCACCTGTGCTCTTGGAGGAAGGCTAAGTTCGCAGGGTGACGGGCTCCGGGGACAGAGGCAGTGAAGGTCACACTGGGAGAGATTCCAGTACTGACACCAGCAGCTGCAGGTAGAGACTTCCTTCAAGGAGGAGTGACTTTTTTTATCTGGGTTTTGGGCAGACTAAAATTAGAAGGACACTTAGCCCCTGGATCCTGTGTGTTCTGGAAGTAGTGTTATCACATTATCATCCCTGCCAGTCAGAAATCAAGACATAAAGCAAAACCATTGATAAACAGCTCTGGGCTGGAAAGGGGAGGGAAGAGGGAGGCTAGGGAGAAGTTGGTTAACAGATACAAAATTAAAGGTAGATAGGAAAAGTAAATTCTAGTGGTCTACAGCAGGGCTGGGCATCTATAACAATAATTTACTGTATGTTCTCAAATGGCTAGAAGAACTCAAATGCTGTCATCACAAAAAAATGAAAAATTTTTGCAATAAGTATGCTAATTACCCTGATTTGATCACACAATGTATACATGTATTGAAATATAACTCTGTACCCCATAAATATGTACAATCAATATGTGTCAATTAAAAAATAAAATAAAACAACCCAACTCTGAAGTCACTACACCCACAAGCCTCATGCATTCGTAGAGGGCCCAATCTTGGCTTCTCTGGCTTTTCCTGGAGCACACAGACATTTTGCCTCTTTACTGAAGGCGAGCTGAGGCCCTGTCTGGGCAGCTGTGTACGGCCAGAGTGAGAGCATTCTCTCCAGACAAGTAGTGGGTCCACTCCACCAAACACAGGGATAATAGGTAACAGAGTGGTTTGAGGATTATGCTGCCAATAAAAACGGGCTCTTCCTAGCAATGTGACACCATTCTGAGATGACATGACATTTTTCGTTTTAATGTTAAAATAAAAAAGTTACTTGGCTCCAATCCAAGAAGACCCAGAAAGCCTAAACTACTGTGACCTCAGTTTTATAAATAGCATATTGCTAAAGTGAGGCTATCCAAGCTATCTTCTCTTTTAGGACAAAAGATGGCAAATCCTCCCCCTCCCCCTGCCCCCTCTCTTTCACAGTGCAATAAAATTGAACTATTAAATCCTTTAAAAACTTTCTGTGGGAAAATTAAAAACAAATAAATGACAAGCCCTTGATTTGTTAGACTATTCTTTGAAGAGTTGATTGCTGACTTCAAGGCAAATTCCAGTCTTGGTAGCAGCCCCCCACTCCAGCTCCAATCCGTACTTTTATTATCAACTCTTTCATCCCCTGCCCAACTCTGCCCAGTGATCTCAAAGCCTTAGAGAAATGAAGTTCATTCAGAGGTTGGGTGTTCTTGTTCTAAGCATGATAGGAATCAACCTTTGTATTTACTCTAATGCCTTCCTGACTAGAGGAGGAAGGATGAGTGATCCAATAAAATTGTTTTGTATAAAGTTATCATGTAAAAGTTTTTTCCAAAATGTAATGATGGCATTGATATAGCTGGAGTCAATCTTAACAATAATGGCTGTTTATAATCTTCCGTGTGACAGACACGTCACACTACTTATGGCATTTCACCAAATAACCCTGAGCAGTAGCAATTTGTTTCCCTCTTTTTATGTGCAAAAAGCCCCCCGCCCCAAATTAAGTAACAGTTTCAAGTGTTGGAGAGGGAATTAAAACCAAGGACTCTGTACCCCGAAGCCATATATTATAGTTTCCTATGTTGTTTCTGTTAAGATGCTTTCACATGCAAGTAATGGGGAGCCCCAACTTACCCTGGCTTGAGCAATAATAAGGAAACAGATTATCTCACATGTTAAGAAGTTCAAGGTCAGGGTGGTTTCAGGTGAGGGACACTCAAGGCTTCATCTCAGTTTCTCTTGGCCCCTCCCTCTTCTGTATTAGCTCTGCCCTCAGGCTTGCAGCAAGATGAAGGGAGAAATAACAAATAAACATCATGTACCATTACATCCAGGAGAAATGAAAAGTGGGCTTTTCTCCTTATGTCTCATAGGAGCAAGAAAATTATACCACTCCCCAGACCTCTCCTATATTGCAATGGCTGTGATCCAATGGTCATAAGTCCTTTGCTAAATCAATTACTGGCAAGGGAATGAAGCTACCTCAGTTAGCCTAAGGTAAGTAGCATGGAGTAATTGGAAGAGCTCTGGACCAGGAGTCAGAAATCTTGGGTTTTACTCCTAGGTCTGTCATCTACTTAGTTATGGAAACTTGCTAGTTGCTTAGCCTCTTCTAGACCTTACCTTTTCTTGTTGGTAGAACAGTGCTAATGATTCCTACCCTACTGATCCCACAGGGTTGCTGTAGGATAGGAATGAAGTAATGTCTGTAGAAGCATTTTGTAACACACTACTTAAATGCATGTTATTCCTTCTATTAATATGATTCAAAGAAAACTGTTAATCATGAGACACTTTTTCGATTACACTCATATGTGGTACTTGATATCATCAAGATGATAATTTAGAATTTGTAAGTTTGTCAAAGTTTACCTAAATTTTACTTTTGTGTTGGCAAATTTATAGTGCAAAATAGGGAGAAAGTGTGAAATTTAGTAATAAAAGCCAATTTTCCAGCATCCTCAGGAACTTCAATAGGAACTTTATAAATTAAGACAGGTCAATAGGATAAGTTATTTATAAGTTTTTAAAAATATTCATCAAAAATCAAGTTTCCTAACAATCTATTAAACAGTTTTCCTCATCCCTTCATTTATACCAATTCAATAAACGTATATGGAATATTACCATGGGGGGGGGAGATGGGGTACACACAAAAGTGAATCTGAAACACACCCTGAAGGACAGAGACTATCTAGTAGGAAGAATTCTAGAGAGCAAACTAGATAGAACATATCTATAAGTAGCTATAATTAAATGCATGATGATAAAAGGAAGTAAGAGGTAAAGTCCTTAGGACTGAAGAGAATAAAGGACTGTAAGGATTCAGAGGGTAGAGATGTGATTTCCAGCTATGCTGTTAAGGAAGGTGTCACGGACAAGTGTCATTTGAACTAGGAGTTGGAAGATTTGAATACGGGAATAGCAAGATCACCTGGGCTCTACGTGAAACTTGCTCTGAGGACTTGAATACCCAACCAGAATGCATAATCCTTGAGTACAAATTGCATAAGAGAGATAGAAGAAAATAAAAGTTGGAAAGGTAGAGATTGCAGTTAGATTGTGGAGGGGCTGGAATGTCAGCCTAAGGAATGTGAACTTATTCGTTAGGCAACGGGGAGTCAGTGAAAGTTTTTAGGCAGTGTCGTGCCTTTATTATGTCTGTGCTTTATGAAGATTGATCAGACAGCTTCTGGGAAGGTAGATAGGAGGGGGAAAGGTGGAGGCTGAGAGACAAACTAAGAGACTGCACATTCAAGCAAGCGTTTGTGAAAATCTGAACTAGATTATTGGCTTTGAGATGACCCAATCAATGCATATATTTTTGATGGAGAAACCACAGGTCTCGATAATTGATGTGAAAGCTAGTTAAGGAGGGGTTGTCAGAGGTCTTTCATTTGCAAATAATAAAAAGTCACCCAAACTTTTCTAAATAAAGAAGTGAATTTACCTGTTCACTTCACTGAAAAGTCCTGAGATATGTTTAGCCTTGGAGCTCTTGGACTCAAGGCCTCAAATTATGTCATCAGAACTTGGGCTTCTCTACCACTCAGTTTTCCTTCTGTGCTGGTTTCACTTTAAGACAACCGCAAGAAGCTACTAATTTATATTTTTCTGGGGATTAAACCCAGTGGAAGGGAGAGTTTGTCTTCCCATCAGTTCAACAACATTCTGAACCTGATTCCCATTGGCCAGAAAGGGTGACCTGCACATTCCTGATGTAATCCCCCTGGCTACAAGAGATCATTGCTGATTGGCTTAGACCTATATATCTGGTCTTTGTTTTCTATTATTTTAATAATTTTCCCATGAAGACAAGCCCAACTATAGGCCACTATAAAACACTGCCCTGTGACCCAAATCAGATCTCATTCTGAGGAATTCTTGCTAACCTAAAGACATTGGTTCAGAAAAGTGACAGCTCTATATCTTTCCATTTTATCAGCAGCAATAATTTTTTCAGGCAAGTGTCTTGAGGACCTGCCTGGCACATAGCTAAACTCAAAATTGAGAAATTGAAGACCATTTTTAGGGCAGTATTTAAATTGGGCAGTACAAGTGCTTCATAAATGTTAGAAAGATTTCAAGTATGAGAAAGGAGTAGGCATTGTCTGAGAGGGCTAGACAAAGGAGTAACTATTGACCTAAGTCTTGAAGCAACTTTGCTTTGGAGCAATCTAGGTAGGACATTGAATGCCAACAAGATATTGACAAGTCATTTGGAATCCAGTTGAAGTAGGGTAATGGCTCCAAAAATAACATGAGCCATCTGCCTCATCTGAGCAGTCTTCTCTCCGCAGTCCATGTGATGTCTCAACAGTGTATTTAAATTAAAATTTTACTCAACATTTAAGTATACTAGGAAAGCTTACCCCTTTCAGAGAATTCTATGTAAATTCCTTTGGTAAATATTCTGTGAAGCAAATCAATCATTCTGTAAAGTCAATCTCTTATCCCTGATTGGATAAATGTACATCGATTTTCACATATTGGATTTGCTTTAAAGCCATGTACACACACTGAACTGCATTAAGGAAAGTGGTAGGATCCCATTATAAGATTTTTAAATTTGGGGTCTCTTTTTATGTTGACGAAAATTTCGATTTAAAAAGTGTTAAAGGCACAAATATAGCCTTGTAAAGTAATCCTACCAACGACGCCAATTGCAAAGTAAGGCAAATCATAACTAAAGCAAAAATGTTTTGTTATTTTAGTTATTATTTTAGTTATACTAAGTTTCCATTTATATTGTCAGAGCTAGGGCTCAGACACTCCAAACACATTGTACAGACTGGGTCCCCAGACCCCTCACACGCAGGTCCATGCTAGGTAATTGGGAAAGATCCCAGGAGCCATTGGCAGATGACATGAGCTCAGTCCTCAGCTTCCTCAGTGGCAGCAGCTTACAGGTCCAGCAGCTTACAGGTCCGGCAGTGGCAGTGGCCTTGCAGAGCATCCCAGGGGCACTAGCACCAGCAGCCTGCAGCAGTAGCGACCTCCCCATGACCACCCCCCCCACACACACACAGGAAGGGGGCATCCTGGGAATGGGAGGCACTGTGGATCAGAGCCACTCATCCTTATACTTATAACCCAGGACGCCTGGGTGCACATGCGCAATTGCACTAGACAATAACCAAGGAACACCTGAGCGCATGTGCCTATTTACATCAAATGCTCGGCAAGATTCTGAACATCTGAGGGGCCCTCACCATTTTCCTATATTTTCCCAAGAAGCCTGAATCAAGTTGTTACCAAAAACCACTCTGCTATATGCACAGTTTTAAACATATGTCAGAATCACTCTTTCAATTTTCCAGAAAGACCATCAGCCCTCTGATGCAAACTGCTGTAACATGTAATTTGGAATGACATCAAAAGTTTGAAAATCAGAAAAGATAATCTGGGTGAAACACTTGATTTTTGATTCTGCAAAGCAGATGGGTGTATTGGTCTAACCAGGGCTGGTTGTCGTGATATAATCCACAAGTCCTGTAATCAACAGTTCCTGTGAGGCAGTGAGCTTGCTGCAATATGTCAATTGGATTTGCAAAGCCTGGGGATCCTTTTGACCCTCATTAGGCTCATAAGAGTCATCCTGAAACAAGCACAGATATTAACAAGGACACTGATAGAAGATACAGGTTGGGAAGAAATCCCTTTTTCCTCAATTATTCAACTTCCTAACTGGGTACTGGGAAGACTGGGGACAGGTAAAGCAAAAAGATGATTTGAGAGATCTGTATTCTCTTCTTTTGTGTGAGTGATCCTATCAAGAGATAAAAAAGAGAGACCAGGGATGGCAGCTTGTGTTTGGTGCTCTGCACCTACCGTGGTGCCTGACACACTCAATAACAATTTGTTGAATAAACTAATGAATGAGGGAGTGAATGAATAGTAGGATGTGAAAAGTTCCCTCTGTGTTACTTCCCTTGGAGTGAACTGTACTTGAGCTCTCCATAGGACCACTGGGTGGAGACTGTCATTCTGGTTACCGATTGGCTGCGAGAGAAGGAGTTATGCAGAAAGATAACTCATTTTACTCATCTTAAATCTTTATAAGGCCCAGGCAACTTCTTTCCAAACTTATTTTGAAATGCTTGCAATTCTTTCCCCACAGAAAATAATTCTGGGGAAAGAATTCAGGAGCCAAACCCAATAAACAAAAAAAATGTCCAACCTTCTATCAAATATACAACACACACACACACACACACACACACACACAAAGAAAAGTTGGAGGATTGTTAATGATTTTACTAAAGAAACTGCTTAAGGTCCATGACTGCTCCCTTCCCCCCTCCCTTTATCTGTACTTGTTGAAAAGCTGGGCTCTGGATGCCTTTTAATGTAGGAGGGAAATACAGACGCTGCTTGGAACACTTAGGCTGATTTCAGTGTTCTGAGGGTAGTGAGATATTCGGGATAACTCCGGCTCTTCTTTTCCATCTCCCAATATTTTAATTTTTACAGAGGGTCAAATTCACAACTTCTAGTTTTTCATTAAGTCTGAACATCAGGAATCAGAAAATGTTGAAGAAAGGTAAAGTAGAAGGAAAAAGACAAAGGTATTTCAAGAATCAAAGCAAGTCTGACCCATACTGAAAGACCTTAATTGGAGCATGGGAAAGAACATTCTAAGGCAAATCTAGGGCAGGGAGGGGTGTGTGTGTGTGTGTGTGTGTGTGTGTGTGTGTGTGTGTGTGTGTGTGTGTGTGTGTGTGTTAGAGAGGGACAGAGCAAGAATGAATATATAAATTAATCTCTGAAGACACTGATCCAGTCATCCAGTCTGGTTCAGATGGAACCTGTAGAAAGGACAGGCATCCTTTTGGAAACAGGTGCCTTAATGACTAAAGCCCATAAGGCCCCTCTATCTTTGCTCTGAAAGCTTGTTTGCTTTAGCAGTTTAATAACCTGAAGGCCTGCACCTGGCACTGTGGACTTTTCTCCCATTGAGGCATTAGGGCCCCTCTTCAGGTGCTGGGAATTTATTAGCTCTGCTATTTTTGTATCTAAAAAGCCAGTTGGTGACTCAGTTGGCCTTTTCCACTCCACCCCAAGACCAATGCCACCCATTCTGCCCCTGGGTGTCCAGGTGGCCAAGGAACTGCTCTCCCCAGTTCTCTTGACCTTGTTATCCTCAAAGATGCACACATGAGCAGTTTCCATTTTAAAGTTTTACTGCTAATCACTCCAGTGTTTCTCGGTGTCCGGGGGACCTGCATGAGAATTGTCAGAATTATCTGTTTAAAGCTCCCAAAACTGTTCTAGTAATATTCTGTTTCTTGATCTAGGTGCTGGATACCAGGTAGTATATTCAGATTGTACAGATTCAGTAAGCTGTACACTTATGACAGGTATAATTTTCTGGTTGTACATTATATTCCTGTTAAATGTTTCTAAAACCCACATGAACCAGCTGATTCAGAATCTCAGTGGTTTGAGGCCTGAAAATATGCTTTCTTACCAAATTCCTGAGGTGATTCAAGTTTGAGGGGCTTTACGCTAAGAGAATACATACAAAAGGTAAAGAAATTAGAAATATTTAAAAAACATTATCCAACTGCTGATTGTGGTGTTTCCTGGTCTATTTCATCTACTCACTCATGAACACTTATTCTGTGAGTACATTGTTTTAGGCTCAGGATCAAAATAGTTCAAGTGATGGCCTAGGTAGTCCTTGCCCTCCTGCTGCTGGCCACTGTCTGCTGAGGGATCACAGAGCAGACCCAGACACCAGCCCTGCCGTAGAGGAACTCATTGTCCCCTGGAGGAGATTACTGAGCTAATTGATACAATGCTGGCTGGTTAGTGCTATGAGATGAGGAAAAACAGGGTGATCTGGGAGCCCTGGGAGAGAGACCAACCCCAACTCTCTTAGGTGATGACTGCAGATCCCACAGATTTCTGACTCCCTTTTTATGTCTTCTAGGATGGCCACATCTCTCAGCACTTGGGATTACAGGACAGGCAGGGAGGAAGAACAGGTGTCAGGAGAGGCCTCATGTTGTCATGGTTCAGAGCACAAGCTCTAGAGCCAAGTTCTCTTGGTTCTAATCCCAGTTCTGCTGCTTACTAGCTATGGGAATGATTATTATAGTACCTGCCTAGGAGGATCATTGACTTCTAGGTGTGGTTATTGTGGAGATTAGGGGCATTAACAACTATGTAGTGCTTAAAACAATGCCTGGTACATAATTAGTCTTGAATAAATGTTAGCTATTATTATTATTATTTAGGCTACCTTCAGATGTCCATTGATCTCAAGTGGATTAATTATGTTCCTAAGAACTTCCAGACAGGGCGACACCCATCTCAGGAAGATCAGGCCGCCAACTAGAGTGATCCCCTTGGGATAGTCCCTCCCAGCCTGTATGTAAAGCAAATGAGCAAAAAACAAAACAAACAAAAACCTTCATTCAAACTGGAAAAAAAGCATGGTGATTCAACACAAGAGGAAAATAGTGGTCACAGCCATTTAAGGGTCTTTCCGCAGGCTGTGTCACCACGCTGGGGTTGAGGCAGCTTTCTTGCTCTCTTATCCACACAGCTGTCAATTTTACTCAGGGAGATATTTGTAGCAAAACATCAGAATCATATGGTGTTTTTGCCCCAAAGCATTCACTGGACTTGCCCAATGACTTTTCTTCTATCCCTCACCACCTGAAAGAAACTCCTAGAAGTGTCTTATGATACTGTCTATATTTCACTGATAGGGAAACTGAGGCACATCCAGAATTAAGTTATTGTCTCTAGGTCACAAAGGTAGTGAAGAGTGAAGCCAGGCTCTGCACCACTAGTTCCTAACTCAAGGAGAGTGTGTGACATGAGAGAACCAGACAAGCAAGCCCTGGCAATGCATCAAGCCTGGCCATGTGGAGATTCACATCAGGGGCAGAGCTAGGGACCCGGACGCCATCTGGTATCCTGATTCAGTAATTAGAAGTAGGAGCTTTGGAGGTGGACAGGTCTGGGTTTAAATCCTGTCTCTGTCAGTGTTATAGAATAAACATTTGTGCCCCCCCCCATTTTTATATCAAAGTCCTAACCCCCAGTGAAGCTATATTTAGAGATGGTGCCTCTAAGAAAGTAATTAAGGTTAAACTCTGAATGTGCACACCCCAAAGAAAGGCCATATGAGGACATAAGGAGAAGGCTGCTGTTTACATGCCAGAAAGAGAGCTCTTACCAGAAACTGAATCAGCTGGAACCTTGATCTTGGACTTCCCACCTCCCAGAACTGTGAGAAAATAAATTTGTTGTTTAAGTCACCCAGTCTATGGTGTTTTGTTATGGCAACCCAAGCTGACTAATATATTTGGTACCAGCTATGAGACTCTGAGCAAATGACTCTTCTGAACTTCTGAAGATAATAGTAATAAGGCCTCATAAGATTGTTATGGTGGTTAAATAAGATAATACATTTGAAGAACATAGCACATAAATATTTAAAAACTCATTCGTTCACCATTTATTTAACAGATACTGATTGAGTAACCTGCTTTCTGCCAAGCATTGTTCTGGATACTGGAGATCCAGGGATAACCAAGAGAAATAAGGTCCCTGCTCTCAAGGAGCTAGTCTGGTTGAGGAGGTGGACGATAAAAGGAAGCAAGTAAATATGATAATTTTCTGTTATAATAAATGTGATGAAGGAAATAATTAGGCAGTGAAACAAAAATATGACAACGGCACTTAAGATATGGTGGCCAGAGACAGTCTCTCTAAGATATTTGAATTGGGACCGAGAGAATGAAATGTGCCAATTATCTGAGGAACTAGTGGAGGAGCATTCCAGGCAGGAAAAAGTGCAAAAGCCAGGAGGTAGAAAGGGCTTGGGGTGCCCCAAAGAAGGAAAGGAACCTAGCTGAGCTCTGTGAAAAGGATGCCCGGAGATGAAGAGTTAGCCAGGAGCCAGAGTCTGCAACACCATGAGGTTTCTCCCTATGAGCAATGGACAGCTGTCAGCTGATTACCTGGAGGAATGTCATGTTCTGATATGGGGTTTTAAGAGATCACTCTGGCTGTTGTGTGGAGAATGGATTATGGGAGACACAAGCAGAAGTAGTAAGACTTGTTAGGTGACTATTATAGCAGTTCAGGGAAGAGACGATACTGACTTAGACTAGAGATGGAGAGGAGAGTTCAGATGGCAGATTATGATGGAAAGAGAACTGACAAGATTTAGTGATAGATTCGAAGCAGGGGTGAGGCGGAGGGAGGAATCAAGGACGACTGCCAGGTTTTAGCTTGATGCCATGTGCTGATAGCGGGTGGGGGGAAGACTGGGAAAGACCAAGTTTGGGAGGTGCGGAGGATGCCAGATGTTTATAAATCACACTTTCAGAACTGCTCATGTCGGGCTTAAAGGGAATAACAGGAGGACCGTAGTCCTTAAAAAGGCAGGAGGGAATGAGGTGCAGGACGCAAGCACAGGGCAGAGCACTGGTAGGAAAGTGGCAGCTCTTCCATGCAACAGGAAGATGGGTGTGCATTTTACTGGAAGTGATTTAAGGCAGCTCCTCTCTGATAGCATGTATTTTCTCAGTGAACTGTAAGTCAGGCTCTTCAAATGAGAGGCAAAAGTGTTGAGAATGGATGCAGGAAGTTTAAGGAGAAAGAAAAAGTGTGAGCTAGTCAGCTTGGGAAGTGGGAAATGAATTTCTGGGGAAGCTTAGTAGGTTTTCTAGGCAGTGCCCAGTTGAAGTGTGTGGGCATATATTTAAAGGAAAATCAACTGGCTTAGTTTTGTGCCTTCTTTCCCCCAGAAATATTCAGCTGCTTGGGTGTAGGCACAGAAAAGGCAGTTAACTTGGTTCGATGATGGCTGAAGTTTTTCTAGGTAAGTATGATGGAGACCGAAAGACACAGGGAGAGAGAGTTAGTTGTGCAAAGGAGGCGAGGGTGTGCACCTGAGAGGTTGTTTAAACTGGGTAAGGAAGGATGTGAGGACAGAGGTGAAGGGCAGTAGAAAAGTGACAGGGTCAGCAGACTAGACTGGAAGTTTTGATAAGGTGATTGTCAGGGAGTGGATGTTTGGCATCAGGCCAGAACTGCCACTGATGACAATGTCTGGGGTGTGACCGTGGGAGTGGATGTTTGGAGCTGAGGAAGGTGAAAAAGGCCAGGAACAGTGTGGCCAGGGATCTGGATAGTCTGCCTGAATGTATATTGAAGACGTTCCAGAGATGACAGAGGTAGGGGAGGAGAGTGGGACCTAGTGCTCATCACCAAAGCCTTCAGTGTAGGGGGGGTGGGTAACTGGTGACTGGAGGGTGGAGATTTGACACCTACAAGGCATTCATGTAGTCTGAAGGCAGGAACTTCAAAGGAGCTGTAGTTTTTAAGAGAGGATGGAGGACAAATGGTTTAAAACAGTAAATAGGAACAAAAAGGATACCCACCCACCTCCTAGTCCTGACATACACTTGGTGTGAGAAAGAACATAGCCTTGAGAGGACATAAGGAAAGTCATGGCCCCAGGGGAAAGCCAAGTTTCAACAAGGCCAGGAGGAAAGGGAGCAGTCAGGGCAATGAGAATGTAGGGGAATTTGTTGATCACAGATCTAGTTCCAGAGGGCTCTAGAAAAGAATTGGGGGGGAAAGTGAGGTGTAAGGGATAGGGTTGGATGACGGAAAGCACACAGCACCAGCCTTGACCTTCTGTGAGCTCCTGAGATGATTTCATGACTTCTCTCTGCACAGCTCAATGGGACAGCAATAGAGTGGACCATGATATGTCCCTCTTTGCGGTCACCTGGTATCATTAGGTTCAATTATTAGCTCAACTACCTGCCTCTGTGCACAACTAAATACAGATTGTCCTATTTTAAAGAGTTTTTGAAAAGAAAGTATTTTTGTAATTTCTCTCAATAACACACACCATTGTTTAACAGTCCTTTAACTATCAGTACTAAGAACAGTGCCAGACAACAGGTTTTCAATAAATATTTTTGAATTAATTGAATTAATTCATAGTCTCAAGATTTCCCTTTTGTCTTTAATTTACTCATGCTATCATGCAAGTCCATTGTACTACTTTGACAAAATGAATCCTACAATTATTTTCCCATTTTGTAATTTCTGATATCACAGATAAACTGTTCTATACAATATTTTACTCAAATGTTGATTCTATTGTTATTTGGTTGTGCCTTATCTGTATCTTGGGTCTCCTTACCTAGATTTAAATTCCCTCAAGGGTTGATAATGGTTTCTAATTTTCTTCTCCACAGTCATTGTGGAGGCACAGAGTCAACATGCTTTTTGAATAAATTAACACATTCTCTAATTCATGAATGATTAAATACCTGTTTGAAAATTTATGCATATACCTAGACAGCCGTAGACATATTCCATGAACCAACACTACATAACATCCAGCCTGCTTGGGTACAAATTATGACTGTGTCCCTTACTAGTTGTGTGACCTTAGGCAATATACTTAATATTTCTATGCCTCAGAGTTCTCATCTATAAAATGAAGACAACTAAGTTATAGCAAATTTGTCATGATGAATAAATTAATTTATCTCAATTGCTTAGAACAAGGCCTAATACATAATAAACATTCAGAAATGTTGTTGGTTTTGTTGTTGTTATTAGGCTTGTAAGTATATATCCATGGAATATTTTAACAAATGATAAATAATTCACCAAGCTGGATCATTAATAAGTATTAATTGGTCTATTCAATAGGCGCTATTGTGACTAAACAGTGAGGTATACTCTCTACAAATAACATTTGATTAAATGTTTCAATTTTCAGGTAATTAAAGCAGGACCTTATCTGGGAAGTTAGCACAGAAAAAGCAATGTCCTCACTTTACGAAAAGGAGAAACATGAGAAACCCTAGTAACCTAAGTTGAGACATCCTGAAATAGGGTCAGGGATTACCAGAAAATGAGGGAGTAAATAACATGAAGTTGAGGGCTTTGAGAAGATGGTTGTTATACATAATTACAAAAAACAGAAAATGCTGCATTAAGTCAAACTCTATAAATAAAGGAATAATGGTCTAAATAGAGGAAAATGCCACTGCACTGATGATTATTTGCTTCTGCTCACAGGGAATTCAGAGCCCAGTCGTATGGAGAATTAGCAGGTAATGAAAACACTGTTGTAACTTTTGATGGAAAGCAGGCTGGGGAGCACTTAGCAAACAAGAACTTTGCAGAATCAGCAGAGCTAGATGTGTATTCTCAGGGCTATTAGAAGTGGGCATTTGCATTAACTTGTGTGAAGTAAAGAAAAATGAAGACAGTTCTAGAGGACAAAATTAGGAAACTGATTTATATTCAAGGAGGAATGTAGATCCTGTTTCATGTGGTAATTAATGAAATAACTGTGAATGTAAACAAGCCCAGAGACTTTAAGAAAAAAACATAATAAGCAAAATGCATAATAGATTTCTGTTTTTCCTTTTTGCAAAGAAAATGTGTCAAACCACAGGAATTGCTTTTAAAATACTGGGTTTCTAAATAAGCAAAGGAAGATAGTACCATGCGTTGAACATATCCATCTTTATGGTAATAGAGATAGAATCCTTAGCTATTTCTAGGAACATTTAAAAGTAACTTCCTTTGGGCCAAGCCCGTGGCGCACTCTGGAGAGTGCAGTGCTGGGAGCGCTCCCGCCGCGGGTTCGGATCCTATATAGGAATGGCCGGTGCACTCACTGGCTGAGCGCCAGTCACGAAAAAGACTAAAAAAAAATAATAAATAAAAGTAACTTCCTTTTGTTTTCTGCGTGGTAGAATTAAATATGATTTTAAATTTCTTTTTTAATACTTGACATGTTATTTTTGCAATTAAAAAGTAAATAAAAGTTTACTTATAAAAAGTTACATTGACAACAAAAAACAATCACTTAAAAAATGGGCAAAGGACTCATATAGACATTTCTCCAAAGCAGATATACAAATGGCTAATAAGCGCATGAAAAGATGCTCAGAATCGCTAATCATTGCAGACGTAAATCAAAACTACAATGAGATATCACTTCACACTGTTAGGATGGCTATTATCAGAAAAACAGGGAAAAAAAAGTGTTGGTGAGGACTTGGAGAAATGAGAACCTTTGCGCACTGCTGGCGGGAATGTAAAATGGTGCAGCTGCTGTGGAAAGCATTGGCATGTGGCATTTCCTCAAAAAGTTAAGTACAGAATTACCATATGATCCTGCAATTTCACTTCTGAGAATATATCCAAAAGAATTAAAATTAGGGTCTTGAAGAGTTATTCGTACACCCATGTTCATAGCAGCACTATTCACAAAAGCCAAAAGGTGGAAGCAACTCAGGTGTCCTTCAGCAGATGAATGGATAAACAAAATGTGGTACACACACACAATGGAATATTATTCAGCCTTACAAAGGAAAGAAATTCTGACACATGCTATAGCATGGATGAGCCTGGAAGATGTTATGCTAAGTGAAATAAGCCAGTTGCCAAAGGACAAATATTATGATTCCACTTTTATGAGGTACCTTGGTAGTCAAATTCATAAAGACAGAAAGTAGAATGGTGGTTGCTAGGAGCAGGGGGCAGGAGGGGTGGAGAATGAGGAGCTATGATGTAATGGGTGTGGGGTTTCCAACTGGGGAAGGTGGAAATGTGCTGGAGATGCATAGTGGTGATGATTGTGCAATATGTGAATGTACTGAATACTTCTGAACTGCACACTCAAAAATGGTGAAAGTGGTAAGTTCTATGTTATGTATTATTTTCCCACAAGTTTTTAAGGAGACGCATTGATTAAAAATTGACCAAAAGATCCTGAACAAAGCGGAATTTGAGCTGGCTTGTCTGTGTTGGGCCCTAGAGGCTTCCGAATCTGGTGCCAGAATCTGTTTCATTCCCTATCTGGGTGTGTAATCTGGAAGAAGTCAGTGTGACACGATGTAATTTGCAGCTGACCCAGCACTGGAAGGTGTGGCACATATAATCAAGACAGAGAAACAACTGAAATCTGACTCAGAGACGCTAGAAATACTGTCTCGTGGTAATTTTAGAAAAGAGAGAGCCACAGTACAAGCCTGAGGCTGCACAACATTTAATTCGTCAACACTGACTGGAACTAGCTGGGGTACGGTGGAAAGCTCCCTTAAGTGTTTTTGCAATCAGAAACCTTGAGCTCAAATCCTAATTGTGTCTCCCAGGGATTGTGTGAACTTTAAAATTAGGATAATAAACCTTCCTCAAAGGGTTGCTGTGAGCATGAGCTACTCTCTAAAGGGCTATACAAATGTCCATTGTGATGATGGTAAAGGTGGTATTTATGAGAAATACCATAATACAGTGGAAAAAACCCAACATATTTAGAGTCAGGAAGACCTGAATTCACTGAAAGTCAAATCACAGCTTTTCCTCTTAGAGGCTGTTGGACACTGGGCAGGTTTGTCTCACTGAGCCACCTATTTTTAAAGGTATGTATCTAGCCCACTGTGTTCGTGTAAGAGTTCAATAAAGTAATTTATGTGCCCAGGGCCTGACACAGAAAACTCACAGTGAATGATAGTTTTCCTTTCCCCTCCCAGCTATCTCAGAAGGGAGTCTGAAATATGCAAAACAAAATATAGATGAGTTTGACACAGAGTATTTATTTTACACAGAGTTGGGAAGATGACAGGTAGTAAATAGCTCTAACAGAAAGCAGACTTTGGAAGGAGCAAATCATGTAATATTGTTCTCTGGAAGCTCAAGGCTGATTGATTCTCATAGAAGTACCATGAGAGACAACATAGAGGAAGTGGCTTTGAAGGTGCCTTGAAGGTGGCTGTTTGAGGAAAGGACTTCCCCAGACTGGAAGAAGAATGCAGGTGAGCTGGGGAATCTTAGGTAGGCCAGTGTGGCTGGCAAATAATAGCCAGTATTACTGAGAAATGTGTTAGTTTTCTATTGTTGCCATCACAAAGTACCACAAGTTTATTATCTCATAGTGAAGACCTTGTTGGTGGCAACAGCAATGCAGGGTTCTCACATGGCAGAATGGTAGAGCAGAGAGAGAGAGAGCTCCTCATGTGCTCTCCATTTAAAGCCCTTAGAACCACGCCCATGACCATCATTACACAATTAGCTATGGCAGGGTCCTCACAATCTAATCACCTCTTCAAGGCCCCACCTTTCATACCATAATAGAATTCCCACCCTCAACAGTTACAGTGGGAATTAAGCTTCAGTGACTTTGGGGGCCATTCAACCTACTGCAGACATCTTTGTAGGAGGGTGAATTCTGCTTACCACAAGTACTTGCTATGGGCCAGACACTTCACTAAAAATGCCTTCCACGTGTTCTCTCATTTAATTCATTTAAAAACTCTATGCAATCTGATTCTGTCAGTCACTCTATGGTATAGGAAACCAAGACCCTGAAATGTTAATTAACTTGCCCAAGGTCACATTGTAAGGAAGTTTAAGAGCCAGAATTTGAACTGAATCATCTGAGTCCAGAGCACATGTCCCTGTAGAAGACATACATCTAGAAGGAACGGGTATCAAATTGCAGAATCTTGAATGCCAGGGTGAGATGTGTAGGCCTTTTCTGTATGTAGCCGTGCTCTATGTAATTATGTGTGGAGGAAAATATCAAAACTATAGATACTCTCTGGAAGATTGAATAATATTTGCAAAGCCTGGGTCAGAAACTTTCATGGGTAACAGGAGGCAGATTAAAATTTTAATGAGACATTGAATTGGTCTCAAGAAGTTACATTCACGGAAGAAATCCAATGTGGTCTTTCAAGGCACAGAATGGAAATATAACAACGGAATAAATAAAAATATGGTTTCTAGGCTGAATTCCAGGAGGTCTCAAGAGGATGTGCTGGAGCCTGAGGTTCAATCTTATTTCATTTAGCATCTCCACTGGTGATCTTGGAACATGAGATATTCATACTTTTAAATAAAATTCACTGAAGGGAGCATAAAGGCTGGAGTTATAGTTGCCAGAGGGGACAGAAGAAATGTTGACCGGAAATATTTCCCATTAAAATTGGGGGGAAAAAAGCAAAAATTCAAAGCATTGAAAGTCACTAAGATAAGGAGATCTGGACAGAGCCACCATAATTAAACAGGCCTATGACAGAAAAGGCAGAAGCAAACCATATTGAAAGTGGAACGTGGAAGCCAGCCCAAACACTATTTTCCAGATGTGCAAACTTCCAGATGTCACAAACTCCTGTGCTTTGGGGTACAGCTGGAGGGAGGCCTCTGGTAGTGCACCGTGTTGGTTTCCTGGGTACCAGAAAGCCAGGAATAATGTTGAGGGAAGCTAAGGCACAGCAGCACAGGAAGGGGTCGGGAGAACAGGGTTAAAGGATGAAGTGCACTATGGAGAGCAGCCGTGCCTCCTCTCAACTCACCTGCCCTCCGTCTCTACTCGCTGTCATGCTGGGCTGGCCCAAAGGGCGGCGTAGGAGACCCTGTGTTTCTTCCTGAAGAATCTCTGGGGAACCTCCTATCGTGAAGATTCATGACATTTATTACATGTGTCAGGTTGGTTGGCAGTTACTGGGTTACTTGACGTTCTCCTTCTACAAACTGGGAGCTCCCTAAGGCCACTCATAGAAAACACAGCTTAAGAGACTGCCCACAGAAGTGGCTCTGAATTGTTTTGGGGTCCCAGATCTCCTTAAAAATTTGATAAGAGCTATGTTTTCTCTTCCCAGAAAAATACACAATCACTAAATATTTGCATGCAACTTCATGGGATTAATGAAGCCTCTAGGTCACTTTAGAATCCTCAGGGAATTTTCTGATCTATATCCTCCAGGTTAAGAACCTCTGGTTACAGCAATGGCAAATTTTTGGCTCTCTGGCTATAATCTTTATATCTTTTATCATATATATATAATATATAATATAATATAATATATAATCTTTTATAATTTTGTATAATCTTTATTAAATAGAAAGATGAGATGGCGTTTTGAGTGGGAAGCATGTTGAAAAAAGTTGTTTGTTGATTCATTTAAGTATTTATTTGCGTGGGGAACACTGGCACATGTTCATAAACCGAGGTGATGGGCCTGGGGGAGCCAAAGAAGAAGACATGGGAAAAAGGGGAAGAGGCAGAAGTGGAACCTCTAGGACTGGCGTGGGGAGTTCCTCCTACAGCCTAGGAATGGGCCTCTCTAGAAGGCAGGGAGGAGAGGGGAGATGCTGGGGGGAAGCCAGGAGGTTTTTAATGGGAGGAGAAGGAAGTCAACAACCCCAATCTTCTAAACAAAGAAAGAGATGTGAGCAAAGGACTGGGAGTGGGTTGAGGGCTTAAGAACAGTGGAAACAGTTGGAAAATGTGCTCTGGGGAATGATCTAGGGAGCCAACAGGATCAATAAGGATTTCTGAGTGGCACTGAGGGCCCAGCTGAGATTAGATAACAGGGATTTGTAGTAACCCTAATCATAGCAGTTGCATGACTTTTTCCAGTGACGCTAAGCAGCTTGGGGAGGGAGAGTGGAGCCAGTGGAGAGGAAGAGAGGGGCCTGGCTGCACCAATGTTCAGATTCTGGGTCAGGGGTTCCCAGTGGACCTCGGTGGCTCCTACCAAGCTTCCTAATTCAGTTCAGCCTGCTCCATGCACATGGGTTAGGCCCTCAATAAATGGTAGAAATTATTGCTGTTCGAGGTGAATCTTGAGGGAACATATTCAGGACCTAACTAACTTCACAGAAGCCAAGTCCTGGATGAGTGCAGTGATGGGTCTGAAGGCCTGTCACATACAGGGATATGAAGCCAGATGTCTAAATAAAAGATGTTCTTAGTTGTTTGTATATTGCTCTCTAGTGTCTGTTGAAATTTGGAAAGTAGAAGAGCTAGTTCTGCAAAGTGAGGGGCTGTGTTACAATTCCACAGGCAGGAACAACTCCAAACTCAGCCTCTGCTGTGAGGACTGACCCTGTTGTCACAGTGACAACTGACTTACTGCAGGTTAGGAAAGGCTAAACAGATAAAGTTGGTGCCACGCTGCAATCTGAGGTGATGTGATTCAAAATAGAAAACAATGATTCTAATTTCGGGGCTGGTTGAGTGGCTAGCTCTACTTCAATCTGTTTCTTATCTTTTCTCCTATTTCTGAATAAATGTTTATTCAGTGTTCTTATAGGCCCTCAAAGTCGAAAAAAACAAAGCTTGGCATAAATTTTGTTAGCATGTGGTTTTGTTGGATGCTTTCTGGTGTGGGCACATGCTGACGTTGTCCCCACCCCACCCCTTTTCTTTTGCTTGTGGCACTGTGGTTAAGAGGTTAAGAGCACTGGCTCTGCTGTGGCTCTAACTGGGTTTGATCTCAGTTACCCCTGACTAAAAGTGTAACTTTGGCAAGTCACATCATTCTCCAAACCTCAGTTTTCTCACCTGTAAAATGTGGATAACATCAGTATGTATTCCAAGGGTCCTTGTCAGAATTAAATGAGGTAATTTATACACAGCACTTAGCACAATACCCAGCAAATAGAAAATGATCAATAAATACTAGTTCTTAATATTAGTATTAGCTTCAGACTTTCTTGTAACTTGTTTTCAGGTTTATCTTCCACCTGGTAAGTTGCTCCATTGGTCCAGGAGCCCCATCAGATATGGCTCCAGAAGATAAGGCAGCCACTGTTTGTTTTGTTTGTTTGTTTGTTTTTTAACAATATTACAAATTGCCAAGCTCTGTGGGATGACAAATAGGTGCCACTGAGAAAGGCTTTCAAGCAACAGTCAGCTGTGTAGTTCTCATTACTAGCATCAGTGTTGTAAGGAGGGAAAAGCATTGCTCCTCTGGGGCTAGAGGTGAGGGAGGTCATGTGATTCCAGTTGAACCTGCTGGAAATCGCCCAAGTCCAAAGTCAGAACCAGGCTACGGTATTACTGTCTCTACGGTGTTGGGAACCAGACTATTCAAGGCAAAGTCTGAATAAGAATTGGCTTCTAGTATGGACTGGTTGCTAGAAGCAGAAGGAAATAATTAATAATTATGTCCTCATTTATTCACTCATTTATTTATTTATTCAGTCATTCATTTATCAACACTTAGTGAGCATCTACTATGTGCCAAGAACTGCTCTGATGCTGAGGCTACAGAGACACATTTAATACCTTTGCAGAGTATTTATTTGAACATTATAATAGTTCTGAAGGCTGCTGCCATTTATTGAATACCAACTGTGTTCCAAACATTACACTAAGAGCTCAACATATTTTATTTCTGTGTCTCTTACCCCTAGACCTTTGCATGTGTGGTTCTTTCATGACTAAATATAACTGTTCAGAGTTCAGCTGAGCTGCCATTTTTTTTCCAAGAATTTTTTTGGCTACCCCCATCCCCCAGGTCCACGTGTCAGTAGTGAACAATCTGCCTTGAAGAATGAAATCATCCTCATCAGTCCCTGGGGAAGAAATGTGTCTCAGAATCAAGCTTAGGGAAGCGGAAGAGGGGACTCTTTTGATCTTGTCAATGGAGAGTCAAGAGGTTTAAGAGCAGGTCTTAGGTGGTGGGTGTGGCAACAGGATGGCGCTTTGAAGCAAGGGCCTAGGCAAAGACTGGGAAGGGACGCCAACCCTTTGGGCAGCTAGCATGGAGCCATTCAGGGCTCCCATATGAAATGTGAGGAGATGAAGTCCTTGAGAACACTTCAGTGCAGGTGGAATCAGAGCCCTGTGCTTTGGAAGTTGCATCATTGAAATGATTTGTGTGGTTTTGCTCCCCCTTTTTGATTTCCCCTAACATTTAGCTGTTTGGAATGTTCCAGTCTTGTCTCAGCTGAGGAATCTATGGAAGTGACTTGTTGCCATTTTAGGAGCAAGACGAAAAAATGTTTGAAGAATGCTAGAAAGATGAGGGGGAGCAGCACTTCTCCCGCCTGGGTGGTGGGGAGACGTTGTGGAGTGAAAGCTGTGAACACAGTGAGAAAACCCAAAGAGGAAGGCGATACCCAGAACCCAGAGGGGCAGAGAAGGGCCTCGACATCCAATTCCCATCATCTAGCTGGAAATTCTCCTGCCAGTCCAAATTTTGGAGGGTCTGAGTTTTATTTTATTGGGAGAAGGTAACAATAAATTTCCTTATCAAAACACAGTCACAATAAGCAGAGACAGGCTATTTCCTGTTTCTGACCTTCTGTGAAGACAGACCTTACATTAGCAAGGTACCGAAACTTGTGTGCCCAGGTGTGGGGATGGGATGGGGATATTGAGATACATCCTCTAGCTCACAGGTTAGAAATAGTTTTCTCTAACATTGGAATACTTTTGCAAATAAATTTTTACCTGCAAGCCCAAAATATAAAATATAAAATTAGACTGCTCCGGTGTTTGAGGTTGGGGATCGTGAGCCCATCCATCCCTTTTGGCCTCCCCCTCGCTCATGTGGAGACTCCAAGTTTCCTCTGGGGAACTCTAGAGATGGAAGGAGTTCAGTGTGAAGACCACCACTCTTGATAAACATCTTCAAATCTCTCCCTTATGAGTCTGGAATTTGTGTATGGATAAGCTTTTTAAAAAATTTTTTATCATTAATTTTTTATTTTTTTAAATTTATTTTATTAATTTTTTTTACATTCTATGATGTTGTTGCAGAGCAGTTGGGAGGGAGGGGGATAGGGGAAAGGGGAAGGAAATGTGATGGAAGAAGGAGGAAGGAGGAGGGATGGGATTGAGGCCTGTGGCATCCCCACATTCCCACAGGGGAGACCGGAGGGCTTCCAGTGGTGACTTGGTCATTGCTGGGCTGGGTGCAGATGTCAGGAGGGTGTGGCAAAAGCCTTCACCTCTCACCTCCCCAGCTTGAGAACCCAGGACCCTTCTTGCTGTGGCTTCATGGTTGTCCCTGGGCTGGCTGCAGTGGGGGGGGTGGGGGGTGGCTGAGGCTTGAGGCCCCCCACTGCCCCAGCTTGGGAGAGCCAAGGGTGCTTCCTGCAGCAGTTTGGTGGTTGTTGCTGGGCTGGCTGCGGGATAAGTTCTTTGAAATAGCCTTTGGTGGTAAGACCAGAGGCCCCTGGGAAAGGTGACCAGGGTTCTGAGTTGTGGGGACTTTTGGTACAAATTCTGTGTCTAAGTGACCTTAGGCTTTTGGAAGAGGATTTTGCATCTTACTGATCTATAAGGTGGTCTGATCAGGTACCTTGTTGTATCCCTGAGTCCTTGGGTAAGGCTAAATGAGAGAAATCACCCTCTCCTTCCTTCTCTTCATCAGGTCACCATGGAGAAAGTAGAATTCATTAAGATATCTCTTTTCGGCCTTCTTTCATTTCTTTCTCCATTTTCAGGTTTTCTGTAGACATTGTCTAAGCTGCAGGAGGCTCAGTTACCTTCTCTTATTATCCAAGATCTCTTTTTAATACCCTAGTCATCTGGTATGTCTTTTCCTTCAAACAGGGCATGGTACGGAGTTGTTGTAGGAAGCAGTAGAGGAGGGGAAGGGCGGTGTTCTTTGTGCCTCTGTGAGTCCCGGACCACATGGATCTTGCTCTGGCTCTAGATCAGAAATATGAGATCCAAAGGAGTCAGATGTAATAAGGTCAGCCCACAGAAGTTTTTCTGGCTCCAGGAATAATCCTCGGCACCCAGACCAGGAGTAGAGCCCAAAGAGCTGGTGGCAGAGTTTAGAACTTCACTGGCAGAAATTTTGTGTTTAAATTTGACCTAAACCCAGCTGTGTCCCCACTCCTCACCTATTCCAATTCCCTCAAACAGAAAGAAATAGGGGCCATGAATTTCCTTGCAAATGACCCCATGAGCTACTAGGAAAGTACACAAAAGTATTTCATGAAGGAAAAAGGAAATTGATAGGTTGGAAGATATAGTAAGAAACAAGAAGGCTTCACTTTGAAGCAATTTGATCTCATATACAGCAAATAAACCACAAGTAACTAAATCTTTCCCAAATTCTTGCTTTATTCCTGTATTCCATGGAAAATATTGCACTACTACAGCCCTTTTTCATTTTTCTGTTTCCCAGCCAGAAAATTGATGTGACAGGTCAAATTGTCATTAAGGGTGAAGGCCAGGGCTAGCTACCTATCACCAGGATCAGGGTCCACTCTTGCTGTGACTACCAGGATTCTGCCAGCCCAGGCACACAGTGGTAATAGCAGCAATGGGCATGTGGTTCTAGCAATAACCTTCTCTCCCTGGTGCATGGTGTGGTGCAGTCTCCAGAGCCTCAAGCCCAGACAATTTGGTTCTCACACTGTCCACTAGTTACTGCATCACTTACATCCACTGGCCTTGATCACTACAGTATAAAGATTTGGGGCAATGTGGGGTTTTGTTTTTGCATCCATCTGAAGGATAGCAACTTACACATACGTAATGGTTCAAATAATCTACAAATAACTTTCTTTTCTATACCTCTATATAATTTCTATTTTGAGCTGTCATCCTGTCTGGTGGCAGAACATTAATCTCAGTCCATTTGGGCATGTCTGCTTTTCCCTGAAGATGCCTCTAATTGCTAAGTGGGGCAGAGAGTGCACTTGATCTGTGAGTTTTTCTGCCTGTGCTGACATCTGCTGAGATGTCCAACAGCCCTTTGGACCTTCAATTGTCTGCCCACATAGGTTGTTTTTTAATCACTCTTCACTCATGTTTAAAAGCTCCTTCTGGGGCTGTGGGTTTCTTTACTACAATCTGTGCCAGTCTTGGCTGCTCAGGAATGATTCTACTACCCCAGTGCCACACAGAGACACAGGGAACTCTGTGAGGCTCTCCAAAGCCCTATCTGCTTACACATCATGGGCCATCTTTTCTTCTCACAGGTCTTTCCAGCTTCCTGGACACAAGTTTTCTTTATTCTTGAAGCCTACAAACATCCTTATGGGGTGTTTTGGGCCTCAAAACAGAACACCCAATAGAAAGTGATTTAGAGCATAAGTTTACATCTTATCTCCAAGAACAGGAAGTCTGGACTGAGGGGGTGGTAAGAGGATTGGTTATTCAGCAGCATAACCATGCTGTCAAGGACCCAGGTACTTTCCACATCTTCCCATCCCATCCTCAGCGTGTGGATGGCCATTCTCAGGCTTGTTCCTTGTGGGTGAAGATGGCTGTTCCTGTCCCAGACATCACCTGCTCACACAACTGTTCCAGAGGCAGGAAAGAAAGCTCCCCATATCTGTTTATTTTTTTTAAATTAGAGAGTGTGAAAGACAAAATGCACCTGTCAAATAAGGAGATGAGTTTATTCAGGCTATCTATTGCAACAGGAGAACATTCATTCATGAGGAGCTCCTCTAAGAAAAGAAAGGGGACCTGGGATTTTAATAGAGGCAGGCAAACAAGAAGGTTATCCGCTGTCCTATGAGAGTCATGGGGAATGGAGATGGGTGTCATTTCAGCATATGGGAGAGCAGGCTGGTCCTTTGCCTATATTTGTCTCTTGGCACACAAAAGAGTCAGGGAGGGGGCAGGGATTTCAGAAAACGAAAATGTCTGTGTGGGAAGGGGGTTTTCTTAACCATCTCTGTTTTCTGAGAGTGCAGGGCTCAGGTAAAGTTTAGCATTATCAATTTATCCTTTTGTTTAAGATGAATGAATATCACTTGTCACTGAATAACTCAGAGGTGATCATAAATCCTCTGGGTTTTTTTCTTTTTTCTTTTTCCCCTTCCTTCCTTCCTTCCTAGCATAGTTTTTTTGTTGTTGTTTTCTTTTTTTCTATTTTTGGCAGCTAGTTGGTACAGGAATCAAACCCTGCACCTCGGTGCTGTCAGCACCATACTCTAAGCAACTGAGCAAACCAGCCAGCCCTATAAACTCTGAATGGAATGAAGCAGGGTCTAAGGAATTGTTTCTCCAAGGCCTCTTGTTGGCCCTATGCCTGCAAAACCAGTTGAACCACCTGTGGTGAGGTGGTGGCCAAAGTTAGTTATGTTAGAGTCTTGGAGATCAGGCATCTTAAAAAACGGATGCTTGACAAGAAAAAAAGAAATATTAATATAAAAGGATGTATTAAAGTAAAAAACCAGGAGTTAAAGCCTGAGAGTAGCCAGACCAGCTGATTTCAACAGGCCAGTGGAGGAACATCGTTTGGTAGGCAGTGTGGCTTATTGGGTTTCTCAAGGCTCTTGAGTTGAGATGGTGATGCTCTTTGTTATTCTCCACAGGATTAACAGTGTTTGTTGAACAAATTAATAAATGAATGAAAAGCCTCAGGCTTAGATTCACTCTGATACTGAAAAGGAAGTACCATTTTTTTCAGGACCTTATATGCTGTGTATTTGGAGGCACTTTTTACAAATTATTTATTTAATCCTCCTAATGTCCAGACTCTGTGCTGGGTGCTTTATATACTTATTTCTAATCTTTACAGCAACCTTCCAAAGCAAATCATACTGTCCCATTTTATAGAGGAAACAACTGAGGCTCAGTGAGGTTATCCTACTTGCCCTAAGTCATGATGCTAGTAGGTGTCATTGTAGAGATTTGAACTCGTGTCTGCCTGACTCTAAAGCTCTGAGTCAGTTGGCTGAGTTTGGTTTAACTGTCTTGGAGAAAGCTTAGGTCAGATGAGTAGTCACAGGCAAGTCTTGACCTAGGGAGTCTGTGCACCTCAGGCACATAACAGCAGGTTGGACCATATCAGTGACCTGAGGTCCCCTCCAGCCCTCAGTTATATGAATCCAGATGGGAGCCTAGACCCACAAATAGTGGCTGTGTGCAGATGGGGCTGAGATTCCCAAGGGATAGAGAGCTGCTCTCTCACCTGGGACCACACTCAGCCAGACGGCCAGGAACCAGGCCTGCAGGGAACAACAGGAGCTGTTCAAGCCACAAGCACATTCCTCTCACTGAGGCCATAAGTCACATTCCTTGTTTTCAGATAAGCACCCTAGACTGGGCCTTTCATGAAGAGATGCTACGTATGTGAATGAGTGAAATGATAACCAGTGCAACTGAATTTTAACCCCTCGGGTTTGCAACAGAAGGTTGAGAGACCCCATATTCAGACCCTTCAGAGGTTGCATTTAGTCCAGCTGATGCTGATATTGGGAAGGAGGGAGATGAAAAGTTCTGCCTTTGGTTGAGGATGGAGCAGCTCCTTCACCTCCTGTAGAAAAGCAGGGTCAGTAGTAAAATCAGAGAGCTTTTAGGACACATTCACTGTGCGCCAGGGCTTTGTAGGCATGATCACATTTAATTGCCATAGCTACCTATGAGATGGATACAATTATTATTCTCCTCAATTTACCTATGAGGAAACAGGCACAGAGTGATTTAAGTCCCTTGCCCAATGTCACAAGGCTTGTAAATGTCAGTAGCAGGATTTGAAACCACACTGTTTGAATCCAAAGACTGTGCTCTTACCCACAACATTATATGACAAAAATAACGTGGAGGAGCATTATAATAATGGCCACCCATGAATCACACCTCCCTGTGTCCATGTCCCCTTGCAACATGTCTTTGCTGCCCCTCTCATCCAGATGTGGAGTCTATTGCTCCACGCTCTTGAAATTGGAATGACCCTGTGACTTACTTGACTAATAGGATGTGGCCAAAGTGACCTTGGGGGAGTTCTGGAGCCTAGAACTCCAAAGGCTTTGCAAGCTTTCACTCTCACCCGGTTGGAATGCTGAGACTGCCGTATTATGAAGAAGTCCACTCTCCTCCTGGAAGATGAGAGGTCATGTTGAACAGAACCAAAGCTCTCCAGCCAACAGCCAGTACCAACTGCCAGTTGAGTAAGACCATCTTGGATGTCCCAAATTTGGCTGAGCTCCCTCTGCCTGCAACTGTACCTATGAGAGCAGGTAAGACCAGCAGAAGAACCTCCAGTCAGTCCACAGAACTGGAAAAAATAATGAACCATTGTTGTTTTAAGCCACTAAGTTTTGGAATGATTTGTTATGTAGCAATTGATGACTGAAATAGATAGGTTTAGCAATCTAGGATTACATGATATATAGAGTCACAGGAAATATGACTGTAAGGCACCATCTGATTAGATCCTTTTATTTTATAAAGGAAGAAACTGAGACCTAGAGAGGAGAGATGACTTATTCCAAACCACAGTTTCTCACAGCCCGAGCCCAGGCTGAATTCAAGTCTTCAGAGTCCCATGTCTAGAGTTCTCTTTGCTACACTGTCCTGTCCTCTCAGATTATGTGAGGAGGGAAAGTTTTTTTCCAGCAAATTTCAAAGATAGACTCTAAAAGCTGCTTATGGTCTTAAATTCTCATGACATCCATGCAAAGAGATCCATATGCCAAAAATCCATAAAATTCCAGGCAGCAATTACCTGGAAAAACACGGCAGTGAACTGTCATAATTGAGCATATATTGTCTCACATGGGATCTGTGCATTTGTGGATGTGCCATCACCCTGGAAGATCAGTGGTTCTCATCTTGGCTGCTCGTTGGATCACCTGGGGACTTTTAAAGAACATCTTAGGTGTGACCCAGCCATCAGAAGTTTTAAAACCTGTGTAGGGTGAATCTAATGAGCACTTCTACTCTGGATTTTGGGTAACTGGAAGGCAGGATTTTCATCTTTGCACCCCCCTGGAGCACCACGCCACAGAAAAATTGTTGGTTGAAACTGGGGACCCAATGTTTAATGTACTTAACAGAGCAGCTGTGGCAGAGTGGAAAGTACATGGGCTTTAACATCAAAGATACCTGTCTGCCTCTCACTCTTGCCCTGCAGGGGCTATATACCCCACACATGACAGTCTCTCTGAGCCATGTGTAAAATGAATAAAAAGATGATACCAACTTCCCAGGGATACTATGAAGCTCAGCTAAAATTATTTAGCTTTTAAAAAGATCCTTGATAACAATGAAGAACTTGTTAAGTATTGTTTCTACTCAGAATGGAAACAGAGTAGATTTTAAAAAAGAAAAAAAGAAAAAGCAATGAAAGATGATTGTAAGAGATTGGGCAACACGGTGTTATAAAATAAATCGTGAAAAAATTACCTACAATTCCTCCATAGGAACGTTTAAGCATGTTCTTTCATCTTCCAGAATTTTCCCTTTTGTCTCTACGTGTTCCTGCACACACACAAACACACATGCACAAAAACACAATATTAAAAAAAAATACAGGATTGTATTATGTTCATCTTCCATATTAATAGATACAGTTCCCCATAGCCATGAGTTGAAATTACCGGGATATTTTTCTATCCTAGTGATTTGGTGAGCAATTGAAGGAGGTAAGATAGATAGGATGAAATGGAAACAAGAGCAAAGCCAGTGCAAATTTGCAAAAAACTTACATGTTTTGAGGGCCTAATTATTTCTGAAAATTATTTACAAGATTCCATTGAGGCTTACTCATTTCCTTATCTGAGAAGACTGATGTTTCCCACAAAAGCTTGTGAATTGACACAGATGATATGAAGGTCTCAGTCCTGCCCTCCCTAGAGAAACTTCCCTCTCTCAAAAGGCCTTGGCCACAGCCTGAAAATCATTCTGGCCAGCAACATTTATATTTGCACCAAGTTTCAAAGGTAGTGAGGAAAAGAGTGAAGACCAAAAAATGCTTATTCAAACGAACTATTAATTTGAGGAAAGCAATTTTCATACCCAAGCCAACCTAGAGTTGATCCAAAAGTCAACAGTTGAAAGAACCAGAGCAGACACACAGGCCAGATCTCTGCGACTAATACTGTCTGGCAAAGCATCCAGCCTTGGGGAGGATGTGAAGACAACTGAACTCTTTCCGGCTCAAGCCTCTCCTTTTTCTGGACTTAATTCCCAACCGTGTCAGAGCCTCAATATGTGTGTTGGCTGGGGGCCTCACCCATAAGGAGCCTGTGTTTACAGATTCAGTGAGGAACAGATGAAGGGCAACTGTAATCTGAAACAAGAGCACCCTTTTAAGGACATGCTCAGTGTGGGCTGCCAAGGGAGTATGGCTCCATCAAAACAAGGCCTTTGCCAGGTAATGTTTTGTTCTGTCTGGACACTGCTGCTCAGAGCAGCTTTATATTCTTCCTTGCAACCTGTCTTCACAGTTCCACAAGAAACATCCAATTTATTATTTTATAATATTTTGATATTTTTAAATTTTATCTTATAATATTTTGATATATTTTAATTATATTTTTGTATTTTAATATTATGGTTTTTTTGGCATGAGTATCTTGTTTAGAAAAAAAAGAAAGGAAATAGTCTTGGAGTAGGAGAAATACCTGTGTGTGAAACCCAATTAATCCACTTAATAATTGTGTGACCTTGGATAGTCACATACTCTTTATATTTCTTAATTCCCTTATCTGTAAAAAGGGTATCATAATCCTTACCTACCTCTCATTATTTATCAAGTGGAAAATAACCTTGATGTAATGGTAGTTTCCAAGGTCATTACCAGGCAAGCTGGTACTTTCTTATCAAAGGTCACAGAACAGAAAGGCTCACTAACGAAATTAAAATACTTGAATCACATGGGTTATAAAACCAATTTAAAACACACAGTGACAAACAAGGAGAAAGATATGGGGTATATTAGCACTTGGAGATAGAGTATAATTGGGGTGGAAAGACCATACTGCCTGGGATCGGCAGTGTTCATATGTCCTGTCTCTCTCTGCCACATCAGCCTTCCCTGCTGATGGTTTAGTTACAGCACTAGAGTTGAGGTTTGAGCAAAGGGTCCTACAGACAAAATGTGCTCTGGCCGAGAACACAGACTTGCTCTATTGGAAAGACTAGAGACAAGTACACCTGAACAATGGCTGTAGCTTGCCACTTAGCCTCCTGAGTAGCCATGAATTTCATTTGTGTTTCTTGGGCAGAGGACATGGAGCCAGAAAGGATGTCATCAATTTATGGCTGAATTAAGGCCTCATGAACGCTGATTGCTCATGTATATTTAGTGCATTCAGAATATGTAGTGCCTCATATATCTTATGCATATTTATATGCCATTTATATTTAGTGTGCAGGTGCCACATGAACACTTGGTGCCTCATGAACAGAGTTCCTCGTGAGCATTAGGTATCTCTTGGTCCTTCTATCCTTTTCTATGTGAAATACATACACGCCATAGTTTCTAACATATTTTATAAATTCCATCCATCTAATTCATTCTCTCCTCTATAGCATAATTAAATACTCTCAAGCAATACCACAAATATCCATTACATAATTCCATTAGAAGGCTCAAGTGAGAAAGCACATTATAAACCATAAAGTTCTACATAATTTTAAGGGATTATTATTTCTGTTAATATAATGAAAAAAAAAATAACTGTGGCCACTTACAAAAAACAAAATCCATCTTCAAAGGTAAAAAGAAGGCAGTTTAACATACTGACCAAGAGCTGTGAACTGTGCAAATAACTGGCTTTGCTAACCTTTGGGAAGTTATGTGACTTCCCAAAGATTCAGTTTCCTCATCTGTAAGATAGGAATGACAACAGTAGCTACTTCATAAGGTTATTTAGAAGATCAAATGAGATGCTGTATGTAAAACACTTAAGAAATCACTTGGCCTGTAGTAATGATGATACCTAAACTTTATTGAGTGCTGACTCTATACTGGGCACCCTATGACATAGGTCCTATTATCATGCCCATTTTACAGATGAGGATTTTATGACAAAATCAGAATTAAACCCAGGCAATATGACTACAAGCCCATGCTCATAACCATTCTGCAACACTGATTCTTACATGGTAAGTATTCAATACATGTTGCATCATCATATTAATAAGATTACCACTAAAGCAGGTATTTGCTAAATAAATGCCACTGGTGTTGATATTTTGAATGGACTTCTTCAACATTGATTCTACCTTCCCCATGATCCTCCTGTCACCTGCAGTGTGGGTGGGACTGTGACTTGCTTCTACCAATAGAATATGGCAAAGCAATAGGATTGTCTGCGTATGGTTATATTATATGAGTATAAGGTTGTAACATCCATATTGGTAGGAGATACTCCTTTCCTTGCCGGCTTTTTTTTTTAATGGATTTTTTTTATTAGCATATTCATTGTCACAAATCATACTTTTTCTTTATGCCCCTTATCCAATCTCTTCCCTTCCCCTTCCCGCCCTTCCCCCTCCCTTGTTGGTTTTGAGGAAGCAAATGTGGAAAGGGGCAGAGAATAGTTTCTCGCCAATAACCAGCAAGAAACTGAGGTTCTTACTCTGACAGCCTGCAAAAGAACTGAATGTGAACTTGGAAGCAGATCCTTCAGTCAAGATTCAGTTTATACTACAGCCTCGGTCAACATCTTGATTGCAGCTTCATGAGACCCTGAATGAGAGACTCCCTCTAATCTGTGCCTGGACTCCTGACCCATATAAACTGTGAGGTAATAAATGTGTACTGTTTTCAGCCATTAAGTTTGTGCTAAAATTGTCACACACAATAGAAAGCTAACACATGTCACAGTGACAGAATGTTATGAGGCAGCTGTGGCAACATGTATGAGGGCGGCGGCAGCAGCAGTAGTTCCTGACATGGGCTGGCAGCTATGGGGGACTGAATGCCCTTGATATGTGGCCCTCAATATCCACTCTTCCAGCCCTTTCAAAAATTATGTATTTGCCTAATTCCCTACATTAAATCCCCTTCTTCTTGAATCACCCAAAGTGATTTCTATGTCCTGTACTGAATCTTTGTTCCTATCTTCACCCTACTTCAAAACCATGGCTCATCTATCCCAATATTTAATTCTGATGGCAACCCTAAGACATTTTATGGTAGTTTCCTTTCAAAATATTGAAGGAGAAAGGAAATAATAGTCAGTGAACAATGCTATTTCTTTGAATAGCCACACAACCCTTTTAAGAAGGTAACAGGAATCCCATTTTACAGAGGAGGAAACTGAAACTCAGACCTCAAGTGATTATTTAAGATCACACATCCTGTGAGTAGCACATGGGGATGTAATTCTAGATCCAATGGAGACCTGATTGCACATTCTTTCCACTACACCATGCTATTAAGAATATCCTGGGTTCCCAATTAAAAAACAGGCAAAGAATCTGAGCAGGCATTTCTGAAAAGTAGACATACAAATGGTAACAAGCACATGAAAAAATGCTCAAAATCACTAATCATCAGGGAAATGTGAATTAAAACCACAATGAGATATTATGTCACCCCGGTTAGAATGGCTATTATCAACAAGGCAAAAAATAATAAATGCAAAAAAAAAAAATCATTGGTGACAGGTGACCTGAAAGGTTTATATATTCCTGGCACTTCCTGCTCCTGAAGAGTAAAAGAGTTTCCATTAGCCCAAGGACAGGCCTCTTAGGAAGCCAGAGGTGCAGGTTGTTCAAAACAAAGCTCACACGACCAGGAGGAGGGATTTGAGAGGATCTGGCCAGAGCACCATTGGAGTACATGGAGGGGTAGGGGTGGCCAGAGCCCTTCAGAATCAGCTGAAACGAACGGGGACTGGCAGCAGAAGACAAGGATTCTGACACCAATGGCAAGAATGGGCCATTGGAGTGGGTAGATTTGGTACAGTGTTGAGATTACTACAGGCATCCTCTATAAGCCACTTACCTACTGTGTGACCTTGAGCAAGTTATTTAACTTCTCTGAGCCTCAGTTTACTCTGTAAAATATCGTAATAGCAGTTCCTATTTTTTAAAAAAAGCAAATTCTGGTGAGGATGTGGAGAAAAGGGAAGCCTCCTACATTGTTGGTGGGAACATAAATTGGTACAGCCATTGTGGAAAACAGTACGGAGGTTCCTCAGAGAACTAAAAATAGATCTACCTTATGACCCAGCTATCCCACTGCTGGGTATATACCCAAAGGGAATGAAGTCACTATATTGAAATGACACCTGCATTCCCATGTTCATCACAGCACTATTCATAATAACCAAGAGATGGAATCAACCTAAATGCCCATCCGTGGGTGAATGGATAAAAAGACTGGTGTATATACACAATGAAATACTATTCAGCTATAAAAAGACATGATATCCTACCATTCGCAGTAACGTGGATGTAACTGGAAACTATCGTGTTAAATGAAGTAAGTCAGACACAGAAAGAAAAATACCGCATGATCTCACTCATATGTGGAATCTTAAAAAAAAAAAAAGTAATTCTTATAAAAGTAGAGAGCAGAATATGGTTACCGGAGGTTGGGAGGGGAGGGAAGGTGAGGAGGAAAGAAGTGGTGGAATAACAAACGGGTACAAAACTCGCTATTTACCTTATGTGAGTCAGTGTGCAGGACATGCATGTATTGAAACAACATGCTGCGCCCCACAAACATGTACAGGTAAATGTTTAAAAAAATAAACAAAGAATAACTAAAAACAAACAAAGAATATCCTTGGTTCCTATCTGTCCCCTCACTCAATCATTGTTCAAATTTCTACTGCACATCTATTGTGTGTTCTGCGCTGTGCTAAGCACAGGGAATGTCCAGGGCCTTACCCTGGTGGAGCTCACAATCCACTGGGGCAGATAAATGTGAAAACAATTACAAAGCAATGCATGAAGCCCATGATGGATGCAGGCACAGCATGCTGAGTGGAGAGTGAAGAGAGACCTCAAATGATCTGACTCGGGGGTCAGAGAATGCTTTCGAGGAGGAAGAGGTTCATGGTGGTGCATCGTATAGCGTTGCTCACTGGCAGTACTGCCAGGCAGAGACACTGGCAGAAATCCTCACGTCCCTCAGAGAGACCTCAGGCAGACTTGACCGGACACAGAACTGACCCTGATGGTGCTCTGTCCATGCTTCCGAGCCATGCTGCTGTCCCTGGAGACCCATTGTTCATCTCCAAGGCTGACCCGCTGTCAAGCTCCAGCAGGCCACAGGCTTGTTTTATTTAGTGGTTGGCTCTTTGCAATTAATGTGTTTCCCATTAATTGCGGCTTCCAAAAATTAAATTAAAAGCCTTTGACTTAATTTAAAAACAGATTTGACTTTTATTAAAGCTTACTCAGCTTTCCTGTCAATAGAGAAACAAAAATTTGAGAGTTTAAATCTCAGGCAGAGCTAAATTAGGTAGGGTGCCAAAATATCTCAGTTTTAAGAGCATCTGGGCAACTTTGAACCCTTCTAAACCTCAGTCTCCTCATCAGAAAAAATGGGATAACAGTAATTCCTGCCTGAGAATGTAATCGTTTGTGTGTGGAACTCAATGAAGTAACGTTCCCAACCCCTGGTGTGCTTGCCCTTGGAGATATTCCATGTTCTTTCCCTGCTTGAATGTCATGGGCTGCAGGCTGCATTTCTCAGCTTCTGTGTCAGCTGGATTCCATCTGGATATGGCCAATGGCAAGCACTGGTGGGAGATTGTAGGGCAGGAGGAAGACAGAAGCAGGGTATTCCTCTTCATCGCTCTCTCTGGTGAAATTTCCAGCAGCTGCTGCTTCTCCTCCATGAGGCCAGCTTCCTGCAGGTATGTCCTCCACGGTCTGGTTCCAGCAAGTGAGACCAGCTCTTCAGCTTGGGGCACATCACCTCCCCCATCTCCCTCCAGCCTAGAGTGCCAGCAGCTTTCTGTCGAGGTTAAACTCTGGGCTATCTCATCACCTCTTGTTTGGCTTCTCTCACCTTCCATCTTTTCTTTAGCCATTTTCTGGTATTAAATTCTCTGTTTTAAATAATTAAAGATGATTCCGTTTTCCTGGTTTGACCCCGACTTCCACAGTTAGTAAAATGCACTTGCCCGAGGGGTTCTATTTTCTCAATGAATGATTAGACAAGATGTCAGATAAAGGAAGGGAAGTAAAGACTAGGAGGACAGGGAGAAGACTGGTCAGAGATGTGGGGGGTCTTAGCCCCGTGTCTCTTAAATCAGTGTTCACCAGATGCGCCATGATGACGAGGATCGTTCCCCTTCCACTTATGAGAATATAATGTGAAACATGCCTTAGACTGGAATAGAAGGGTGGAAACACCTAGCAGCCCCCTCCAGTGCCCTGTAGCCTGGCTCTGAGTGCTGGGAAGAGCTGGCCTCAGCCAATTAGCACCCAGGCTATGACCACTGGGCATCCTGGAAGGGCTAGCCCGTCTGCACACAGTGTCCCCCTAATGAAAAGCAGATTGTCCCACCCCAACATGCTGGGGTGACAGCCCCTCCTCCTCACCCTAACAACGAAGAGGAATGTTCCATGAATATTTGCCACCGCTATTCAACCAAGATCTTATTTTCACATTCCTCTTGACAGATTTGCAGCCTGGCACCAGTCTGTTGTTTACGTCCTGTGGCCATCCTACTTTCATTCCAAGCACAACCAAAGTCAGAGGCAGGGAGGGTTGGACACAGTCTGTGCCACCAGGAAGAAAACTGGACAGCACTGGACCGAGCTGCTGGTGTGGGGAAAAGGAAGGGGGAGATGAGTTTCACATGTCTTTACAACCAAGTGCCCAGGATGGTGCCTGGCACACTGGGAATGAAGGGATGCAAACGCAGTCCTGTGATGCAGGCTCTGAAGTACATTTCCCTCTCTGTGTCCTAAGAACGCTGCACTGCGTGAGCAACTCGCATACGCCATTGCTCATCCTTCTAGCAACTCTATGAGTTGGGACTATCAAGTCCACTTTACAGATGTTAAAACTGAGGCTCAGAGAGGTTAAGTGATTTGTGCAAGGCTGTACAGCTGGTCAGTGACAGAACTGGCCATTCAAAGCTACATATTTCAGGTTCCAAACCCTACATTATTTCAACAATTCCACATTGCCTCCCTGACATCTTTGTGGCAGAATCTTAAGAATATTCTTTGCAGCCACACCACATATTTTGCCCTCACCTAAAGCCTGGGTTGGCAGAGAAAGAGGGAGAATGTCTCTGACTGCAATGGAATCCACTGCGATAAATCCCCAGGGTGTCTCTTGTAAAACTGAAGCTAAACACCAGCCTTCCCTGGGAATCCAGAAGCCATCTGCAGAGGGCAGGGGCTCTTCAGAGGGAATGCTCACCTGGATATACCTCCCATCACCTTGAGATTGAATATATAAAGAGATGGCTGTTGTGGGTGCCTCAACGGTTGGGGTGAGAAACGAGCTTTTGTTTTTGAGACCAGTTACCACTATAATGAACAACCATTAAACTAAAACAAAAAACAAAACCCTAAAGAATAAAGCAACAACAGCGAATGAATACTTATTTAATGAACAATGTTCCTGACTTTACGCTTCTATAATGTGAGCATCCCAGACATTGCAAAAGCAATCATATTTATGTGTCGTACTCATAGAGATTTGTACTCAAATCTCTAGGGTACTGAGCCTCCACCTAACTGAATGCAGGAAGGCCAGTTTTTGACAGAAACCCATCCCAAACATTTCTGAGAAGCCCCAGGGATGCTTACACGTGTCCCGTCGGAGAAGCAGTGCTGGTGGTTTCCTGCCAAACAATGTAGCTGTTGCCTGAGGCTGGATGCTGCCATCACACTAATGAAGAGAGAAAGAGAGAGCTCCTTAAATGTCATCCTCAGCGGGGGGTCCACAGCCTCAGTCACTAGAGTTGATGTGTTTAGTTAGTGACCTATTTAAGTTCATACACATTTTCCTCTCCAGCTGTGCATCATGACTGGGACAGGCCACAGGCTCCTATCAGCTAACAGAGGGGATCTGGAAACAGCTTCCCTCCAGTCCTGGCCTCTGCTGGCCCTGCTGCCTGCTGTACCCTTTTTGTCTGATGGATGATTCAATTACAGGAGGATCCATAGTTCCTCTTGGCAAAGCTGACTCTTACCTGACAGTCCGTATTGTATTCAAATTCGACTGGTAAACAGGATCTGAGTCTTCTTTTTTTCCCCTTTCCCATTAGACTCCTCAACTTTTTTGCAAATCAGTGGGCAGAAATGAATTAATGGGGAAAAAAAGCAACACCCCCCACCACACACACACACTTTTATTTTAATTTTCTTGCCAGGTTATCTGAAGCAGTGCTTCTTGCTCAGCCAGCATTCCTTATTAGATTTTAAACACAGGCAAAAGAAACAGTGCTTAGCCAGCTAGTCACAAAGCCTCTGATTAGAATCACAAACTATTCGTTTTGAGGCAGAATCTTAAAGACATCTTAGGTCAATGATTTCCAATTTGTGAGTTACTTTCCCGGGTGTCTGTGGGTTATGGTACACTGAAGCAGAGGATGCCAGATGTTGTCTAGATTATGAATATATAGTACAACCTGCCCTCCCCACATACATATAATACTGTTTTTTAAACATATGTGCCCCTGTTGAGATTAATAAACTACAAACACATCTCAAAATGTTCCTGCATTCATGATAGTTTTTAGTTGTTATATATTTTATCAAACAACTGGCATAAAATGTCCATCTACATTTATATAGAGGTGGTTTTTTTACTTGAATCACGGGAGCCCCAAATCTGAAAGGGCACTTGGGTAGTGTTCACCTGTTCTAAAAGAACTCACCCAATGTTGCAGTAGGTAGAGACATTGGTTTATTAGACTTACGGGAGGTGCTGATGGCGGCCGGTCAGTTGGAAATACACACCGCCACAGGGCATGTACAGCAGTTATATAGTGTACAGATCAAAGTAGAGGTGTAAGTCATCTGCATGCTTATGTGCCCCTCACTCAACTCAGAGAGCACGGGAGATCTGGCCGAATAGATAAGTTAATGTACTTGTTACCCTCCTGGCTCCAGAGTAGTTAACGTTAGTGTTCTAACTCCATTTACATGCTAATTCATTTACGCAGGGCTCCTGCTTCCTACTGTCTTCCATTTGTCTTAAAGGAGACTGTGTCTTGGGCAGGTAGTTTCCCAGTGGGGAGGAGGACTCTGGTGTGGCTGGAGAGGGGGGACTAAGTCTATGTCCAGCATTTACCTTACACTACCAGATGATGGTTCCAGGTTCTTGGTCAAGCCATGAAGAAAAAACTTTCAGGGGATCAAGTCCACATTGCAGTGTTCATCGAAAGGAAAGGAAGTGAGGGATAGACCAAGGAACGAACAATAGGACTTGACTGTAAAGCAAAAATACGAGCAGAAAGATGTGCAGGCAACTCCGTGAGGGAGGAACAACCATGGATGCCTCAGGGGAGGGTGTATATGTTTTCTCGGATGGGGTATTTCTCTCCTAACTAAGGGGAGGAATATTCGGCAGTGAGGGAGAAATTAGGGTGATCAAGGTCTAACAGGTCTACATGAGGTTGCATCGGCTTCCTGTCATGCATCCCTGAGCTTCTGAAGTTACTGGTCATGAGCAGTGAAGTCACTTTCCCCTTAACTTTGTCCCTTCCAGTCTAACATCATGGGTGGAAGGCCATCTGCACTTTTGTTCCTCCTAGTGCTCAGGTGAGCAGTTTTTGTAATCTGCAAAGTTCCGGGCATAGCACGCTGAGTAGTAGGGTGGTGAAGCTGCTGTCAGCAGCGCATGATGGGTTCATCATCTGCTAGTGCTAGGGACCATCCAGTCTGAATATTTATGAATAGCCTCCCTAGGGCATATCTCTATTCTGTCCTGCCTCAGTTTCAGAAATTTTTTGATGTGAAAAAGGCATCCTCATATCCAAAGTTTGTGAAACTTTGCTCTAGGACTGTATTTCCTAGAATTACTTCAGAGGGCTTGTAAAATGCACCCCAGATCTAGGAATCCATGTCTAGCAGTAGAGCCCAGGGATTTGCATTTTAGGTTCACACTCCTGGTGATTCATCTGCACAATGTGGTGTAGATAGAACCTCAGCTCAGGTAAACCCACTTATTTTATGGTGAGGGAATTCAAGCTCAGAAGAAGGAAGTGATGGGACCAAAGTCATAAAATGTGTGATCAGTAGAACCTCATCTATCCCAGGTCTCACCCCTTTCAGTAAGGGGCCTGGCAAGCTCCTGCTGTCCCAGGAACAAACCAGCTGATGAAGACCACAGGGCCCTCAGCGTGTTGGCAAGAGACAATCTCCAGTGGGTGAACATGTTCTCTCTCCAAGGTTTTCACTCTTCACCCTCATCTCTCACAGGCTCTCCAGCTCAGGCTGGCCAGACCCATCTCCTTGCTGAGCTCTGTGTCCAGCATTTTCTGCCTCTAGGCCTTTGTTAGAGCTTCTGCTGCTTCCTGATGCCCCCCCTCATTGGTAGACTCCACCAATTCTCTTGAGTCCTGGCTCCCAATTGCTATGGTCTGAATGTTTGTGTCTCACCACAATTCATAGGTTGAAACCTCACTCCCAAGGTGATGGTATTAGACAGTGGGGACTTTGGGAGGTGACTAGGTCATGAGGGCAGACCCCTCTTGAATGGGATTTGTGTTATTATAAAAGAGGCCCAAGGGAGCTCCTTTACCCCCTCCACTTGTGAAGACACAGTGAAAAGGTACTATCTATGAACCAGAATGCAGGCCTTCACCAGATACTGAGTCTCCAGCCTCCACAATTGTGAGAAATAAATTTCTATTGTTTATAAGCCACCCTGTTTCTGGTGTTTTTGTTATAGCAGTTTGCACAGACTAAGACACAAGTTCTACCTGCAAAATGTCTTTCAGGATCATCCTAACCGTGGACCACTTTGTGGCCTTGAATCCTCTGTGCACCCTAGAGGGTGTTTGTTTATATACTGTTTTGTTTGCGGATGACCAAGGGTCTCACATAATGTCGGGTGCAGAGCTGGGCACAATTCTTTGATGAATGAATGTGTACAAATATGCATGACACAAACTCCAAAAATGTTTAGCGTGGAAACAAAAACCATTCAGCCTTTTATCTATTTATTATTGCTGATTGAGCACTTTATGTCAGGCCTTGAAGATATAAAAGGGATGTGGCCCTTTGTGGCCCAGATGTGGCCCTTCTCTCAAGCAGTTTGTGTGCTCTGAGTAGTTTAGATGTCTGCTGCTGTTTGATTTTCTGGTATGTTGGCATAAACTTAATTTTTCCTGTACACTAATAAAAAATTATTTAACTTTGTAAGCAATTGGCAAAATTGTGAGGAAGAGCAATCATCAATGGAAACACAAATCCTTAATGAATAATATAATATTTATTCAATTATAGATCACAACCTACATTCCAGGCTATTTATAAACAGCATCTCATTCTTCCATGCAACTCTTCAAGCACATTGTTGTTTCTATTTAAATGTGGAAAAAATGAAGCAAGTGATTTGTTCAAGATCCCATCAAATGTGACACAGGGTTTCAAACTCAAGTTTGTGTAATAACCAAGCCTGTGCCCTTAACCACTGCTGTGTGTCACTTCCCCTGTCCCCTGACAGTCTGCATCAGGGTTTCATAAACCCTGAGGCCCAAGTGTTTGCTAGAGGATAAAGAACAGAAAGGATTGCTAAGGGCAACCAGTAGATCTGAGGTGACTGATGAATTTGTTATCAGTAGGTGGGTTGGGATTACACAACAATGCCAGTGTCTATTGCACAAAACTCCAAGCTCTCATGAACTGTGCAAAAAGCCAAGGCACGTCATGACCATCTGATGAGGGGTTTGGTGTCTTGATAAGTCTTCCCACCCATGCACCCTGGAGACTTCTTTCCTTCAGGGTGTTTCTCAAAGACAGTCTGGAGAACTGAGATTTAAAAAGTTTGTCCCCAGGCCTCCTTTGCCTGACTCATTGTGTGGTCTCAAGCCAGTGAGTCACCAACCTGTGCCTCAGCTTTCACATCCTCAGCTTTCACATCCTATGCAGGGATTGGAGTTGGTTGGGATTCTGGGGATGGATTTATCTGGAAGTGGCATAGGCTAGTGATACACTGGAGAGCTGGGAACCCTGGGCTATCCTTCTCTCCTTGGGCTTGAAAGAGCATCTTTTAACCTGTCAGAGATGCTTATGGGTGGGCCAAGACTGACAGTGCTTGGTGAATGCTGAGTGGGGAGTCTCCATTCCATGGGTGGCCCTCTGTGGCAATGGGCTGTCAGAGAGGGACAATGCTCTGTAGACAAAGAAATCCTTTGTGTGAAAAAAACATGCAGTCACTTCAAGCCTATCCTTTCTCAGCTGCACTGAGGAAGCTGGTACAGCTTCCTATTCTCAATCAAGGCCAGAATCCCTCCCCAGTCCTCTGGGTCAACTCTGGGATGAAAAATTCACCTGGGGTATATGCAAGGAGCTCAGAATTTTAGCTGATGAGGACTATAGACTAGATCTTGGGGATAATTGGGTCCTTAAATGGTCCCCATCCTCTGCTGGCTTGCAACAAGGTAGACCATAGCTCAGTTGAGCATCCTGAGAAACACCCTTCCCAGTATGGGCTGTTACCACGTGGGACCTAAGAAGATGTTTGGAATGGAATTCTTCTTGGCACTAGTTCACCAGAGATCCCAATGTGATAAATATCAAGGTGCAAAGATTAGTATGACTGCCTACACCAATATTCAGATTTTCAAGGAAAAGGGCTCATATACCTTTGGTCTTGGCCTTCAGCCAGATCAAGAATAGAGAAAAAGGTTGGAGGGAGCAAAATGGGGAGAGAATTAGAGAAGAAATTCCTTTGCAGAGAGCTGTTACTCCTCTTTCCCTTAGGGGTAGCAGTGGAGGTGCTGCAGAAGAACATGAAAAGATATTCCTTTTAGTACGGAGCATAGAGAACTAGTGCCAGAGCCATGCCTGAAAGAGCAGACCATGGCTGGGACCTGGCTTCTGCTCCCAAGAAGTAGAGGATGAGAGAGAGATGACTTGCTATCTAGATGCAGGAGCCAGGAGAGTATGTTAAGTAGATCTGGACTGTATTCCCAGACTTTTTCAAGGTAAGAGACACAGTGGTTTCCTGTGTGCTAGATGTGGGCCACACCAGAAAGAGAGCCATCATGTGGCTGGGTCATTTAGATCATTTCTGAATGTGACTGCTAGAAGTGTGAAGGGACTTTTGCAGGAAGACTAGATATGTGCTGCTCCTCAATGCCTAAATTGGTATCAGAAATAGAAACATGTCTGTCAAGGTCAAGGGAACTGTAGGACAGAGGTCCCAGAAGGGACCTTAGAAGAACCCATGGCAAGGGCCCATAAGAAGAGGCCTGCTCTGTCTCACCCAGAGGATGCTTTCTTTGGCCAAGCCCAGGCTCAAGTCAAAGCTGTCCAATCCCTGACCTCTCTTTCCACTCATGGATTTGACTGTAATGGATCTGAAACAGCAGAGAGAGAGTGGGATGGGAGAGAACAGGACAGGAGAAGTCAACAATGAAGTTGCATTTTCATTACGCCCTGAGTCCTGCTTGTTCAGCACACTGGTTACACAAACCAGGAAAGATTTCACCTGTTTTTTCTTTGTTTGTTTTCTTAATTACTAATAAACATCTTTACTGAGCCTGACCACATCCCTTTCTTCCCGTTCCTTCTTTCTGTACCTCATCCATTGTACAGGCCTCTGTGACAGCACACCATCTTGCATTATAACTGATTGTTTACCAGCATTCCCATATTAAAAGTTCCATATGCAGCGGCTATACCTTATTCATGTTAATATTCCCTGTACCCAGCACAGTGATTGCATGGGGCTAATAGACAATTTCTTGTTAATGAATGACTAAATGAATGTATGCATGTTGATAGGAAAGATGTGGCAAAAGGAAGGTGTATTTCGACCTCTTGGAAGTTCTTGAATCTCACCAGCTGGCTGTGTCCATAGTTTCTACTTGTAGTGCCAGTCATGTTCCCCAGATACCTGGCTAACTGTTTGCCCATTTGGATTTGTGGAGGGGAATCCCAATTATACTCACGAGACGGCACGTCCCTGAGGAGGAATGGAGACACTGAAGAGAACAAGCTCTCCATCGGGGCAAATAAAACGGGAACTGAGCCACGCCTGCCCGATTTCAACAGAATACTCTGTTGTACAGGGAACAGTGGAGAAATTGTTCATCTACATCACATTCCTGATGGAAATATTCCGACTGCAAAGTCAGTGTCAGCTTTGATTTCCTGTCCTGGGAGGAGGCTTGGTCAAAAGGCACAAAGTGGGCCTCTGTGGAGTCAGAGGAATTAGGTAAGGTAAGAGGAGACCCTCACACTCCATCTTTGTTCAGTGGTAGAACTTCTAGCTCTGGGTGGTCAACCCAGGCCAGCCCAGCCCAGCCCTCATCCTGGGCTCCTCTGAGAGCTCCATCTCCTCTTGGAGGCACAATAAGAGCTCAGGCGGAAGAGCTGAGGTCAGACCAAGCCCAAGGGTCAGTGCCCCAGTCCTTGGCTTGCTTCCTTGCAAGGAACAAGCACAGAGAGGCCCTGGTGTTAAAGGAATCTGAGGGGCCAAGGGCGAGTGAACGAGAGGCAGAGTTCACTCCATTGTTCCAGGTCCCCTTAAGAAGGAGACCAACAAAAATAACCTGGAAAAGGTGCTTACAGAGCAAAAGCACAGCCAGTTGCTGTCTCAAAGCTAATTTTAAGAATGTCCCTTTCTCTTGAAATTTCATCACCATGACTCATCGCTCTGCAAGCCAAGATTCTGAAGCTCTGAGTCAGACTGGGCCCTGGGAGTAGCAGCTCAATGGGAGTTTTACCTAAATAAAGCCTGCAAGCCCAGCCTGCTGTGACACATGCGTTAGAAACTTGCTAGTTCAGCAGTGCACATGCCCTTACACCTCTGCTGTTCACGCAGCTGCTCGCCTGCTCCTGGGCTGTTGGTGACAAGGCTTCTCTTAAACAAGCCCCTTCTCCCTTTTTCTTGAACTTTTACTTAGTATATTTCTGGGTCTTCTTTGTTAATTTAGTTCCTTTTCCATATCCAGCCAGCACTGCTATAGCTGCTTTTCTGATACTTGCTGCCAGAACAGGTGTGATGATAAAGCACAGATTTCAGAAAGGATCCCGAGTCCCCTTCTCTAAATGCCAATCAAAGGGAATGTTATTTAAATTTGTATTTTAGAATATCAGAGCTGGAAGGGGCCTAAACTCATGTCATCCCCCTTCCTGTCACTGTATAGATAAGAAATCCAGGACTCAGAGATGTTGACCGATTTGCCCAAGGTAGCACAGCCAGTTAGAAGAGAATCTAGACAGAAAGCCAGAGTCTGTTGGCATCTTAATCTCTTGACTAATCTGCCCCTGTTTTTATTCATTGTATTTCCAGATTAATCCCCAGTCTCTTCAAAACCCATATCCAGGTACTGGAGGAGGGGAGTCATTATTTCGGGATCTATAGGAATGAGAGTGGAGGCGATGTTCAGGGCTCATCACCTGCTCCTTGGTGTCCCTTGAGCTGCAGGCCAGTGACCTGAGAAGGTGGCTGCTGTAGCAATGGAGGCAGAAGGACTGAAGATGGACCCTATAGGAAGGTGGGACTGGTAAGGAGTGGCCTGGAGGCAGAGACACAATCTCTACTCAGGATGGTGGCAGTGGCAGTTTAATCAAAGCAACTGAGACGAGAAACTCTGCCTATGGAAAGTTCAGCTTGTCACTGTCCTTGGGACACCTGGCAGGTATTGCTGTTACTGTAAATGAAGCGGGGGCAGGTAGTCAAGTGTAGTAAGATGACTTTGGCATCAGGCCATTGAAATCAGAGTTTTGGTTGCCACAGAGGCCCACTCACATGAGCTCAGGTGGAAAAGACTGTTGTGAGGGTACAGAGACCTCACAGGAACCTGAGGATAGGTGCCACAGTGCAGCCGGGACTCCTCAGGACTACAATCAGGACCCTGTCAGGAACCGGGGGGGCTCGCTCTAAGCTCCACTCGCTTTGGCTCTGTGTCTCTGTCTCTGATCTCTTCCTCCCTCTCTGTCTCTAAGTTTTACAATCACTTTCTCTTGACTTCTCTGATTCTCTCTGTGCATCTACTATGTCTTCCCCTCTCTGCTGCCTGTCATTCTCCTCACCTCAGTTTGCACATGGCCGAGAATGGCCCCCCCCCCATGTTAAGTCCTCCTCATTAACCTTCAGCTTAGCTTCTGTAGCTAATTGGCTGTGATTTTTCCAGATTCTAAAATCATAAGAGAGGAACCAATGCCCAGATGCCATTTTTGAGCCTGGCCACACACATCACAGGCTACTGCCACCCCATGGATTAGCTGCCCTTGCGTCAGACATCCAAACCTCATCCACTCAAACTGGGAAGGGTCTGTAGGCCACAGCCAGGCTGCAAGGAGCAGTAGCAGCACAGACTACGGAGACTACACAGACTCCAGCTTTGCCACTTACAGGACTGTGACTTTGGTCAAGGCTCCTTATTTCTCTGACCTTATTATAGTCTTTATCTGTGAAATGAGGGAAATAATAATGATGGCTGGCCTTCTGTATTGGTGGGTTCTGAATCCATGAATTCAACTAACTGTGAATAGAAAATATTTGGGGGAGAAAAACCCAATAAAAAATAATAAAAATTAAAAATACAGTGTAACAATTATTTACATAATATTTACATTGTATTAGTTATAATAAGTAATCTAGAGATGATTTAAAGTTTACAAGAGGATGTGTGTAGCTTATACGTAAATACTACACTGTTTTATATAAGAAATTTGAGCATAGGTGGATTTTGGTATCCACAGCAGTCTTGGAACCAATCCCACATGGATACCAAGAGATGACTATACTTCACTAGGTTGTTGAGAAGACCAGATAAATATATATCTAATGAACCCATGCTTTGCACATGACAAATACTCAATAAACAATTGCTATTATCAACTAGTATTGATTTAAGAGAAACAAAATCTTGGGCATTTGCAGCACATCCTGGCCTACAGCCTTTTGAACTTCTCTTTCTTTTGTCTTTCTTCATTCAGAATCTTTTTTCTTTCCTCTCGATGTTTCTTAATTTTTCCCTTGTCAGTGCTGTAACCCAATGCTTGAGGATTTCACAACAGGATGCATGGGAGCCAGTGTTTTCCATTTGGATACAACTTACACACTCTGCCTTGCTGTTGTCAGTAACACTAAAGGGGTGGAGGGTGTGGTTTACTGCACTGAATAATACTGTGATCTGTGTTTTTGAGAATTGCTCCAACAAAGGAAGGAAGTTGTCTACGATGACACTCTGGTTTTTATAATATAAATATGAAGCTCTGTATTATTGTTTGGCAAAAATCCCAAAATTTCCCTCGAGAAGCTCAGGCCAAGTTGAGAGCTGTCTACAGAATGCAGAGATATGTAATAAAAAGCAAAAATCACTCCAGATGCCAGAAATTGTTATAAACAAACACACTGCCAAACATACACAGTCTTCTCTCTCTCCCAATCAGCCCCGTCTGTACACATTGCGAGGTCACTGCCTGGACTGCTAAATGGTGAGATGTGCATGAGAATATCAGGGTGTGAGGACTGGTCTGGGGAAGGTGGGTCACTGGGGTCTTGGGAAACTAGGGAAAGAGTTGCAAATGGGGGAAGAAGTCAACAGATGCAGACCAAGTCCTAAGGGAACCATCGCAAAGGCTGGCCTGTTCCAGGTTAGAGCAGGGAGATGTGATGCAAACATGGAGGATGAATCTGTGGTAAGAATCTGGGTCATCTCAAAAATTTCAGTAAAAACTGCCAGCCCTGGGCCAGCTTCATGAGTGTGTGGCTTGTTTAGTCACACAGCGTCCCACACTCAGAGGGCCCTGAGCTTGGTTTAATGCTCTGTTGTTGCCATTTTGAAATTCTTAATAATTTTTCAACAAGAAACTCTACATTTTGATTTTGCACTAGGCCCTAAAAATTATGTTGCTAGTCCTGGCCAGGGAGAATTAAACCAAAGACTAATTTACTCCTTTCTTTCTTTCTTTCTTTCTTTCTTTCTTTCTTTCTTTCTTTCTTTCTTTCTTTCTTTCTTTCTTTCTTTCTTTCTTTCTTTCTTTCTTTCTTTCTTTCTTTCTCTCTCTCTCTCTCTCTCTCTCTCTCTTTCTTTCTTTCTTTCTTTTTTTTTAAGGTTTTCTTTGCTCTTTAATAAAACACAGAGCTGCTACTTTCCCCCCCTTCTTCCATAATATGTGTTAAAAACCTAAGCATATGGTAATCATACATGTGAATAACAAAATGGATTTTGGAGTTTTGTAGATCATTGAAACACAAAGCTTCCAGCTACCCCTTTCATAAAAAGAAATTTAAACTTTTCTCATTTTAGGATATCAAGTATGCCTCCTTTTCTATTAAATTAGGGCAAAAATGTTACTATATGCAGCTCACCTCTATTATTTGAATAATTGAACTCTAAAATTTATAACTCTTTTTGGCGTTTCAACCAGGAAATCATAATAGATTTGTACAGATATCACCCCACTGAGAAAAAAACCCATCTGCTAGCACTGTGCAGATCAACTTAACCCTTTCTCAAACTGGGAGGAACTCCATGGTATATTGGGGTAATATTATATCAGTCCATACAGCAGAAAACTGGTAATATCAAATATAAAAAATGGTTTGAAATTCTTTCAAATCATCTTAAATAAAAAACAAAAACACCACAAACATCTGTGGCCCAAATCAATGGGATGTCTCAAGACCCAGACCACTATGTCCAAACTCCTGGTCACGTATTACATAAACCAAAACTTTTAACCATGGCAAAAATAAAGATAAACCACATCTATATTAATCTCTATGGGAAATTATGACTGTCAATCCCATGAATGCAGGACTGTGTGTTGCTCCCTGCCACCTACATCCACACCTGAGCAGTTCCTGAAAAAGTACTGAAGATGTACTGAATGTGGAAACGAATGAGCGGTAAAGAAACCCTCCCTCACCGGTGGCCCTACCCTCCAGAGAGAAGATATACACACACACCAGCTTATTGTCTCACATATCATCATTTACTTTCCTTCAAACCCTTATTTTGTTCTTTTACACCAAAGCTTTACCATTTGTTAGCCATCTCCCTTTTTTCACAAAACTATAAGCACCCAAATGTTAAAATTTTGTTTCATGCCCCTGTATCCAGAGCCTAGAATGCCTGGATTATTTGTGCGTAATTTTGCATGGGTAGAGTCTACAATGCGTGGTATATGAGGAATATTGGTAAATTACCATCAAGAGCACACTCTCTGAACAAGAAAGTATTGACTGGAAAAGTGAACCCTTCTCTGTCATTTGCTAGTTTTCTATTCTGACAATTTACCTAGGCATATTGGCCTTACTTGACTCAAAAAGCAGATTTAAAAATGTATTATATAGTTAGTCAGTAAGTGAATTCGTGTATATCTGTAATACATGTAATATATGCATTATATATATAACTATATATATTCTATAGTGAATATTAAATACTTCTAAATTGATGCTAACTATTTATTAGCAATAAAAGCTGAATAAAATTTGCCCCATTTTTTAAATGTAGTTTTTCTTATAAAAAATAATGGGGGGATATATATAATAGACATAATGGATATAATATCATTATCTAATACCTGCCACAAATACCAGTAGAAAAATCCCAGCAATTAACAAAGACTCATTTTTTAATAGCCCCATTAGTCAATGAATAATTAAAGTATATAAAAATTAAGCTACCTGCATATTAACAATATACTTCAATTCCAGCATACATACATTCTTCAAATCAGAAACAGATTTTCTTAACTGACCTAAAAATAAAACTAGCTATTAAACTCATGCACTATTGCTTAAAGAGTATATATAGAACTATCTCACTTCGTATGGCTTCCCTCCATGTTCCTGATTTTCATATGGTTTTTGTCCAGTGTGAGATGGGATGTGCCTGTTAAGGGATGAAAAATACACGAAGACTTTTTAACACAAGTCACATTCACATCATTTCATTCCTGAAGGATTTTTCTGGTTCAGATTAAGATTTGGAATCTGTCTAAAGGTTTCTCCACAGTGAAGAATTTCTTTAATTTCACTGACTTTCTCTACAATAGGATAGCTTGGATTTCTGTTGTGATTTTTGTACTCATCTTTAATGTTCTGGTCTTCCGCCTTTTTTCCCCTATAGAAACCAAATTTTTAAAGATTTCCCCCATGACACCTCTGTAGATTTTTTTCGGGGGATGATCCAGCAGAGCCCCCTCCTCCAGCATGAAGTTGACAAGCCACATCCTCAAATGCCACTGAGTCCATTTCCCAGCTTCCAGGTGTCCTGTGTACTCCCCACAGCTCTCGCAACCAGCACAGGTCACAGAGCCACAGAGGCTGCAGCAGAACAACCTGACAGGTGGGTGAGACATGCTGACACATCCAAAGACTCACTTATGAAAATTAAAGCTGGAAGGAAGAACAAGGGAAGGATGAAGGAGTGACCTACCCTGGTCATCAGGGCAGGAGGCAAGGCAGCCATCAAGTGATTTTGGAACCTAACAGAACCAGGAAGAGGTCAGTGATCCATCTTGAGTGGGCAAGGACTGTGGCAGCAACTGACACCCCAGCAGAAGCTGTGCCCTGAAGTGTGCCTTGGGGTGATGTGCTACACAGATCACTGGCCTTAGGGAGGCTGCCCTTGTGGCAGGTGTCAGTCCTTACTCAACTGGCCATGGCCACAGGGACAAGCCAATCAGCAGGGAGGGAGAATAGTAGAGGCAAAGTTCAGGCAAAAGAGTATCCTAGACAGACAGACCTAGATAAATATCCCAGCTTTGCCAGTCACAGTTGTTGTGACTTCAGGCAAGGCTCCTGACTCCTCTGAGCCTGAGTTTCCATATCTGTACAGTGAGGGTAGTAATATCTATTCACAAGGTTGATGAGAAGATTAGATGAGGTATACATGTAGTATACAAAGTTCCTATCACTTTGCCTGGAACATGTAAATAATCAATGGTTGCTATTATAACCTAGTATTGATTGAAGAGAGCCAGGGTTAAGAAAAGTAGGTTTTAATCCCACTGACTGTGACCTTGGACAAACTACTTTACGTCTCTAGGCCTCAGAGGCCTTATAAGTAACAAAGAGATAGAAACCCAATGCCTAAGACAGTGCCTTGAACATAGTAGATGCTCACTAAATATACATTAAATGAATGAATGAAGCTTTGTGTTTTGCCACACTGCAGCAAGGGATCTGACAGCTATTTGCAAAACTGTAAAGGGCTTTGCAACTAAAAAAATTATGTTTTTGTTGATTTCAGAGAATCAGCTTTATAATGTTTGGGGAACAGGGATCGAATACATTTGTGATCACCTCACCGTGAAAATAAAATAACTTTGTGAATGCTTGCCTGCTTGGAGATTTGGGTCAATCTTTTGTTATGGGCATCATCACATAGTTTACTAATCCCAGTGTAACCAAACTGGGCTGGGAGCTTTTGCACTACTTATCCCAGTCCCCCAAGCTTTTCATTTTAGCATAAATGGGAAATGCTATTATCATATGGGTTACCACAAACCAGAGTATAATTAATGACAAGCCCTTCAATATGCACACACCTAGATTGAATGGATTCAGAGCATGTCATTTCTTTTTATTGTAGCTCATGAAGCATGAAGAGTATTTAGGGAGAAAAAAAAAAATCTCATTCATTGGCTTCAGAGATGCCAAGAGAGGAAATGCCTTATGTGCAAATGATATAGAGCACATATTTTTCTTGCTCTGAGTTTACATATCCCATATGGGATAAAAGGCAACCCAAGTGTCACCACCATACTAAGTGCCTTGGATGAGAGGAATTCCGGGCTTCAAGGATAGAATAACAGCATGGACACAGGGAGGTCAAAGGTGAGCCTAACCAAACTGAAATGATCTTAAGATTGAGTGGATCCTTAAGTCATTACATAGTTTCTGCTCTGAATGATGGTAGTATGACATGGTTGACAATTGCTGTGAAGCAGACCTGGCTAAGTCTCCACCAAAAATCTCTGCTCACCCTTCCATTGTGCAGAGTTGTGGCTTCTCGGGCAGGGGCTATGTCTCTCAGGCCTCTAGTGCTCGATGTGGCTGTGTAGAAAAGTTCCCACAATGGAAGGTAAGTGGAAATGATGTGTCAATACAAATACTTTGCCCATTTTTATTTGAGTTATTTGTCCTTTTATTGTTGAGTTGTAATAGTTCTTTATATATTCTGGTTATTAGTTCCTTATCAGATATATGACTTGCATACATTTTCTCCCATTTTGTGGATGCTTCTTACTTTCTTGATAGTGTTCTATGAAACACAAAGTTTTTAATGAATGAAATCCAAAGTATCTGTTTTTTCTTTTGTTGCTTGTACTTTGGGTGTCATATCTAAGAAACCATTGCCTAACTCAAGGTCACAAAGACTTACATCTATGTTTTATTCTAAGGGTTTCATAGTTTTAGCTCTCATATTTTGACTTTTGAACCATTTTGAGTTAATTTTTGGATATGGTATAAAGTAGGAGTCCAAGTTTATTTTTTACATGGATATCCAGTTGTCCCGGCACCATTTGTTGAAATGATTTTTCCCTTTTGAATATTTCGGCATCCTTGTTGAAAATCAATTGGCCAGGGTTTGTTTCTGGACTTCTAATTCTATTCTACTCATCTATGTGTCTATACTTATACAAGTACCAACTATTTTGATTACTATAGATTTGAAGTAAGTTTTGAAATCAGAAAGTGTGAGTCTTTCAGTTTCATTCTTCTTTTTCAAGATTGCTTTACATTTTCTGGATCCTTGCATTTCTGTTTGAATTTTAGAATCAGCTTGTCAAATTCTGTAAAGGAAAAAAAAAAAGGCAGGTAGGATTTTATTAGGATTGTCTTGACTGTAGATAAACTTGGGAAGTATTGCTGTCTTAACAATATTAAGTCTTCTAATCCATGAAAATAGGATGGCTTTCCATTTGTTTAGATCTTTAAATTTTTCAATAATGTTTTATAATTTTAATATACATTTCTTGAACTTTTTATGACATTTATTCTTAAGCATTTTATTCATTTTAATGCTATTATAAATGGAATCGTTTTCTTAATTCAATATCAAGATTGTTCATTGCTAGTATATAGAAATACAATTGATTTTTGTATGTTGTTCTTGTATCCTGAGTTCTTGCTATATTTGTTTATTGACTTTAATAGGGTTTTTTTGTTTTTAGTTTTTTGAGGATTTTTTTCATAGATTCTTTAGGATTTTCTATATACAAGTTCATCTGAGGATGGAGACAGTTTTACTTCTTGCTTTCCAATCTGGATGCCTTTTATTTGTTATTCTTGCCTAATTCTCATGGCTAGACCCTCCAGTGCAATGTTGAATAGAAGTGCCAAGAGTAGAGATCCTTGTCTTGTTCCTGATTTTAGAGGGAAAGTTTTCAGTCTTTCACCATTAAGTAAGATAGTAGCCGTGGGTTTTTCTTAGATGCTCTTCATGTTGTGGAAGTTCCGTTCTATTCCCAGTTTGTTAAATGTTTTTTCATGAAAGCATGTTGGATTTTATCAAATGCATTTTCTGCATCTATAAAAATGACAATGCAGTTTTAGATCTTTAATCTATTAATATGGTGTATTACATTGCTTCATTTTTGTATGTTGAACCGGACTTTCATTCCTTTGATAAATCCCAATTAGTCATAGTATATGATCCTGTTTATATGTTGCTAGATTTAATTTGCCAATATTTTGTTGAAGATTCTTGCATCTATATTTATAAGAAGTATTCACCTCTAATTTTCTTCTCTTGTGATGTCTTTGTCTAGTTTTGGTATCAGAGTAATACTGACTTCAAAAATGAGTTGGAAAGTGTTCACTATTTTTTTAAAGAGTTTGTGAAGTATTAGTGTTCATTCTTAAAGAAGTATTGGCCCCAGTGAATCTACCCAGTTTTGGGCTTTTCTTTGAGGGAAGTTTTTGATTACTAATTCAATATCTTTACTTATTATAAGTCTATTCAGATTTTTTACTTCTTCTTGAGTCAGTTTTAGTTGTCTATGGCTTTCTGGGAATTTGTCTGTTTCATCTAGGTTATCTAATTTGTTTACATACAATTGTTCGTAGTATCCTTTATAATCTTTTTTATCTCTGTAAAGCTGATCCCCTTTCATTCCTGATTATAGTAATTTGGGTTCTCTCTCTCTCTCTCACTTTTCTTGGTCAGTCTAGTTAAGAGCTTGCCAATTTTGCTGATCATTAAAAAAACTCAATTTTTGGTTTTGGTGATTTTCTCCATTGGTTTTCTATTTTCTATTTAATTTGTTTTCATTTTGACCTTTATTATCTCCTTCCTTCTGCCGGCTTTGAGTTTAGTTTGTTCTTGGCTTGAGGTTTTTCTTTTTTTTAGGTTATTGATTTAAGGCCTTTATTCTTTCTTAAATAGAGGAATACACAGCCCTCACAAATCTTTGTGGCAACCTTATAGAGTGGGTAGAATTATCTCCATTTTTAACCAGCAAACTGGCAGGGGTTAAATGACTTATATACGCTCGTATAGCCAGTCAGCGGCAGGATTGGAATTATAATGTCAATTCTCTAAATGAGAAACAGGAGATTAGAATTCAAACCCATTATACTTTTCTCTCTGCCACATTACTTCTAGAAACATTAAAATACTCCCCCGGGAATTGCAGCCCCACACTTAATGCCACACCATTCTGTCACCATTGTAACCATTGTGTGTATGTGTGAGTGTGTTTTGACAGCTTCTGTAATCTGTGTGTGTGTGTTTTGAAAGTTCAATGAAAATATATTCCTTGAGGGCACAAAGTATTCTATGAATTTCTGTATCTGTCACACTCAGAACAATAAGTAGTTTAACATTTGTATACTGTAGAAGAGGCTACTCAGTACCTTTTCTCTTCTATTGTGCTATTTTATTTTCACCAAAATCCTACATATAAGTGATACTCCTGGACACAGAAGTTTGGAAATGTTAGCATGTGCCCAGATCAGTGTTTATAAGTGGTAGATTATGACATAAAACCAGGTGCCAAATTCCAAATTTTGTGTTCTTTCAGTTCCACATATTTATTGCTTTCATGTAGATGAAATGCAGTGCTTTCAAAATAATGTTTTGTTTATTAATTCATTTTTTCATGTATTCCAAAAGTATTTATTAAGACTGTTATGTGTCAGGCATTGTACAAAGTACCGGTGATAAGTGGTAAGCAAAATTAGATATGGTACTTGTACTTGTGGTTCTTACAGTCTAGTGGGATAGACAGATATTAATCAAGTGGTCACACAAATAAATGTGTAACTACCGCTGTGGTAAATTGTAGAAGGGAGACTTGCATCATGATGAGTAAGTAATGAGGCAACATGACTGGTAAGCTAGATCAGGTAAGCTTCCCTAGGAAGTACTGCTTCACTGAAATCTAAAGTTAAGTTAGTAGGAGTTAAATGAAGAGTAGGTAAAAAGAATTTCAGACAGAAAAAACAGCCTATGTAAATGTCCTGTGGTGCCTTCAGCTCTCTGAGAAATCCAAGTGTTTTGTTTACTCCACTTAAAATATTATAATCAAAATCAATATGACATGTCAAAACTGAACAGAAAAACAATGCAGGGTATGAAAAAGGCATGTTGCTTCTAGCTCTTGATTTATCTACTCCTCTGCTTAACAAGCACCCACATCAGAGGGCAAGGAAAAGAACAATGAAAGAGGTGACATCACTATGAATTTTTAAATACAAATTTGTGCATGTCACTCCCTGCTTTAAACATTTCTGTGTCTCTTCTTTGTCTACAATGGTTTTCTGCATTAAAAAGGTGGTTTTAGGAAGCAAAGCGTTGAACAAATTTTATTTTTCATGGTAATATATTTATTTTAAGGTGTAATAGAAATTACACTAGTGATTTTATGTATATTATTTCTTAGAGGAATCTCAAATAGTTACTCCCATGGTAAGTCACATTGCAAAGCTGACATGAATTAACGGATGCATTTTTCAACCATGCCCACTGATCTTTTAAAACACTACTAACCGAACCTGGTTCAGGAGTGTATGCTGTGCTGATGATATAAATTGCTAGTATGGATCCTCACACCCTGAATTTCCATGTACAGTACAATGTTTTTTACAGCATACATCAAAGTGCTACTTCCAGTGACACACAGGTATAAAGGCAACAGCCAACAGTTTTTGAATTCTTTCCAGGTGCCAGGTGCTGATGTAAGCACTTGACATACAGTAACACATTGAGTCCTTCTAACAATTCTATGAGATATCATCTCCATTCTGCAATGAAGAAACAGACACACAGAGAGGTTAAGTAATTTGCCCAAGGTCACACTGCCAGTAAGTGGCAAAGCTGAGATACAAACCCAGACTGGCAGCCCCACTGCCCTGCTCTTAACCACCACATCACACAGTTGGCCAAAACCATCTCAGTGGTACAAAGGAAAATGAAGTTTGAGAAACAGGAATAGAGGACAGAGTCTAAATTCCTCATCAGGATACAGAAGCCACTTTCTGTCTTTCTGGCCTCGTTTCCTGCCCTTCATCTTATGTCCCACTGGACCACACACCCTTCTGCAGCTGTGTCAGAGCCTGTCAGGCCTCAGGACATCAGTTCACCCTTCAGGCTCTCAGCACCACACAGAGCCAGGCCCTGACTCCTAGTCGCTGCTGTATGCAGAGCTTCCACCGCAGAGCTCCACACGTGGAGTCCTGTCTAGTGTTGCGTCAAAGAATATTAGAGCCGAAAGAGACTTTAAAAGTCATGCAGGTAAATTTCATAATTTTTAAGGTAAGAATACAGAAGCCTAGAGAAGGAGACCATATTGCCTAGAGTCACACATCAAGTCACAGACAGAGAGGACTGGAACAGGGTCCCTTGTTCCTAAGCCACAGCCCTTGCTTATAAATGGCTGTCAACCATTTGTCCTTTCAAGCACCTCAGGCAAAAATCTAAAACACAACAACAATAAAAACTGGAACACAGATAGCAAGGAATTTTGTTTGCCTATTTTGGTGTTTTTATTAACTCTTAAGGACATTCCGATGTACTTTGAAGTGATCTAGAAGCCCCAGAGGGGGCCTGGAAGTTGAAGCCACCCTGGCATTGCTGTATCTCTCTTTTGTCTGTGGTCTGTGGGACATATCCTGAGCAAAAGCACAACAATTACAGGGTTGGTGCACACGAGCACCTCATGAATGAATCCATAAAGCATCTAGAGGATAAGAAAGCTTCTCTTAACACCAAGGATAAAACCTTCCTGCACACAGTAAGAGGTTTACCTGAAGGTGTGTGAGGACTTACCTGAGTAAGCTTCAGGTACACTCCAACTTGACTCCATCTGACCATCCACCAACTGCACCAGCCCTGCAGAGAAGACACCAGTCATTCATTCCTTCATTCATTCATTCAAAGCACTGGTTGTGTGATGACCACTCCGTGTCAGGCAAGGTACTGGGCACAGAAAATTCAGATGACTAAGCAGAACATTTCCATCAGGGAAGCCATGTGAACACCTACCCACAAGAGGCAGAATCAGGATGTGAGTGAAGCACACATGGGGTCCCAAAGGAGGAAGTCATTCTGGTGTAGTCCGCACATGTCACCTGGTCTGAATTCTTTCTCTCCAACTTCCTAGCTCTGGGACTTCGGCACGTTGCTCAGCAGCTCTTAGTCTCCGTTAGCTGACGTTAACATGGGACGGAAGTGGAGTAGCAGTAGCTGCTGCGTCGGGTTGGTAAGAAGTCAGAAAACACCCGTAAGGCAGCTCAAACTGTGGCTGACCCATTGGAGTTCATTAGACGGCTTGTTCATTGTCAGAGGCCAAAGGCTTCTTTAGTCCTATCTCTACCACAGCCACGTTACCCCAGTCGGAGACTTAACTTTCCTACATTTCCTGCGGGACTCATCTCTAGGTAGCAGGATGTTCCACCGGTGATTAAGATAAAAGATATGTTTCCCTTCTATTCTTCAGCAAAGAAACTACCAGAGAACCACTTGGGCCCCCAGAGGGTAGCTTTCAATGGAGGGCTAGGTGTAGGGCACCTCTGTGAGTCTCCTTTAGAAGGTGTATTGGTTGGCTAGCACTGCTGTGACAAAGTACCACAGACTAGGTGGCTTAAACTACAGAAGGTTACTGCCTCACAGTTCTGGAGGCTACAAGTCCAAAATCAAGGTGTTGGCGGGGTTGGTTCCTTCGGAGGGTTATGAGGCAAGGATCTACTCCGGGCCGCTCTCCTTGGCCTGTAGATGGCCGTCTTCTCCCTGGGTGTTTTCACACTGTCTTCCCTCTATCTGTGTCTCTGTTCCAAATTTTCCCTTTTTATCAGACACTAGTCATATTGGATTAGGGCCTATCCTAAAGACCTAGCTTTAACTTGATTACCTTCGTAAAGACCCAATCTCCGAATAAGGTCACATTTTGAGATACTGGAGGTTAAGATTTTAACATATGAATTTGTGGGGGGAACAAAATTCAACCCATAACAGAAAGGAAGATAAAATCCACATCTCCAAAAAAGAACTAATATGAACATTTGGCAGATTGTATTACTGTTCACTAATATCTGCTTCTCTTCTCTAGGACGATTAAGGCTCCCTGCCCCTTGAATTTAGTCTTGACCATATAATTTGTTTGGGTCCATCAAATGCAAGCATAAGTGACATTGTGTCATTTCTGGCACAAATTTATGAGCAGTTTGTGCTCTGTCATGCCACTACGATTGGCAGTGTTTCAGGTGGTTCCTGCTCAATCAGCCTGGGTCCCAGAGTGAGGACAACTAGTATGAGCAGAGTCAGATTTTAAAGTGTAAAATAAATCTTTACAGTCACACGCTACTTAACAACAGGGATATGCTCTGAGGAATGCGTTTTCAGGCTATTTTGTCATTGCACAAACATCATAGTGTGTGCTTACACAGACCTAGATGGTATAGCCTACTACACAGTCACTCGATGTGAACTCTGACTGGCAGCATTAGCCATGGATTTTGTATGTTTTGGGGCCATGACAAATAAGACAACATGGGATTAAATCAAGCACAAGAGAAGATGATGCAATCAAGAGACACTGTAAACATGAGATGTCCGAGGCTGCTCCCGGTGTCACAGGACCTACAGTGTTGCAGTAAACTTTTTTTTAATAAGTAGAAAAAGGACATTCTAAAATAACAATAAAAAGTATAGTATAAATACATAAACCAGTAACACAGTCATTTATTATCATTATCAAGTATAATGTACCGTACATACCGTAATTGTGTGTGCTGCACTTTTATAGGACTGGCAGCACTGCAGGTTCGTTACACCAGCATCACCACGAACACATGAGTAGCACGTTGCACTTTGACCTTACGACTGTTAACGGCCTCACTAGGTGATAGGAAATTTTCATAATCTTACGGGACCATGCTTGTATTATGCCATCTGTCATTGACCACATGTCATAATTCAGCACATGACTGTTTTTACATAGGCACCTAAGATTTGGGGGTTCTTTGTTACCTCAGCATAATACAGACAAGTGGCACATGAACTCTGGCCCTTGGGCCAAATATTGCCTGCCACTTTTCTTGTAAAGAAAGTTTTATTAGAACATAGCTATGCTCATTCATTTGCCTACTATTTATGGCTGCTTTCAAATTATAATAGTCCATCCTTATCCTTGGGGTATAAATTCCAAGACCCTCCGTTGGATGCCTGAAACCTCAGATAGCACTGAACCCAAATGCACTGTTTTTTTCATATACATACATATCTGTGATAAAGTTTAACTTATAAATTAGGCGCAGTAAGAGATTAACAACAACAATAGTAAAATAGAACAATTATAACAATATACTGTAATAAAAGTTATTTTTTTTCTTTCCTTATTAAATTAAGAACTTTCACCTTTTCATTTAAAGGAAGCACTTTATGGCTTCTCTTTGGCATATCTGAATTGCCAGCATCACTATACTTGTGTTTTGGGGCCATTATTAAATAAGTTAAGGGTTACTTGAATACAAGCACCATGATGCCACATAGTCAATCTGATAACGGAGAGGGCTGCTAAGTGACTAACATCTAAAGCGTGGAAATGCTGGACAAAAGGATGGTTCACATCCAGGGTGGAACAGAGCGAGATGGCACAAGATTTCATCATACTACTCAGAATGGCACATAATTTAAAACTTATGAATTGTTTATTTCTGAAAATTTTTATTTAATATTTTTGGACCTGGTTGATGGTAGATAAATGAAACTACAAAAACTGAAAACACAGTTAAGGGGTGACTACTGTGTGATGGCAGAGTTGAGTAGTTGTGACAGAGACCATATGGACTGCAAATCCTGAAATGTTAACTATATGCTGCTTTATAAAAAAATTGCCAGCTCCTGACCTGACTATTCTTACTGATACAATATATTTAAGGCTTTAATTTTTCTTTTGAAGTTTGCTTTGGCAACATCCCACAAACTTTGATATGTAATGTGATAATTACCATTTATTTATGAAGTTTGTAATTTACTTTTAATTCTCTTTTTAATCTGAATTATTTAAAAGCTAGAATTAGTTTTTGGGGGGGTTACTATCTTTTTGTTGCTAATAAATGCTATTGTTTTGTGGTCAGAGAATGTGGTATGCAAAATTCTATTTGTAGAATTTATTGAATATTTTGTGGCCAAATACATAGCCTATGTTTATAAATGATCTATACACATTTGAAAGGAATATATATATAACAAATATACATATTTATACATATATATATTTGTTAGATGATGAGTTAGTTCTTTCTCTGACTCTGACTCTCCCTTCTTCTCTCTCTCTATGTGTTCAAGATTGTTAATAGCATTATTCAGATGCTTTTCATCCTTACTGTTTTTGGCTTTTTGACTTGCCCATTTTTGAGATAATACTTCAACTTTTTTCTTTATGATCGTGAATTTGTCAATGTTTGCTTTATGGCCATCATTTTTTCTTTATATATTTTAAAGGTATGGTCTTACGTATATAAAATTTGATGCCTCTCATATCTTCTTGGTGAATTGTACCTTTAATAAGTTTAAAATATCTTTCTTTGTTCCTTTTAATTCCTTTTTTGGAAATGTGTTTGTTTGATATTAATACTTCTATACCTACTTTCATTTGGTTGCATTTGTCTATTATGTTTCTTAATATTTCTAGCTTCTAAATTTCTCTGGTTAGTGTTTGGGTCTCTTTTTAAATAAGATGAGAGTCTTTGTCTTTTGCTAAAGAGAGTTAACTTATGTGTATTTATTGGCATTACAAATATATTGGGATTTATTTTTTATATTTTTGTTTGTTTTCTATTTAAATTGCTTTTGGTTTTCAGTTTCACTTTTCTGCTTTAAATTAGGTTGTTGAAGTTTTCTTCTTCCTAGTGGTTAGATTCAATCAGATTCCAGTTCTATTCCTCTTGGTTTTGGAAGTTAGAATGACTTAAACTTTCTGTAGGACATAAGTAAGTCTCTGTAAATATAAGATCAGTTGGGGAAACAGGATTTCCAGCTAAAAAGGGAGGTGTATACTGGATACTCAAAATTGTAAAAATAAAAGAGAGATGATCACATTTGTGCATGAAGTTTATGGAAAGTTCTTATTACGAAATAGAGATAATAATTTGATATGCTGTCCCTGTGTCAAAGGAGGACAAGGAGATAAAAGGGCAAATGAAAGCCAATTCTAATCTGTTAGTGTTTACATTAAGCTAGTCATAGTTCTATATAAGCAAATTATTTGAACTAATTCTCAAAGCTTTAGCCTTACCTATGAGTTAAAAGTGATTGGATGAATTTTCAGGCACAAGGAACACATAAACCTATCTCTAGGTCAATATTGGCTTTTCCCAGTTTACAACGTTTTCTTTCTACACAGAAACCCTCTGAGCAGATGAAAAGCTACAAGGTAAGATAAAGGACACAGCATGGCTGCTCCTCTCAAGGGCTCCAAGTACCTTTTCTAACCAAGACCCATGAAAAATCTGTGGGATTTCTTACAAATCAAAAGGGGGAATCATATCTATTTAACAGTAACTTTAGATTTTGTTTACACAGCCCAAAATCTTTTACCTACCTGTTTTAGATTTTTACTTTTTCTTTTCTTCTAAAACAGTTCATTATCCTTTCCTATTTTTCTTCTTTCACATTTCATTGATTGTTTCATTTGTTCTTTATGTAGTGAAAATTTATTGAGTGCCTATAAAAATGCCAAGTACTAATGATACAAAGATACTTCTTTTCCTTCTTGGGGTTCAGAAAATGATACTCCAAAGTACGGAGCCTTACCACACTGAGTACTTTGAACTAAAGGATATTAGAAGGCCTCAGAAGTAAAGTCTCTCTGACTTTTTCCTGCCTTCCTGTCTCCCTCCCCTGTTTCTCCCCCTAACCAAGTAATAGAAGCCAAAATTCCTCTTCCCCAAGGCAAGTCATAGAAACCAGAATTCCTCTCCCGCAAAGCAGGCCATAAAACCTAGAAATGTCACTTTACTCCTTCTCCCTTAAAGATCCTCATGCCTGAGGGGTCCTGACCCATACCTGGGAGGAAGGAATCTACTCAAGAAAGGCCAAGAAGAATCTGAACAGACAAGACTTGCCGTGTTTCCCCTCTCAGTCTATTACCGTTATATCATATGCTTTTGTCCAATAACCTTTCTACACAGCTGTCCATTCTAAGCATGCAAACAGACAGTTTTCCTACGGTTGTTGACTTCGTTTTCCATATCATGTAAAACTTTAATGAAATAAATTTGTTATACTTTTCTCTTGTTAATCTTTTGTTATAGGAGTGTTGGGGTGACCCCTTTGATAGGTGAGGGTCTGCCCCTACACCCTCTAAGGTACAGGAGCTGGTTCCAAAAGGATGAATAGTAGGAATTTTATATAAATGGAGGAAATTGTAGGCAGAGGAGAAAGTATGTACGGAATGTTTCTCTACCTCTGTGTTTTTTTTCTAATATGTCTGGAATGACTTTGCAATACTTGGTGATGACAAAGTGAGTTCAGGAAAGTTCTTTTACTCAGGAAATTGCAGAAAATTCATCCATCAGCTGATCTTTTACTGTGGAAAAGAGCCCTCCTGCTGGGATTCATCTTCACCTTTGGGAGCACTGATGGATGGTTGCTGAAATAAGTGTCAGAAGCACCAAAGAAGACTCAAGAAGCAAAGGACGGAGTTAAATCTTTAACTCCCGTATCATCTAGAGAGACTGAGCCACACTTGTCTAAGCCCAACATTGCTTTTCTATACAGAAAAGTCCTGCCTGGACATGGGAAAGATCCAAATTCTGTGAAGCCTGATGATTATACATTGGAGGGGGTGGGTAGGGAAGTTTTTAAGAAAATGAATGCAAAGTTACAAATTGAAAAGTCAAGGCAGGGCCTTGGATGGAACCCATGTAAGTGAAGGCCCCTGAAGCTGCATTTTATTAACTTCCTGGTAAATCTGCTTCTGACCAGAACTTCATCTGTGGGAGGGAAGGGAACATTTGGGTTCTTCAAGAGTACCTGGGCTGTGAAGACATTGAGATTTGTTTTTTTAGCATGTATCACAGGATGCAGCCCCCCCAGGTACCTTTATGACATATTCTTTAGCATCAATTTTATTCAACCCTATTGGGCACCAAAGTATTTGGAACCTGGATCCATGCAAGTGGTTAAGAAGAGTGTTTGCTTGGGATGCAAATCTCTTCTCTGGGATGGTTGTTAGTCCTCAGAAGAACAGGCATCGCCCTTCCTCTCAGGTCCTGTGAGGCCTGTGAACCTGCTAAAGCCTTAGGAGCCACCAGGGCAGTCTCCCAAGGTCCTCTTCTGTGCAGAGTAAGCTGCTGTGCTCTGGGGTGCCAGGCATGTCCCCACATGTCCTCAAGTGTTAATCAACTCAAATTCTGGATTAAAGTCAGTGATTCACCTTGAGGACAGATTGTGCTGTTGGTGCTTGCAGGAGTTGAGATGGCCAACTTGGAATCCAACACTGGGTTGAATTTAAAGAGAAAAAAATTCATGTATAAGAAGCATGTTTCTTTCTCCCACCAAATAAAACAGGATTGATCCTTATTGAGAAGGAGGAGAGCTTCAATGACTTGTAGGAAAGGAATGTCTGGGGGAAATAGTGATTTGCTAATTTATTTAGTATCTTCACTTTTATTTTACTTCCTTCCTTGTCTAAGAATTTTGGTTGGCATTGTATGTGCTTAGTCATTTTTTCATGTATCAGGCTAAGAAACTATAGGTTCCAGGCACAGACAGGAGCTACACAGAAGGCTAAGAAAAAGGTCCTGCCTTAGAAAGAGTGTCTAGCAGAGAAGTGACCTAGAGAGGTACTTGATAAATATCTATTCAAATGAATAGGATTGGATTAAATTAAACGAACCCATAGCTTGGGGTAAGGCAAAGAGTAAAAATGTAGTGACCCTACAATGAAATAGTTGTTTTTTTGTTTGTTTTTTTGTTTTTCTCTCATTAAAGAAGCAGGATTTTATAGAGATTTAGGTCTCTAGATTTAGAGAGATTGATGTGAAATCCAGGCTTAACTCCTAGCTCTGACATTAATCAACATAGTGACGTTGAACAAATTGCCTAATATCTACATGCCTATTTCCTCATCTGTCCAATGAGATTAAGGATAGTACTTACCTCAACGTGTTGTTGCAAAGTTACAAGAGATAATATACTTAAAGCAGGTAGCAAGACACTGATACATAAGAGGGTACTTCAAACAGTTCATAGAAAGATTATTATCTTTTAATTCTATTTTTCCAAAAACTTTTTGAAGTACCCTTGTATGTGCAATATTAAGAACACTTGGTGTTGGCTGGGGACCACAATGTAGTTTGGGGCAAGGATGTGAGGGTGAACGGATGGAAGACAGGGTAATGGGGGGGAGGGGGTTAGCCCACAGTCTGTTGTTTTATCCGGCTTTGGCAGAAGCTGTTTTCATGTCCTGCCAGTTTTCATGTCAGCCAGAAGATGAACAAGGTATGACGAACTGCTGGTGTGATGACTCCCTTTCCATTTCTGCACAACCCGCAATGTGTGGCTCTGGCAGTGTGACATCAACACACTAGGGGGTTGGGATTTGGGGAGAGAGAGCCACACAGAACAGCTGGGTTGTCAGGGAAGGCATCAGCAGTGGTGGAGACATTCGGTGCCTTGAGGCTCTGGATAGCTAATAAGGAGGCTGAGGCAGTAGGATAAGTTTGGTCTTGTTCCTGAGTACTGGTGAGACATAGGGACTCCACTAAACAACTGAGAGAATCTTTGAGGAAGAGTTGAGATCCTGCAGGTGGGGCTGTGAGCTTGCAAAATTTGGGTAGTAATGAAGTAATGAGAACTTACTTGTTCCTTCAGGTTGGTGGGACTGGGGAGACTTGGATTACACAAAGTTTTACGTATTAAGAAATAAGTTTCTTATTTCTTCCTTTTAGTGATTCTGCTGTGAATTTTAATCATCTTGTTCACCTCTTTCGGTAATATTTCCAGGAGGAAGAAAACTAACATCTAAGGGCCTCACCAGGTATCATGCTGGGTTTCATCACTTATTGTTAAGTTTCTGGTTATCCTATGAGGTGTTTCTCTTTTTTTTTTTTTACAAACAAACAAAAAATTAGGGGATCAAACAGGCCAAATGACTTACCTAAGGTCTATTTATTCACAATCAATAATGAATGATATTTAATGTGTGACACACTCCTATTGGGGCTCAGAACACAATACCCCAAGGAACAGCACTTTGGCAGGCTGAGAACTTTGAATTGATGGAAATTAGAAGGGCCTCAGAAGCAAGGAGTTTTCTCTGACCTTCTCCTACCCTCCTTTCTGTTTCCCATATTCCTCCCCCCAAAGCAGGTTATAGAAACTGGAATTCCTCTCCTTCAAAGCAAGCCATAAAACCTAGAAATGTCACTCTCTGATTTTCTCCCTTATCCCCTGAACACCCTATGGCAGGTGTCCTGCCCTATAGCCCAAGGCAGGAATGCTACGCAGAGAGACTGAGAAGAATCTGAACAAGCAGGCCTTCCTGGAGTTCCTTTCAGTTTACCAAGATTAGATCATTCTCCTTTTGTCCAATCACATTTCTCCGCAGCTGTCCATTCTTCATCAAACCTAAGCATAAAAATACATAGTTGGGGGGGGGGTCTGTGAAGACCCTGGGTCTTTGAGTCTTCGTTTCTGAAGGCTCTTTTGTCATGTAAAATTTGGATTAACTAAATTTGTTATGTATTGCTAACTTGCCTTTTGTTATAGGAGTGTCAGTCATAACTGTCGGGATAGGTGAGGCAAACCACTATGCTCCCATGGGTATGTCCAGGGCTACTGACAATTCCTTGTGTGCTAATTCTGAAATGACCCCTCCCTTGACTCAAGAAAGTTTGTGAGTAAACAATTGCATGACTGTGATGTTATTATAGTCTTAAATCTACTGATATATGTGTATATATATATATATATATATATATATATATATCAGTATATATACACTAAATGGTGGTGAAATGCACCTAACATAAAGTTTATCATCTTAACCATTTTTAACTGTACAATTCAGTGGTATTAAGTACACTCACATTATCATTGCAAACATCACCACCATCCACCTTCAGAACTCATCTTGCAAAACTGAAACTCTGTACCCATTAAATACTATATTTTAAAGAATATAACTTGCAAATATTATTTACCTATGTATTATTTCAAATAAATTACTTGTGGTGACCTTCACAGACCACAATCCACGTCTATGTCATGACACCTCAATTGAAAATGCTGTCCTGCCCCATGCCATTCAAGGTGCATAGTAAAATTCTGAAGACCCACTGAGTTATTCATCCCATAATACGGACCAAACACCTAGGCATTGTTTGGAAAACATAGGCAGGAGTCCTTTGTCAACTGATGTCATGTTTACATTGCAGGCCCAGGGGAGGATGCACTCCCGCAGTGGACGGAACATAGCTACCTCAGTTAATAAGACTTCTCTGAGCAAGAGTCCTTAAACAAAGTCAGTTAAGTTAGAGAAACAAGTCAATTTTCTTCATATTACTCCTTTGAGTATGACAGAAGTAGATTCAACACATCCATCCACTTTATTCCTGCCCTAGAGCCAGCCTTAAGAAAAGAAGACAAAATCTGTGAATATGAATTCTCTACCCCAGAATCCCCTTTCTGGGTCCCTTTACTCTCATTGCTAGTTGGGGGACAGAAGTGGAGAGTCTTTCCCCAATGTTCACATCAGTTTCTTACCCATTGTTCTCTTGGTCTCTTTCTTCCTGCCATCCACTTGTGAAAACACGAAAGAAACATGTAGTCTTACATGTCTATTGCCCAGCTAAATGAAAACTCCTTGAAAGCATATGCTGTCTTTTTCATCTCTAATCTTCAGTATGCTAGCATTCAGTAATAAAGTATGCTGAATAAAGAAACCAAAATAACTTTCTTTCCCCTTTTTATAAGCAATCTCTCGTTGCTGGCAAGGGATCATTTATAAGTCACATAATAATAATAGCAGGCATATACTAGGAACTCCCATATGCCTAGCACTGATCTAAAGGTTTTTTAATATATTGGGGAATCCTATGTTGTCAAGTCTCACACATGTCAGATTCACATGCCAGGTCTATTAGAAGAAGCATGGGAGTTCAACAACATCTGTTACATTTGTTTCAAGCAACTTCAACCTTGACATCGAAGTCTGAAGAAAAAAATGCCCAAGCATATTCTCGAGAGTCTTGATTCACTATAGAAACCTGACTGTGTTGCTCAAGGAAGGCATTCTGATTTCACAGATTCTGTGTTTATCTCCCTCACTCTCTCCCCAGTGAACTCAATATTGAACCAATAACAAGGCTTTAGCATCTAAATCAAACACATAGCAAAGCCTGTTCTCATTAATGGTTCTAACTCATTTGAACTTCGCAACAACCCAATGAGGCAGCTACTGTTATTACCCCCATTTGACAAATGAGGGAACTAGGAAGCAAAGAGAGGTAAAGTACTTACTCAAGAATGCAAACCCAGACAACATAACTCCCGACCCTGTGCTCTTAGCCCCTACCCATTGCACTTCTGAGATGGGTCCACTTACACACATTGCAAAAATATCTACTGCCTAGAGTCATTAAGCAAAGGACTGTTCATATTGATTATGTTTTTCAGGTAGATAACGTTATTCATAATATCCTTTAAAATTTCAACCCTCCTCAAAAATCTTTCTTTAGTAATGGGTTCTCCAAAGGCAGACCACGCTCTGACAACAAAAGCTGATTCCCCTTGGGTTTCCCTTCCTGTTCTTCCTCCGTGTCTTCTCTTCAGACCTACCAGGAGCTCAGGTCCTTCCACCCCTCCTCAAGGCTTCACTCTTGTCCAGATCGGACCTACCCTCCCAGAGTGAGTATCTAACAACTCTCCTGCTGTGCCTTTGCATCCCAGCAGGCTTATCATTTTGCTGTCCCATCTTTACAAACCCTGAACTTCAGAGTAATATGCTTCATCTTCTCTGCTCTGCACCTAGCCCTGAGTGACAGTGGAGAAAACACCTCGATCAAGTTGGTTAGTGCCATGACAGACCCACAGCCCTGAGCTGTTAGCTGGGCCTTGGTGTCACTCTGTGCTGCTCTGCTGTGTTTCTGTCTTCTCACCGGGGATATCCGAGCTCTTGCCGCTTCCCATGTGTTCCGCCGAAGTTTCTAGTCCTGTTCTCACTCAGTTGGGTGACTTGGGCAAATCATTTAAAAGTTCTATATCTTACTCTCTGCATCTGTAATAAGGGTAGATAAGCATTTTTCATGAACATGTTATGTTTTTTCTATTGTTTGGGTTTTCTTTTGTTTCTCTCTGTAATATTTTGTAGTTTGCAGGGTATCAGTACTTCATAGTTTCCATTAAATTCCCATTTATTCCCAAGTATTTTGTATTTTTGATGTTGTTGTAAATGTAAATTGTAAAATGTTCATCTGAATTTTATTTTCCAATTGCTTGTTGCTACTGTGTAGAAATACAATTGATTTTTATATATTGACTTTGTAACCTATGGCCTTGCTAAATTCACTTATTACTTCTAGTAGGTTGTTGCAATTCCTTATTTTATTTTATTTTATTAAGAATTAGATGCATTTTACTGTAGAGTTCACATAGAAATCCTTAAGTGCACAAGATGATATACATCGGGTTTTGAGAAAAAAATCCACCTCTTTATCACTCAGGAACTAATGAAGACAAGTTCATTAGCAGCTAGTTTGGGTTCTGATGTGTTCAGGCTTCTCTTCTAGAGCTGCCCAGGACTGGCTGCTCCTCCTGCTTGGAGGGGTGCCTGCCCTTACCTCTTGCCAGCCTGAGATGCTGTTCTTACCTCAAACAGAGCAGTGCCAGATGCCAGCGGGGCCTTCACCTCTCACTGGAGGATTAGCTTCTCTCATCTCTCTGCCTTGAGAGCTGGCCAGGGTGTATTCTGTGCCTCAACCAGCACTCTGTGCCATGCTTTGCCCTCTAGTAGTCATGGGAGGGAAGAGTGTGATGGAAAGAGTGATTTCAGATGCTTGGGAAGTGAGGTAAAGAAGGATTCTGCCTTGGGCGGAAACAGATTCCTGGTACTTTCTGTGCAAACTGTTAAACCTCCAGGCTGCAGAAGTCCAAGGGCTTGTGTCCTACTTGACCTTTGACATAAATGAACATGTAGGTGGGGTAGGGATGGAATGTGAAAGGTGTTATATAGGAAATCACAATAGAAGGGCCATAGAAAAGCAGGCATTTTGTTTGACCCCACCCATACTCTTAATTCTCTTCATTGCTCAGGAGTAGGAAAATAATCTAAATGCTGTATACACATTCACAGTATTGTTTCTTTTAAGATATAAAAATATATTCAGGACTTTTCATAAATTTTAATTGGTGTTCACCTATATTAAAAACCTGATTCTTCTTTTTGCACTTGGTTTTTGATCTGTCACATTCATGACATATTGTTTTTCCTTCGCCATAGCATTTATCACACTAAGTTATAATTGCCTGTCTGCAACAAGACTGCAAGTTGTGAGAGTAAGGTTTATGTGTGACATGGTCATAGGTTATCCCTGTGCCCAGCACACTACCAGGCGCAATAGGTGATGATTTGTTAGGATTTCCTATGTAAGCATTCACGTCATCTGTGAAATAAAAACCATGTTACTTTGTTCTTTTGGATCTTTATGACTTTTATTACTTTTTCTTGCCTTATGACACTAGCTAATTCCTTTTGAATGCTGAATAGAAGTGGAAAGAGCAGACATCCTTGGTTTGCCTTCCATCGCAGGGAGAAAGTGTTCAGTATTTCACCATTAAGAGTTACGTTAAATGTGAGTTTTTTTCATAGGTGCCCTTTATCTGATAGAGGTGGTTCTCTTCTCTTCCTATTTTGCCAAGGCTTTCAAGAATAAATGGGTACTAAATTTTGTCAAAAATGTTTTTGGCATCTATTTTGTCGATTGCATGGTTTTCCTCCTTTATTTTCTTAATATGGCTAAGTACAATGATTGATTTTTTTTAGTGTGGGATGCTGGCACAGCCATGCTGTCCGCTGGCAACTACAGAGACAGAGACAAACTAGGCAAAGGAATGAGGAGAGCTTTGTTAGCACCCAGCAGACAGGAAATGGGTGGGTTGACAGGCCAATGGTTGGGTGTTCAGGTAGGAAGCAGGGAACAAGTGGGCAGGTGAGCATGGCTCAGGCAGGCAGCCAGGCAGCAAGCAGGGAAGATGCAGTTGGGGCTACCCCATGAGGGCTGTGGCATCTCTGCAGCTGCTTCTTGCTCGGGCCTTGGTTTGTGGCTTAGAACACCCACACTGAGGCCAGGCCTGCCCCTCCTTGTCATACCCTCCCCCAAGACCACTATCCCACAGCCAGCCAGGGATCCAGAGCTAGCCCAGGCTGGGGAATCTCGACTCAGACGAGACGGTGGTAATGCATCAGTCTGAGGCACCCCCTGCCTTCTTCCTGCCTGTCCCACCTACCTCATGTTATGCGGGATTTTTTTTTCATTTGTTTGTGTCATTCATTTTTTTTTTTTGAAAAATTATTTTAAATAAAGTTTTTATTTTATTAAAATGCAATATCTCTGTATACTGACTGGCTGGTCCCCACCCCCAGCATGTAGCCCTCTCATAGTATTTTGTGCAATGCAGCCTTGCTTCTAGCCCTGTAGAGGCAGGGACACAGCCCCTATTCAGAACCCTAACCATCACCAGACCTGGAGGTCAGCTATGGGAAAGCATGCCTGGGCCACTTGCCTTCCTACCCCCGCCTGCCATCCGCAGCCACAGGGGGATCTGGATACTCTGGGAGGTGGACAAGGTGGAGGGCCCCACTCTTTTTGTCCTGTAGTCCTGTAGCGGGGGCCTCCGTCCATCTCAGGGTCTCCCTAGCCCAGCCCTCCTGACCCTGTTCCCCTCGGTGCTGTTGAGTAGGGACCCTGCAAGGAACTGACCAAATCACTGAAGAGCCATAGTGTGTATATGTGCAGGAGCAGGGACAGAGGAGCACATGGGGGATTGTCTTGGGTGTTGTCCCAACCCCTGGGGAAGATGAGTCAGGGCACAGACAGTCTCCAGGTGGGTGGTTGCCTCTCCTTCCTTCAACCTAAGCCCTGGGGGTCCTCAAATGGGGTGGGAACTCTCCTAGTGGGGTTTGGGAGATTGGGTTCCTGAATGCACCATAATCATTGTATGAGATATTAAAAGGTCTAAAATTTTTTAAAGATTATTTTAACGTTAAACTATCCTTACATTCCTGAGATAAACCCCATTTTGATCATAATGTATTATCCTGCTGGGTTTCATTTGGAAGTATTTTGTTATAAATGTTTTCATGTATGTTCATGAAGAATATTAATTTCTAGATTTTTTTAAATGTAATGTCTTTTTGGTATCAAGGCCATCTGCCCTCTTAAAACAAATGGGAATGTGCTCCTGTCTCCTCTATTTTCCAAAAGAGAATATGTACAATCAATATGTTTTCCCCTTAAATGTTTAATAGAACTTGCTGGTGAAGCAATCTGGAACTAAAATTTTCTTTGTAGAAAGTTTGTAATTATGCATTAAATTTCATTGACAGATATAGGGCTGATAAAAATTTTCTGTCTTTTCAGTACATTTTGGTAAGTCATGCTTTCCAAGAAATTTTAAATTTAATCTATTGTTGAATTAAATGGCATAATGTTTTTGTGATATTTCTTTAGTAGCCCTTTAATAACTGTAGGATCTGTATATATCCCTTCTTTCATTCCTGATATTGGTAATTTTCTTCATCCCACACACATACTTTTTTTCTATCAGTCTAGCTAAAACTTGTTCTGTTTTATCAATCTTTTCATAGAACCAAATTTTGGCTTTTCCTTACTGTATTTGTACTCATATTTATTATTTCCTTTCTTCCAGTTAATTTGCTCTTCTTTTTCCAGATGATTAAAGAGGAAACTTGTAACATTGATTTCCTCCTACCCTTCCTTCCTCTTGCTACCTCCTTTCCTTTCTTCCTTCTTTCCTCTTTCTTTCTCTTGTTCTTTCTTTCTTTTCTTTTTCTTTCTAACAAAAGTATTTAAACTCAGAATATTCGTTTGAGTACTGATTTAATTGCATCCCATACATTTGAATAAGTTGTGTTATTATGACCCTTCAATTTGAAATATTTCCAAATTTCCCATGTGATTTCTTCTTTGAATCATGAGTTGTTTAGAACTTTGTTAGCTTACTTCCAAATAACTGGAGTTTTTTCTAGGTATTTTTAACTGTTACTTTATTCTGTTTATCCCATTATGGTCAGATAATATATGTAGTATGATTTTAGTTTTTTGAAATTTATTGAGACTTGTTTTTTAGCTCAAAATATAGTCTATTTTGGTGAAGTTCTTGTACTATTGAAAAGAATATATATTCTGCAATTAATTGTTAGATTTAGATGGATTTGTCTACTTGTTTTATCAATTACTCATAGTAAAATGTTCAAATTTCCATCTATGAATTTGGATTTGTCCATTTATCCTTCAAGTCTGTCAGTTTTAATGCATGTAATTTGAAAATCTGTTATTAGGCAAAATCCTTTTGTCCTTATTAACTGACTCCTTTACTGCCAGTATTATTCTTTGCCTAGATACTTACTTTAGTATTATGAGAGCTATACCAGATACCCCTTGATTAGTGTTTGCATGGTCTATCTTTTTTCCCTTTTTGCTGTTAACCTAGTTGAGTTTTTATACTTGAATAAGTTTCTTGGAAACTGTATGTAGCTGGACCTTGCTTTTTTTAAAATCTGGCAATCTCTTTCTTTTGTTTCAATAATTGAGTCCATTTAAATTTAATCATTGCAATTATTTGGTTTAAACCTTTAATATTTCTAGTTTTTTTCCTTTTCCAGGTTTCCTTTTCCCAGTTTTTATTTTGGATTAATTCAACAGTTTTCAGTATTTTATTCTATCTCTTTTATTGTATTTTAGCTGTACCTTTTTGTATTATTTTAGTGATTACTCCAGGAATTACAATATGCAGCTTTAATTTATCACTGTCTATCTTGAATTAATATTATATCTCTTCACCTATTAGAAACTTACAACAGTATAATTTTGTTTATATCCCCCTTGTCCTTCTGCTATTGTTGTCATGTATTTTATGCCTATATATGTTTTAAACCCTGTATTATTTCTCTTTAAACTGTTAAATGACTTTTAAAGTGTCTAAGTAAAGGAAAAAATAGTCTCTTTATTAATACCATTTATTTACAATTTCTTTGCTCTTCATTCCTTCCTGTAAATCTAAATTTCTATCTGTTATCATTTTCCTTCAATTTGGAGAATTTTCTTTAGTATTTCTTGCAGTGCAAGTCAGCTGTGACCAGTTATCTCGACTTTTGTTTATCTGAAACTGTCTTTGTTTTACCTTCATTTTTGCAAGACATTTTCACTGAATATAATGTTATGTAAAATTCAGTTGTTTTTTCTAATGTACATTAAAATAGCTCTTAAAATTTCTAAACTATTCACCTGTACACTACGTAAAATGATCTCAGATACCACCCGTGACAGACATTCCACACTTCAGATAATATTGGACTGGATTATTCCTGAGACTCCATCTAGTTCTTAAATCCGATATTGGTGTCCTTCAACTATTATTCTATGGAACTCTATAGTTCCATGAGCAATTTACAACTATGCCATGAATATTTGGAAAAGATAACTTAAATAATTTAAATTTTACAACAATTACTAACCGTTTAATGGTGCTGACTATATTAAGTCTGTGTAGTTGCAAGTAACAGAAAATAATTTGAGGTAGCTTACTTAGTCAGGTAGCACCGATCCCAAGGTCATATATGAGATGTGTATCTCAGCCTCTAGAAGGAACTGAAACCACAAACCATTGAGGCCTCTGTCTTCCCATGTCACTCTCCCTGTTTGCTTTGTTCTTCCCACTTTGCAGACTTGCTCTCTCATTCTTCTGTGATTCATATGGCAGTTCCTAAGCTTATTACTATAAACAAGTAAGTATAAAGGTAAGGCCCAGAAAGGTTCGGGAAATTTTCTCATGCATCACTAGTCAAATGCATGCAAAATTATAAGGTAGTGGACTAGTATTAACCTAAGAAAAAAGTAAAGTGAGTTGGGTCAATTGATCAAAGCAAAAATTTAAGTAGAAATGATTACAGCTAACATTCACTGAATGCATACTACCTGTGAGGCACTCGGTAAAGAACTTCACTTGTTTTATTTTATAAGATCTTCACCACACCCCTATTGGTAGAAACTCAGATACCCATTTCACAGATGAAGAAGCTGAGGCTTAGTGAGATGAAATTACTTCACATACTGCTCTCTTAAATAGAAACGTCAGAGTCAATATTGCTGAATCCAAATGCAATGAAGGCCTGTGGGTAGAACACAAATCCTCTGAAACAAAAGGGAAGCAAGCAGCATATTAAAAACTATTACAGTTTGCATTTACTAATATATGGCAAGGTAAAGTTGATTGGAGCAATCTGCTATTGGAAGATTTTTATCTCATAGTACTGCTGCATAGTCAAAATTATAACAATTTTTTTAATAGTACAATAGAAAAGCTTTTATATTCTAAATAGCCAATGGATACTGCTATAACAGAAAAATATCAGAAAGAAGAAAATAATGTTGGTGCTAAAGAGAAATTTTAAATTGGAAACAACACAGCCCATAATGATATAACAACAATCATACTTTGTTAAGTATTTAGTATGTGCCAGGTGCTCTGCTAAGTGCTTTATCTTTATCGGTGTATTTGCTAATCACAACAATTCAAAAAGTGAGTATTATTTGCCCCATTTCAGAGATGGAAAAACTGAAGCACAGACAGTTTCAATAACTGTCCCAGAAATCACTGCAGGTAAGTGGCAGAAGCAGAAGTCTAGGTTGTGTGGTGACAGAAGCATTGTGTGAGCATTGATGGGCTCCTTGCTTAGGGATTGATGAGGCCCATTCATTACGGTTATTTTGAAACAAGTATTTTATGCCAGTGTCTCAGGGTTTCTCACTGCTTTACAGAAGAAGACAATATCACGAATCTGGGAGTTCCAAGATGCTCTCATTCTGGCTCTGGACCTTAAGAATTGCTGCATTTCCTGACCACAGAAAGTACCAGCTTCTGCAGCCCAGAAGTGCAGGACTCATACCCATTTCTAGTCCCCCAGAAGTGCTGAAGGCTAGAATGTAAATAATCCTTCAATATGAAACACAGCAGGGCAAATATATCCACAGGCATACACAGGCTGGTAAGTTTGTTCAATACACAGAGCTCTCATGACAAACACAGCAAAGCAAATATGACCATAAGAAGAGGAAAGAGGAACAGGGCTGAAGAAAGTCTACTGACCACACACAGAAGTTTATCAGTCTGAGTGTTTGGTTCCGTAGAGAGGTACAGGGAAGAAGCAGGGAGGCCGAGATCTGCCTCCTTCAAACGCTTGTTGAACTAATTTTGACTTAACTGACAATTCGGGCAGTGACAGCCATTTAGGGAGGGCTTTCTTTGTCCATATCACGATTTGGCATCCAAAATGAAAACATTTTGAATGTTTACATTCATCCCAGCTGAGTTAAAAACAGAAAGACAAATATCAAATTAAAGTGCTCCTAATAGCTGAGGTCCACAGACAATGTTCAGAGTAGCTTTCTCTGGACTAATGAGAACTTAGATGGACAAAACTTGAACTAATGAAAGCTCAGGGACTTTTGCTCAGGGGAACCCCATGGTACCAATTGTTAAAGACACTTTCTTAAGTAAAGACTGCCTCCAGGAGGGACTCTGTGAGTTAGGAAGAGGAAATCCTCCCCCTCTCCACCCACATACACTATCCCCATGACCTTCGCACCCATCCAAAATAATAAATCTCCTAATACACAGGTGGCTTCTTCAGTGACTGTTGATTAATGGGTACTAAATCTTGAGTGTAGCTAGTTGGCTGTTAAGAGATAGGACTCTCAATCCTCCTGATTTTCTATTTACTAAAATAGAAAATGACATCACCCATGGATTAGTCAAATACATTTGTTGGTAAGACGGGAAGTGCCCGTCAGATGAAGGGTCAATAGTACAAAAAGGCCAATACACAAACACGAAGATCAATCCACAAAGTACTTTCTCACAGTTCTACCTGTCTGTTGGTCTGTCTTGAGAAGTAATGAGTCTCCAGGAAAGGGGCAGCAGTCCATTGTAGAGGGAGTCAAGCATATGATGGGTGCGTGAGCTAGTTGACCTTCAGGTGTCCTGCCACTTCTGAGACTCAGTTTTTCTAAATCACTTTGAGACATTTTTGAGCTTCCTCTCTATGTTCAAGGGACAGTGTTGGGTGTTGAGGGCATAAGGATAAAGATGACGTCCCTCCAGAAGCATGCAGGATGGCTGGAGGGACACACCTATTTCCACTGGGCATGTAGGTGCTAGACCAGAGTTATGTGCAGGGCCCCTACAGAGCACAATATGGGTGGCTGCTTAGCCCAGACTTGGGTACTGGCAAAGGAAGGGGTCGAGAAATGCTTCCTGGGAATGATGTCTAAGCTGAGTCTTAAAAAGTAGGAGAGGAGCAAGAGGAGATAGGGAATTGAGGGCACAATAGCAGTGTGTTCTTGCCAAAGCCTGAAGTGGGAGCTGGGGACGACTGAGAAATGAAGCCAGAGAGACAGGCAGGGGTCCAGTAACAGAGAAGTGAGTGTGAGATAGACATGATTGTCCCATTTGAAGATGACAAAGGTGACAGCTGAAGAGGTTAGATCGAACGCTTACAATTGAATTCAGACAGTCCTAAACTCAAGTCTCAGGTCTGAAACTTTCTCATTGAGGGAATGTCTAGCAAGTTATTTAACTTCTCTGAGTCCCAATTTTCTCTTCTTCAAACTAAAGATAATGGCAGTATCCACTTAACAGGGTGGTCATGAGGATTAAATGAGGCAGTGTATGCAAAGCCCTTAACATGGTCTCAACACACTCTAAGCACTCAATCACGATGGAAATTAACTCTTTAAAAAATATAAATTTGTTCAAGATCACATAGAAGATGTCACAATGTTAATCTGAACTCACCTGCAGTAAACACCCAGGGCGACAGTGGCACGATCTGGCCTGGGTGCTTGGCAAGGAAGGGGTGCACAGCCAGTAGAGAACTTAAAGACAGTAATAAAACTGAACAAATGTTGGTCTGCTTTTTATTATTGTCAAGCCTAGGGCATTCCAAACAACGTCAATGATAAAATGCTTCTCCCCCAAATATCTTTTGTTGGCCTAAGAATTTCTAAACAATTCCTGCATGGTTACTGTTGAGTTTAATAATACATGAGTATAAAAGTCACAGTGACCTCCAAACACACCGTGAAACAGAGAGGGTCCCCTGGATCACATTCAGCAGGGCATAGTTTTCAAATGATCGCTCCAGCCACTCTGTTTCCCTGTATTAAATTTTCAACAGATAAACATTCCAAATGAACACACAGGTGAGAGAATTGAAGTGACTCAAGTTCTGTTCCTTTGTCTTTTCGATCACCATGCTATCCTTGCTTATTCTGAATCTGCTGTCTCAACAGAGGAATATGCACTTTCATAGAGGCTGGAAACATGAACTGCACCCAAAGTGCGTTCAAATGATTTTGAGCTGTTAGGAAACTGCAAGTTCTCTGAACTAACTTCCATGTGGACAAAATGTTTATTATAGAATAAGTAATAAAAATGAGCTAACTTAAAGCTATTTGTTGCAAATCATTTTTTTCATAAAGAGGAAAATGTTAAAAGTTATCTGCTCCAAGTGTCCAATACACTAAGGTACCCACCACTGCAAGTCTGCCAGGCTCCAATGCCTGTGAGTCCGTTTCCTCTATTCCCTCAGCTCCTGCAAGCCTCCTACTGGCCCTGTGTCTCTCCTTCTTTATCCTGGAAACCTGATACCCTTACCAGTGGGGTCAGTTATTCAGGTTAAATTGTGTCTATCTGAGGACTCAAGGAAATGCAAATGGATCACCCAGAGTGTTGAGAGGGTGGGAAAATCCTATTATGATCATTGAAAGGTGGGGCCTTGAAGAGGTGATTACATTGTAGGGCCGTGCATGCTGTGGTGAATGGATTAATAACGGTGGTCAGGGGCATGATTCTGGGGGCTTTAAGGAGAATGCACGGAGAGATCTCTCTGCTCTGCCATTTCTGACATGTGAGACCCCTGGGTCACTGTCGGTCGCCACCAAAGAAGACCTTCACCAGATGTGTTCCCTGGACTTTGGACTTCTTGGCCTCCAAATCTGTGAGCAATAAATTTTGTTTCTTGTAAATCACCCAGTTTCAGATATTTTTGGAGTCAGTCACACTGCTGTAGTTCCAGGTATTTTTGTTATAAGCAACAGAAATGGACTGGACAGGGCATTAAAATAGGGGATGTGGAGACAGTAAAGAGGCAGGGTTCAGAATGAGGGGATTGTCACCTGTGGGTGACTGGAGAAGATGACCCAAGTGGGAAGGGAGAGCCCAGAGAAGAGAGGTGGCTGTCAGGGTAGAGTCAGGAGGCAGCATCAACAATGAAGTTTTTCCACTTCACAGTGTTGTCCAAGGCAGAGGAGAATAAATTTGTTCTTTGTGTTCTGCTGGGTTGGGGGAGTTCCAAAAAAATCCAATCCTGAAAGCCTTGGAACTAATTACAGCAGATGATGGGCACTCTTGTAAACACAGGAGAAGACAGGAACAGTGCTCTTTGGAAAAGAGAATTTGAGTGAAGTAGCCAAAAAATTGACAGTGACAAGATTGTGGTATTTAGGCACGGAGACTCTACAAACCCTACTTGTTGGAAGCCTGTGTGTGTGCTCGGTCTTCCAAGTAATTGGATTTTAGGAGTTGATGAAAGATCTTTGTAGAGTTTACAAACATGATCTACAGAAGGGCAGCGCACTCTTGTGATGGTCAGTGCCACCAGCTCTCTCCACTATTTCGTGACATGGAAACTTAAGTCAGTCAGTTAGTCACTCACCCTGTGTTTGTTGGGCATTTACTTTGCCTCAGGTACTTTACTTGACCCTCAGGATGCAGTTATAAACACAGCTCTATCCGCACTAGGATTAGTTAGTCTAGCAGTGGTGGCAGGCCTTAAACAAATTATTATATATACTATGACAAATTAAATGAATTCAAGTGGGCAAAGTGCTATGAAGGAAAAGACAGGGTGGTAGGGAGTGTATGATAGGATGAGGTCAGAGAGGCCTTACTAGACCACCCCATGGTTAGATGTAATGAATTGGAGGAATTCAACCATGGCAAATCTTAATGACAGATCAAGAGTAATGTGAGGCTAGGACTAATGTGGTGGGATCATATACCCCAAAATGAAACTCCTGACATTTGCCAAGGTTGGCTCTGGGAAGTTCTTTGGCACATACAACTGAGGTATATTTGGGCATGACTTATACTCACATAATTCTATCTTGCAGAATGCAACATTTCTGGATAGAAAATATATATTCAAATTACACACAGACAATTAATACACAATGGCAGCAACCTGAATTGTAGAAAAGCCAAAAATAGTCAAAATATTTTAAGTGAGTGCTAGATAAAATTGGTGCTTGCGTAGGGGCCCTTGCACAGGCAAAATGCACTTGTGGTCAAGAAAGACACAATGGAGAAAAAGACTTACTAGGTCAGACTCACAAATACAGAAAAAGACTTACTACAAGGATGTTATTCCAGGAGGAAGGGAAAGGATGTCGAACAGTCTGGATCAACAAGTTAGCATTCAAAAACTGGATGCAACAAGCTCAACAAATAATTAGACAATATGTTAGAGGATGGAGAAGGGAGAAAGCTTGCACCAGAACTCAAGGACTATTAAGTAAACTCATTCAAATAGAAAGATTTAGCTAAAGGAAGTTGGCCAGGAATTTCGGCAGCAGAAGCACAGGGAATAACTATGTGGAAAACCTATGGCTTCCCTAATCTCTGGCAAATCACAAATGGTGAATGCACTTTACATAGGTGCTCTTGTACTGCCAAGATTCTTCATCTAAATAAAAATAAGACATGCCCAATTGTTCAGTTGGCAGGGGGTATAGGAAGTTATATTAAGTTTGAGTGAATGTTGCCCCAGATTGAATGGTATCTACGGAATGGTAGGGAATGGTAGTTCTATCTCCAGAAACTCCTGGATCCATCATACTGACTCTTACTTCTTATTGCTTCCCATGGTCTGGAATGATTTCATTTGTTAGTTTACTTTTTACTGTAAAAGTCTCCCTACTTTATGTATAGTTTCTGAGGGCCAAGACCCTGGTTCACGGGTACAGCTCTGGCTTCTCATACAGCCCTGGGAGCAGAGTAAGCACTGTAATAAGTGTTTGAGGAATGAATGAACAAAATCACATCACAACTGGGACATAATGAACAAACCAGATTTGGCCAGGTTGGTGATACAGGGTGGAGATGGGTCCACATGGCTCCAACTGGGAAACCCCTCATACTGAACAAGACCCAAGCTACAATTCTAAGGCTGAACATGCCCCCCTTCACAGGAGATGAAAAAGACATAACAGATGCTTCTCTTTTCTGGAAAATAAGCTGAACATTATGGAAAACTAAAGAAAAATCAGTAGTTTAGTTTTGGGCATAATTAGTTTGAGATCAGCCATTCTCCATCCAGGTGGAGTTATCAAGTAGGCAGTAGGTTAATACAAGTCCAGAGTTGAGGAGAGAAGTTGAGGCTTGAACTGAAATTTGGGTAAAAAATGGTATTTAATTAAGCTGAACTATATGTAAGGTGTGGGGCAAGTAGCAGTGGAAGATAAGGTTGGAAAAGTATGTCGGGATATGGTAAAGGATTTCAAAAAGAAAAATACATCCTAAGCCTTTTAGCTGATGATGATGACGACTAGCTTACCTGCTGGACTGGAATTGATGGGAGGGTCAGCACTCACAGTTGGTAATAAGTGCCCAGGTCCACAGGACTTCAGAGCTGGCATGCTCAGGCTTGAGGACTCCTAGGTGCCTACATACCAGCCACTCCCTTCCTCTGTGCCCTCTGAAAGGAAAAGGAAGAGAAGCAACAGCAGGTGGATATGAACCATACAATGCCCCACAGTCTCGCTGTGCAATCTATCTCCCTCTTGGAGAGGACTGAATGTGAAATAAGTCATGTAAAAACATACAGCAGGTCATCTTAATGGCATGTGTAAACCTGTTCTCTCAACCAGGGATGAGAAGCTATAGAACACTGGTATTATTCTCTGTGCTTCTAGTTGTGATTAGACAACAAGAAGTATGAATAAATTGAGCACTGAATTCAGTGATTTCTTTACTTCAGCCATGGGTCTGAGGCTGTATTGTGCAGCCAGGCCACCAAAAACCTGCACTGGTAGCTGCATTTGCAGAGCAGCAGCAAGAAAGGGCCCTGCCACCCTAGGAGAACCTCTTAACACGGCCATCGATAAAGCTCTTTCTGCATGCCAGATCCTGTACTTAAAGCTTTTATACAGATTTCCATTTAAATCCTATAACAAACATTTTCTGGTGGCACAGCCAGTAGATATACAACAGATTAGTCATAACTTCATGATGAAACCCAAAGAGTACATTCTAAAAGGAGGACTACAGATTTCAACTTTATGAAGACAAAAATTTTCCATTAAAAAACTTCTGTGTTTAAATTCAATTGGAAAAATCTAATTCTGCTGCTGATTTGTAGTTTTATTCATAACCCAAAGTTTGCTTAAGTGTTCCCTAAGGCTATGGAAGAAAGAGATATGCATTTAAATGCTTCACCGAAATAATTGTAACCATAAAGATGCACAAATGTTATTTCATGATTTTGGGCCTGCTTCCTCTTCATGCGTGGGGTAAGAAAGGACAGTGTGGGGTTTTTTTTGATTATCTGGGAATGCTAACGAGTCTTTCTTTGACTCAATATGTTATACCACTTAAAAACTGGTCCTTATTTTACACGTTACGGTAACATTTGTGAGAACTGGGTGCAGGGCTACAGGCTAATGTCTGTGTCCTGCTCGCTATGTCAGTTGTGGTGCTCCTAATCCTGTTGGTGATGCCAATTGTAAAGCTAGGTGACCACGCCAGTTGTTGGGCTCTTTTACCTGCAGGTAATCCTACCGACTGGACTGATTATTGAGCTAAGGCTGGGTCTGGAGCTCCCAGACCCCTCAAACCCATTCACAGACTGGGTCACAAACCCTTCATACACCAGGCTGGGTCCCCAGACCCCTTCATGCAGGTCTATGAGCTAAGTAACCGGCCAAAGGGTCCTTGGAAGCCATAGGTTTGGAAAAGCATGGCTGTGATGATGGCAGCCACACCAGGCAGGCGCACTAACTGCATCCCCCCCACACACAATGTTTACTGAACCACCCTCAACCAGCCCTGAGGCAAGGGGAGACTGATTAAATTATTCTATTTGCCCAGCACCAGGCGAGCAGTATTTTTATCCCTGAAATTTCTCTTCTATCTGCCCTGTGTATTATAGGATTTTTATAAGGAAAGAAGAATCCCACTGCTTTGGTAGCTCATGCCTCATGACAGGACAAGTGCGTCTCTGTTGCAGGCTTTGGATGTTCTAGAAAAATGTAGAACTTTTTATGCCAGTCTCCAGGAAGATCCATGAACCTGTAAAATTGTGGGTGATGTGTATCTGTTATGGATGTGCATTTTTCTAGAATAGGTCCATAGCTTTCATCTGAGTTTCAAAGATATTCTTGACCCAACCAACAATTAAGATCATTGCTGTAGAACTTTCTAGAGGCATAACTAACCAAATGCATACATGGAATAGGAAGACTCTTTACTTTAGTAATCTTATGTAAATGTAGTGTTGCACTCCCTACTCTCAAAAGAGTATGAAATCAGCTATTACATGGCTCATATTTGTGATTCACACATTTTTCTCTTTCTAAGGTTCTCCAAGTCTATCCCTTTGTCATCACTACCTTTTCTCCACCCTTGATATTACATAAGAATGCTGTCTTTGGTTTGTTAAGATTTTGTTTAGAAGTGGTATTTTGATTTTCTTTTTTCAACAGAGAGAATAGACTTACTCCAACACAATCACCCTCACTTGTCAGTTCCCCCTGAATATCAGAAAGTATTTATTAGGTAACTGGTCAGGCTAAATAATGTGTGTGTACATGAAGGCATACAAGTGTATACATATAGCTAATGTTGAAAAAGTACCTGCTGTTTAGCATTCAGTAATAAACCATATAAGTCTCAACTATCTACTGATTCCACCTTTGCATGGTTTCACATTGAAAGAAACTTATGCCTGCATCCAAAATAATTGAAGTGAAATTTAAATTTTTATTGAGGTCTGTCAGAAGGCAGAAATGGGAAGTAATTTCTGGAAGAAATGGGAAAAACAAAAAATTATTTGACCTTCTCTTTTCTCATGTCATGCAGGTTTACCATCTCTTGTGTGTGACACCTGCTCTAAAGTATTTCTCCCCTCCCCCATTCCAAGCTCACTGAACCTTTCCCCAGTTTAGTCTATTTAGGCTCTAATATCACCTCTCCTTTCTCTATCTTAATTTATTTATTTCTAGTTTCTTTCTTTTACCTTTTCTGTCATCACCACAGTTCTCCCACCCTCCCCAGTGCTGCCCTCCACCGAAAGCTGAAACAGCAAGCAAGAGGCCTTTCTTGGGGGGGGCGGGGGTTGGGGATTTGGGAAGAAGGTTTATATTTGCAAGTCACTTCTTCTGTCTCTGACACCGTGTGAAGAAAACACCACATCATCACATTCGTTTGAGAGTTAACGTAACTCCAATTTGGGATTTAATTAACTTGTTCAATTAAACTGTTCACACTGATTAATTTACTAAAATGAACTGTTTATACATGTTAGTCAATACATAGTTGCTTTGGATTACCCTCAGCAAGTTAATTCACTGTACATACACGTATACACACACACACACAAAGCATCCTTTCAATGTTAAGCTTTTCATTTTAATTGAACAGATCTTTCAATCTAAGTGCCCTGGTCGAGAGCTTGGTAATTGCTTTAAGCCTTAGGCAAATGGAAAATTGATTTGCATAAAAACATCCCTGCACAAGTAAAAGTCTGAAACATTCTAAATTCTGTAAGTGCTTAGCATCTCTTCTCTTTCATCATTAAAATCTGGAAAACAAAACTCCGGGGGAAACATCATGGTGGCACACATGGTAAATGTAAGTTTAAGGAGTCTTTTGTCTTTGTTCCCACAGCAGGGGAACTTCCTATGCCACCTGACATGAGGCTGTGGACATGCACACACAAGGATTTCAGAATGTGCCAGGCCAGAGTTCCGGAAGCCGATAATCCCAGGAATGATCGCTGCTGAAACCTGCCTGGGTTTCAAAAGAAAGGAGAATAGCACGGGCCCATCAAACCTGCAAATATCTCTCTGAAAATTCTTATTAGTAGTAAAAACAACTTGAAGTTAAGAAGTCAACAAATGCCTTGGGACAGTTGCATTACAAGTTCTCCAATGGGGCAGGAAGTTTATTATCTTTCCAGAAACAATTGTCGCCTACTGCAAATGAAACAGACCTACAATCAATCAGTCAACAGTGATTACTAAGCACCCACAGAGAGAGCCTCAGGTCACAGAAGTACCAGACCAGAGTCAGGAGACAGTTATTTCCTGGCACTGTCATCAATTACTTGTGTGATATTCTCTGATATGAATATTTTCCTAATCCACGATTTGCAACCAATGTATACATGAAAATTACATGTAAGAGAGTGAGCGATAAAGTTATTTCCCGATCCTGGATCTTGCTTTATCATTTGTGAAATGACAGAGCACAGGGGGGACCTAAATTATCTCCTAACGTGTAGTCCAGCTTAAATGTGTGTGCCTGTCTTTACAAAGAGAGCACCATGCCAGAAGCTCTGTGTAAAAAAAATTTTAGAATATTTTTTAAAAAACGAAAACATTTTTGCCCATAAGAAAGTTCTCATACAGCTAGCTAGAAAAGATTTACACTCACACATATACACACATAATGAAATAATTTATGAGCAAGAATTTGACAGTCTAATATGTGTCAACATTAGCAAGTGTTTGATTGTTTGGAAAAGGCTGTTGGAAATATTAGCAGCATATAAAAAAGTGCCAAATGTGTAACATAGAAAATCATGTGAACGATGGTCATCCTCCATTCTTTGCTTGGCTTCTAGCTCTACTGTGCATTTGGTCCTAACTTCTGCAACTGAATCCCATAACCAGCATTTGCGTGTAGTTCTAAGCACTGCAATCAGTCCCCTGGTTTAGGGAAATGTGGAATGCCCACCGCCCAAGCAGTGGTTCTTTTTCTCAGTAAGATGTCACTCCCGCTACTTGTCTTGAAGTTATCTTGTTCTCCTGGCCTTGTACCTCATTCATTCATTCATTCAAGGAGGTAAAATTACATGATCCCTCAGTGTAGGTTCCATAGCTCCTTGTTTCTCTCTTGAAGTCCATACAGGTTGTTGCATGTATCAATAGTTCATTCTTTTTTTTTTTGTCTGTTTTGTGACCGGCACTCAGCCAGTGAGTGCTCCGGCCATTCCTATATAGGATCCGAACCCGCGGCAGGAGCGTCGCTGCGCTCCCAGTGCCACACTCTCCCGAGTGCACCACGGGCTCGGCCCAATAGTTCATTCTTTATTGCTGAGTAGTATTACATGGTATGGATGTACCAGGGTTTGTTCAACCATTCACTTATTGAATGGGATTTGGTTTTGGGGTTTTTTGTTTGATTGATTTTTTTTTTAGGTTTTTTTTTTCTTTTTTTTTGCTATTAGGAATAAAGTTTCTATGAACATTTGTGTACTGGTTTTTGTGTGAACATAAGTTTACATTTCTCTGGGATAAACACTCAAGAGTGAGATTGCTAACATTGTATGGCAAGTGTGTGTTTAGTTTTATAAGAAACTGCCAAAGTATTTTCCAGAGTGGCTGTACCCTTTTACATTGCCATTATCAATGTTTGAAAAGATAGTTTTTCTGTATCTTTTCCAACATACCGTATTATCGCTACTTTTATTTTAGCTGTTCTCATAGGTTTGTAGTGATATTTCATTGTAGTTCAATTTGCATTTCCCTAATGGGTAATGATGAACATCTTTTTATGTGCCTTTTTTGCCATCCACATCTCCTTTACCTACTTCATAATGGAATTTTTTTTTAAGTGTTGAGTTTTAGAGTTTGGGGGCTTTTTTTTTTTTTTTCTTTTAATATATCAAGATATAAGGCTTTTGGCAGAGAGGTGATTTGCAAATATTTTCTTTCACTTTCCAGCTCATCTTTTCATCTTCTATTAAGAGGGTCTGTTGCAGAATGAGGTTCTTAATTTTCATGAAGGTCAATTTATCAGGTTTTCTTTTATGGACTGTGTCTTTGGTATCATGACTGTTAACTCATCACCTAGCCCTAGGTCCTGAAGATGATCTCCTGTTTCTTCCCCCAAAAGTTTTATAGTATTATATTTTACATTTAAATCTATGATCCATTTTTGAATTAATTTTTATAGATGATGTGTTTAGGTTGAGTTCTTTTTTTTTTTTTTTTGCCTAGGGATGTCCAATTTTTCCAGCATCCTTTGTTGAAAAGACTATTCTTCCTCCATTGAGTTGTTTTGCATCAGTAATCAATATATTTTAAATTTGACTTTCATGAAAGCCATGGTCCATGCTCTCACAGAGCTCACAGTCTCCAGAGGGAAACATCAACAATCACAGCACCTGAGGTCACAGGGGAAGCTGCATCTCAGTGACCAGCCACCTGTCCACTTACCTGCACCCACACCCCTGTGGCTGAGTGCCTGAGTCCCTGAAGCCTATTTTCAGACCTTCCCTGATTTTTATTCTCTAGCATCAGTTTAGAACACTCAGGTCCAACTAATTGCTTTGGAACAATGGCCCCTGAACTATGCTCCCAGGTTTTCACCCTAGATCTCTGCTCCCAGCCCAGCAAGTCAACTAGACTTTCATTTTAGGTCTACTTCAGTCTTGGCCATCCAATACTTCCTGCAATGCTGTATTCCAATATATGAGACCCACTGTTTCTCCTCATTTTTGTTTGGGGTTTCCTACCCAGACCAAGTATATCAGGATGAAGTAAAGCAGAGAGCTGTGCATTCTGCTGTGTGTTGGTCCTGTACAGGCAACCAGTCAGGTACATCCTGATTCTAGATTAAGGGGACGGTAGACAGAAGAAAGGTTAGACTGACAGCCTACTCCATTTGAGCTAATTGGTCCTCAGTATATAAAATATAAATTAATAACAATAATAATAGCAACAACAATACTCTATTATGTGGCCTAAACTGTCTGAAGTGTTGGTCTGCATAGCTAAATGGGTTAGCCACAGAATTGCTCCACTCTCCCCATCTGAGGATTTGTTGGGCACTGATCACAGTTAGCTCTGCTTAACCATTATGGCCTGAACTCCGAATTGAAGTCTTTGAAGAAAACTCATTCTTGCAAAAACAACTAGTATAGGTCCTAGTATGGAGGAGTTTCTCTTCTATGGTGACAGCGTCTGCTAGAAACAAGAAATAATTTTTTCTTGCTGTGCTAATAGCTGAAAATATGATTCATCAATTAAGGACTGAAAACACTGGCCTCTTTCATAACTCCAAATGCTTAGGATGTTAATCAACCAGAGTCATCCTATTTCTGTGGCAGACCTGGCATATAGTCAAGACCTAAGAGAAAAAATTCTAAGCATGACCTGTTAGCATTGAAGAACGTTCTCCTTTTATAAGATTTATCCATTAATAAAGTGCTCCTGCCTTGGAATGTGTGCTAATTAGTCATAAAAGGAAGACATAATCCCTGTTAAGGCAATGCTAGCTGCTGTAACACATAAGCTCTGAAATATTAATAGCTTAACAAAATTAAAATGTGCTTTTTGCTCACTTAAGTGGGTGTTCCCACTCAGTCGTTGGTTCTGTTCTAAGTAGGATTTAAGAAACCTGAGATCCTTCTATCTCAGAGCTCCTTCATCTTCACTGCGTGGCTCCCAAGATTGTTGATTTGGGGGAAAGAGCACAGAGGATGGCAACTGGGTGTTTTTATGAGTCAGGCCTGCAAATAGCTAAGATTATTTCTGCTCACATTTCATTGACTAGAACCTGGTCTCATGGCCACACTTAACTCCAAGGGTGCCTGGGGAATGTAATAAAACTCTGTGCCCAGGGGGAAGAGAAACAGGTTTGGTGAATACCCTGTAGTGCTGCTATAGTCCTTGAAGTCACTTCATGTCAGTGGTCTAGAACCAGATATGCAATTTGCAAAATATCTGGTGATCTTCTAGGGTAAATTGTCCAGTATAGCCTAGCTTGCTGAACATGACGGTGATGAAAATGAGAGTAGGGCTATTGATGCAGCAAAGAGTTCCTGACCAGCCGATGGGCTCACCATCAAACTTTGTGCAGTTGTCTTGCTTCTTTAAATCTGTTTATAAGTGGGTGTATTAATTGGTGAAATCCTTCCTTCATCATTGAAATAAATTAATGATAAGTGGGCATTAGCTCGATTCTCATATCTTTACCCAGAATTAATGCACTGTCCATGAGTTAAGCAATTCTTTGCCTAGAGAGAAATATAGTGTAGTGGCTGCAAATGCAGACTGAATTACACCTAGTTTCAAATTTTGTCATATATTAGCCGCAATTAATTAAGACTCTTTAATTGCAAGTAATAGAGACAAACTTGAGGTAGGTGATACTAAAAAGGAGAATTCGTTGTAAGGGTATAGGTGTATCTTATAGAATTCAGGAGTATAAATACAGCTAGTGCTCAAGAAGGGAAGAAGGGCTGGCTGGTTGGCTCAGTTGGTCAGAGCACAGCCTTGTAACACCAAGGTCAAGGGTTTGGATTCCTGTACCAGCCAGCCACTGCCCCCCCCTCCAAAAAAAAATCAAGAAGGGATGGAATTTAGGAGCTGGAAGGCCGTCATGACTGTCTCTTATCTCTGCTTCTCTGTTTGCAGCTTCATTTTCATTTTCTCTGACTCCTACACTCCTCCAAACAAATTATTGGAATTTGCCTTCTCAAGCCTGTCAAGTCTATGTGTTTCAGCCACAAGCAGTGACTTGCAGTCTCTAAATGCCAATTTCAGATTTCCAGAAGAAAGACTCATGATTGGCTCAGGTGGCTAATACTAGGGCACTTCAAATAGTTCATGGAAAGATTTATATTATCCATTGATTTTATTTTTTTCACAGATATTTTGAAGTACTCTCATATGTTCATCACTGGTCTCAATCAATAATGACAAGACAGGTGAGGTTCTGTCCAAAAACAGCTCCCAGAGGCCAGCTCCTATAGATGTGGGCTCAGTTCCTCAAGGAGAGAGACAGAGACAAAGACAGAGAGAGAGAGAGAGAGAGAGGGAAGAACTCTATTAACGAATGTCTTACCTCTGTGAACCTCAGTTTTCTCATCTGTAAAATGGAAATAATGTTCCCTAATCCAAAGGGTTATTCTGAGGATAAATGAAATGATGTATATGAAGTCTAGCATAGTACTTGGCACAAAGAAGATATTCAATAAATAATGAATGGATGGATGGATGTAAATACATCACTCCTTTTATCAGCGGCTGAAAGCTCAAGAGAAAAAGTTGGGTAAATAGGTAGAAGTTCTAATATGAAAGTTATTGGGTTTCAGATTTATACAACTGCATTTTTCATGCTGCAGTCCTGAAAACCTGAGATTGTTATGGACAGACAATGCAAATTCTAGGGTCATGAACCCAAATATAGATTTGCAGACTTGCCAAATTCCACATCTGAGCTTTTAAACAAGAATTTATGAAAGTGCAAACACACCTATTATACAAAAGGAAACCGTTATTGCTACTCATATGACTTAATGTACAATGGGCCAAAGCAGATGGAGCTTTTATAAAAACAATTCATTCCCAGGCTCCCAGCCTGCCACTTAGTTGGAAGTTCCTGTCCAGAGGCAGTCTTTAATGCCATGTTTGTTACTCTGATCTTCCATGCAAGCAAAACAAGTAGAGGCGGAACTCCACCAAACCCTACGCTGACCCCTATTTGGCTAACACTGTAGACAGCCTAGGTTTCCCTTGGTATCATTTAATACAGTATGAGAGAAGCCTACGGAAAACTAAGAGCTGGATCCTCCAAAGCTATCAAAGCCTTGTTCACAGATATTTTTGAGTTATTTCTGCAGTATTTTCATAGTCATCATGGAGTATCAATGTGGAAAACATATTCTTCCCCCAAAATATCCACTATTCTTCTCTTCCATGAGAGGAACAGCTCCAGAGTTCACTTCCCAAACCCTAACAGGAAGATGGCAACCACACAAATGCCTTTATTGCTATTCCAATGCCCAAAGAGCTAGAGGTACCACTGTCGCTCACCCTGCACTCTTGCCATCAATCTCCCCCATAAAAGGCCCCCATCACATCACTGATACAATTGCCACAGCTTGAAATTAATATATAAATGAAGGAGGAGATATTACAGAATTCCAAATGATATATTTGGATATTCGCCTCTCAAAGCTTAGTTCCCTTCCCCTTGAGAATGGGCTAAACTTAGTGACTCACTTCCAAAGAATAGATTATGGAAAGGGAAAAATGTAACTTTGCAGCAGAGAAACCTGGCACACAACACCTTAAGCAAGTGATTAAGGTTAACACCACCAGTGATGAGTCATGATATCATGTGCACCTGATATGAGGGGATGGGAAGGGCACCTCACCTCTCTGTTATTGTCCTCCAAAACCTATAACCAATATTCTAAGCATGAGGGAAACTTTAGTCATACCCAAATTGAGGTACATTCTACAAAATACCTGACTAGTACTCTTGAAAACTGCCAATGTCATCAAAAACAAAGACTGAGAACATGTTACATGTCAGAGAAGACTAAAGAGACATGATGACTAAATGCAATTGAGTATCCTGGATGGAATTCTGAAACAGGAAAAGGGTATACTATTGGAAAAATCGGTGAAATCTGAATGCAGTCTGTAGGTTAGTTAGTGATATTTTACTCATGTTAATTCCTTGGTTTTGACAAATACACCATAGTTATATATGGTATTAACATTAGAGAAAGTTGGGTGAAGAATATATGGGAAATCTCTGTACTATCCTGTAAATGTAAACTCATTCTAAAATAAAAAGATTTTAAACAAGAATGCTATTCCAGATGAAGATATTCCATACAAATAACCACAGTTAAATTTCCTTCTTCAGTTTATTCTTGGGTCAGCAATCTGCGTTTATCACTATGTCAGCCTCTTGATTGAAAGATGTCCCAGGGGCCGGCCCCATGGTTCACTCGGGAGAGTGCGGCGCTGGTAACTCCAAGGCCTGGGTTCAGATCCTATATAGGGATGGCAGGTGCGCTCACTGGCTGAGCGTGGTGCAGACCACACCGTGCCAAGGGTTGTGATCCCCTTACCAGTCAAAAAAAAAAAAAAAGAAAGATGTCCTAAAAATACTGACTTAAACTTCTGGAATGATTAGAAAGGTGTTACAAGTTGTTATGAGTAGTAATATTTCAGAGAACTTATAGAGTCTTTTCCATGAGGTTCTAAGACTGTCCTTTGTTGAAAACACAAATTCTAGCCTGTAGCTAGAAGTAGCATCATCGATCAGCATCTTCTCAGGATCAAAATTTCAAAGCTATTTTCAACTTTTGGACAGTCATCTACAAACAACGTTTTCTGGAACCAGAACCTTTGAAATTACGACAGTGTTGAATACAGCTAAGATTTGGTGTAAGAATCAGGGAGGCTTAGAATAGAGGTTTCTCATTCTCACCTTATCCTCCCCAGAATTTTTGAGGTTTTAGAAAGTAAAGCTTTAGTTTCAAAAGCTATTTTTGCTTTGCAGAAACTGAAAGCTTGTCACACCAGCTAAAACAAAAGTTCGAGTTTCTTCAGGCCAAAGTAATATAAACTGTGTCAACACTGCTTAGCTCATGCTCATCAGTAGCTGTGATTGCTTGTCGATGACATCTTTGGAATTTCGAGGATACAATCTGTGGGTGACACGGTTTTTACAGACATACCTTTGATGCTTTTGGTACTCCAATGAAACATGTCCAAAACAGGCATAACCTTGGACATCAGTATAACACAGCAGCTGGAGTTAGCCACTAACTGCTGACTTAATGTTTCCCTCATTATTATAATTACTGCCACAATCATGATGGTGACTCATGTGATTATTCAATTCATAACACTAAATAAAAATGACATTATTGATAGTTACACAATAACTGTCCAAACAGAAAGCACTGATTGAATAGATGCACTTTTTTAAATCAATGCTGTTTACTTGGGTAACACACTTTTCAAAATATGGAATTTATAGAAGGTAGAGGTCTTTGGAGAGGAGTCAAGATTTGGGAACTCACTTGCTTGAAGCACAGACCAAGACCTTGAGTGGCATGGGAGTTCTGAGAAGAAAGATGGACTAAGCAAAGCTTGGAGGGTGCGGTGTCATATGAACTCGGCCCTGAGAATGTTTATGATTTGGACATCGGTGAGGAAAGGATGCTCCAGCAGGAGGTAACTGCTTAGACAAAAGCAAGGGAGAGTGAGGCGAGAGCACTTCTGGGAGACCTAGAGCAGCAATCCTCAGTTACAAAAAATGGGAGAAGCCAGCATCAGTGCATTCCCGGTGTTCCTGCCTCAGGGAAGAAACTCCAGGAAATTCATTTTTCAACATACCATTTCCAGATGAATCTAAATTTCAGACATCTTGAAAGATAACTATGAAATCGTTAATGCCAAAACAAGGAAAGGGGTATACTATGTTTCTTATTCTGCATCTTCTGCCTATTTCTAAGGCATCTACTACCTTGGACTGCCAATAATAAAAGCTAAAGCTATGACAAAACCAATAAAAAGGAATAAAATATGACTTGTTTATACATTATTTACCATTTATTTATACATACCACTTATTTATACATTTATTTATACATGTATTTTACCCATACACACATATTTGTTCACTTTTAAACTCCCTGTCTCCAAAGCAGTATTGTGTAATTTACTCCAAGAAATAAACAAGCTGTAATCCCACTGTGATAGATAAATCTAGATTAAATATGTCCAGTGTTAAAATTTGGTTTTAGTCTTTCTTCCTAGGCTTTCATATATCCTAAACAACAAGTAATTCTTTTACACTCTTAAAGATCACTGTTGTCCATGATTTTTCTGCATAGAAAACCTGCATTACCTTCCATTATGGCGACCACGGTTTTAGAGTTAACAGGCATTACATGCTCATTTTTTCTGCTTTACCAATTTTATCATTTGGTTGATTTTGCAGGTTGGGACTCACCATGTACTGGCCCTATGAGCTAAGCAGGCTTATGATTAAATGGGCTTTGGGCTCCCTAAGGAACTTTGACTGCCTGGAAAAGGCTATGTGGTCCAGGATCCCAGACACTGTTGGGACATCTGGGGCAGATAAATCCAGGGGTTTTCATATGTCTGTGTAATGGTTCACCACTAACAGTAGTGCGTCAAAAGGAGCCATGCCTGAGCATGGATTATTAAATGTGATTCAAACATGAGGCATATTCATAGGAAAACTTAATTCAGAACTATTCTTCCTTTACTCAGTAATCCTTCTTAATGCCCTGGTATTGTGATAAAGTATTAATGAAATTAAATCCTAACACCTCCAAATTAGACAATATCATTCACTTTCTTCCTAAGGATTTATAAATTGATCCAAGCTTGCTTGGGTGACACCTCTACACAAAAGGAGAGACAGACAGGTAGTTACAGAGCTGTGGCTTTTCTAGCTCAGGTGTGTCATCCAATTAGGTAGCATTCTTTCCTTTGGCTAAAATTTTCACTCAGAGGGATTGTCTCGGGTTCATGAGCTACATCTAGATGCCTGTGCTCAGAGTTGCCTCATCTCTGGACTTTGGCTATTACCCACTGCTCTTGTCAGTTCTTCCTTTTACTAAATTCTCTATTCCCTCTAGTCCCCTTTCTACCACACACCCAACCATCATTTAGAGTGAAGAAAAGTAAAATAGATTAATTATACCAAAAGTCAGAGAATAGGGGTATCTGGACAAATGATTTTTCCAGTTAACTCAGGGTTAAATGGATCTTTTGAGGCTATCACCTCTGGTGGAAAATGAATTAATCCACTCTTTTATTTTTGTCTTGCAGTGACTGACAGTCAGTAAACTGAAAATGAATCTTCACTTTTGCAGACCTGTGACTACAAGCGTAGGAGGGAAAAAAGATTAGCAGAATGCAATTGAATCCAGACTTACCACATAATTATTTTCTCGCTGGCTTTGATATTAGCTTATTTTGGTAGTGTGTCTATTTCTTCAGTGTTTCCAATGCTGAAAAAAATTACATATGTGGGCTTCTAAGTATTGATTGATATTTTAGCTGACTGAAAACTAGATCAATGGGCTCCACTGGCTCACCACAAAGCTTTGCCTTTGAGCCTGTCCTGTTCCCAAAAGTCCTGTCAATGAAGTTTCAGAAGACCAGTTTACCAAATGTGTGCATGATGCATGACTATGAGCAAGAGCTAATATATTGGATAACAAAGTCAATGTCATAAAGATTGCAAGAAGCTGAAAGCATGAGATGAAATGAACAAAATTACCGTTAAAAGGAATGAAAGAACAGAGAGTATTTAGATTTGAAGTTTTCAATAATCTCAAAAAAATCAATTGTTCAAATAGACAATGGCCTCATTATCAGTTTACCTGACCTTTGGATTTCCATTAATAGCAACTCAATGTAGCCAGCAGTATGACAGAGCTGTTACACATCTGAAGTGATATGAGCTTGCATTACTAGAGTTTTGATGGATTAGGGTAGGTAACGGTGCCTCTGTAATTCCTTATCAGTCCATATCTGGAGTTGGTGATCAAGCAGGTAGACAAGAACATCTTCTATTAAAAGAATGCCTTGCTCTTGCTCTACAATTTTATAGTCTGGATTTCCATGGGTATTTGTCCCGAACAGCTAGTCCCTTTTTAATATGATGTTTGCTGAGAACACATTAGCATGTTTTACGTCTAAATTGCACTGCTTCTCTTATTAAACAAACAAACAAACCAACAAAAAAACCAGGGCTCAGCCCACCCGGAGACCCAGGACATGGAGAAGGGGACTGGACCCACCTCCCAAAACCAGGCACCCCACGCCAGTTCCTCAGGGCCTGCCCTGGGACCTGGACTATGGAGCTGGTGACTGGACCCCCTCCCACATCCAGGCACACTGTGCCAGCACCTCGGGGCCCACCCAGGGACCAGGGGCATGGAGAAGGGGACTGGAACCCCCTCGCACAACCAGGCACACCATGCCAGCACCTCGGGTCCCATCCGGGGATCTGGAGTATTGAGAAGGGGACCAGACCCCCCTCCCACAACCAGGAACACTGCACCAGCGCCTTGGGGCCTACTCAGGGACCAAGGGTAAGGAGCTGGGGACTGGACTCCCCTCCCACAACCAGGCACCCCTTGTCAGCACCATGGGGCCTGCCCTGGGAGCCAGGGCATGGAGAAGGGACCAGACCCCCCTCACAGAGCCAGGCACACCTTGCCAGCACATCGGGTTCCATGTGGGGATTTGGGGCATGAAGAAGGGGACTGGACCCTCTCCCACAACCAGGCACACTGTGCCATTGCCTTGGGACCCACTTGGGGACCGGGAATTGGAACCAGGGATTGGACACTCTCCACAACCAGGCACACTCCCAGCACCACGAAGCAGGCCAAAAATATCTCCTCCATGTGAGTGGCCCACCTCAGCCACCACGATAACTATGGCTGCAGTGAAGGCAGCTAGATGCCACAACCACCACACAGATGGTCTGCCAGCCACTGGAGTGAGTTGACACAAGGAGAGTCACCAGCAGAGATAAGGAAAGGAGGAGGATGTCTGTCTCCACAGAGCCCATTTCAGTGACGGAAGAGACATCTGCTCTATGATAGTATCATGCCTCTCAGCATTGGACAGATCATTTGGGCAACAAATCAACAGAGTAACCATTACTCTTTCAGAGGGAGAGAAGAAATCTAGGGTGATTAGAGGGGGGTGGGGGAGGGAAAGGGGGATAGGGTGGGATTGGACAAGGGGCATAAAGAATTATTACAATTTGTAACACTATATATGCTAGTAATACTGATTTGATCAACATATCTCAATGTTGAACCCCCAAAATATGTATAATCAATTTTGATTCAATAAGAATTAAAAAAAAAAAAACCCACCCAGGGCTCTTATTAGAAAAGCATGACTGTTAACTAATATAAGTGTAACCAGTTTACTGAATACGCTGAACTCAATGGAACACAGCAGGAAACGCCCAGCTTACGCTTCACTGCCTTGGGTTATGCTTCCTCGGGCAGATCTCAAAACTTCCATATTACTTTGAGGCAATGAAAGTTTAGTGAGGTACAATTTAAAGCTTCAATCTCCACACTCATTTCCAAGATTTTTCTCCCAAGCTCGAGCCTGTTTCACATGAAGTTGGGACTCCCCGGGGAGGGGCTGGGAGGAGTACGGTCTGTTGCTTCCTTCCTCTTCTCCCTCAAGCTGATAATTCTGGTCCCGACCTGGTTGGAGGAGGAAAGGGGGCAACTGTGGATTGAATTGTAACCCCCAAACCCAGAACCTGTGATTATGAACTTATTTGGAGAAGAGGATCTTTGCAGATGTAATTAAGTTAAAGATTTTGAGTTGAGATTATCCTGAACACCCAAGTGAGCCCTAAATCCAATGACATGTCCTAATAAGAAACACACAGGGGAGAGACACACAGGGAAGAGGAAGAGGCACTGTGACCATGGAGATGGAGTGCCTTGATGCCAGGGGACACAGAGTCATCAGAAGCTGGGCCAGCCAGGGAACAGATGGTCCCCTACAACCTTTGGAGGGAGAGCAGCCCTGCTGACTTTGGACTTGTGGCCTCCAGAATAGTGAGGGAACAAATTTCTGATGTTTTAAGCCGCCAAGTTTATAGTAATTTGGCAGCCCTAGGAAATTCATAGAAGGGGCCAAGGGGCAAAAAGCCTTTTCATTTAGATTATGCTTTTTGTAGTTCTCTCACGGCTGCCGACACCCTCCACGTGGCAAGTGTGCCATCAGATGCAACAGCAGGTTTTCTTGGAAGCCCTTACAAGGGCCTGATTTCTGTGAAGAGCTCCCTGGCTGACCTTGTGACCTCTCAGTCCCCGGCTATGTTGATAAAACCCACTCTCACTGTCCCTTACTGCCACAATCTTCTTCCCCAAACAGGTCCCCTCATGGGTGCCACACCCTCAAATGGCTTAGGCTCAGCCACTTTCCATGGCATCCCCTTGGCCTCCAAGAATCTCCAGTCACCCTGGACACTGTGGAGAGTGGAGGTCGCCTCACAAGCATCTGACCTCTTTTCCCTCCACCATCACTGACTACTCCAGGCAGCCTCAGCCTTCGGAACCTCCCACCTCAGGCGCTTCAGGAGCTGCCTCATGGTGCTCCGCTCTGGGGTCACTGAGTGGGACAGCTCGCTAAGCTAAGCACCTGGCCAGAGACGGTGACACTAGTCCGCCCTCTCACACAGCCTTCCTCTCCATGTGCAATCCCTTGGAGGCGTCTTTCGTTGTCCAACAAGTCTTCTCATCCTTGGGCTCTAGTCTTCTGCTAACGGGGTGGTGGTGGGGAGAGCTGAAGGATTTTCTTGGCCACTCCTGAGAGCACTGGAGGCCATGTCTGGTGGCTCCTCGGTTTCTTTACGGAATGGGGAATACCACCTGTTGACCTTCGTGAGGGGCTTTAGCTGAAGTCCTGACATAGTAAGAAAAAACCCATTCAGTATCCTGTCATACCTGGTATACAGTAGTAAGTAAGATTTAAGAAATGCAAATATATTGTTCCAATTTGATAGCTCCAATGTGATAGCTCATCTATTCACAATCATTTCTTATTCTGTCCAGGATTTTCATCTTCTCAGCTTAGTTACAGCTTGTTGGGACTTGTGATTAGATTTAAAAAGTCCCTAACTTAGAGTCTGTCGATTGCCATGACCTTTCTCTGTGATAGCGCCAGTGCTCAGCATCTGGATTATTTATCCATCGGTCTCTCACTTTCATCTTATAAAAGAGAAAAAGTCTTTCTGTAACATGAGGCTTGGTAAAAGCTGAAAAATAAGGCTGCCAAGTACAATCATCCTGTTTTAATCATAAGGAATGGGTTTCTTCCTCAAGGGAGAGGGTGTCTCTGTTTCATTAGGTATCCCACCACTGCAAGTTTGCCGAGTCTTCTCACATCCAGAAAACCCTTCCCAGGAAGCAAGGTTTCTATTCTTGGCACCATCTCTGATTTATCATAAAGCCTAGATGATCTGTAAGGTCCCTTCCAAGTTTAGAATTATGTAATTTCATATACTCCGTAATTACCAGGAGTTTTAGAGAGCTTCCCACTCTACTTTAATACTTCTGATCATAAAGAAACCCCAATCCTCTGCCTCATCTCTGTCACAGACATCTTGTTAAAGCAAATGTTTTTTAAAGGTATATGGCAGGGTATCTCAGCTGGGTAGGAGCTCAGATTTGAATGCATATCTTTGGAATTACACAGCTTCCTCCAGAGGTCCTCTGTATGTTCTAGGCAGACAAACATCTTAAATGGGACAAGGACATTTAATAGCTGTCTGGGCACATTGCCTTGGGGCCTCATGAAGAGAAACTTAAGCCTAGTTACAATTTACTGACATATATGCCTATTAAACTGGTGGGCCTACTGAAGTTTGAATGCAGGGGGAGAATGATTTTCCTCCAGAAAAAAACTTACTAAATAAAGAATGTTCACAGCATAGACTAGAATTAGAAGCAGGGAATGAAGAAAACAGAAGTTCAGAATACAGTATGGGTTGTTCTGGAGTCCACTTGGCCTGGTCTTCCCCCAGGACCATGCATGTGCTCTGGGAAGAAGAGCGATGAAACGACTGAATCCACAGAGGCTCATGCCATTCTTCTGGGGACCTGCCCTCCTCCAAGGCGGTTGTAAATCTGCAGGACCCATGCTGCAAGGAGTTCTCGCCCTTCACTTCTACCTTTCCCTGCCACAGCAGGAGAGAAAAAGTGGGGAACCACAGAAATGCAGAGACAGGTAGAAACAGCAAAGAGTTTCAAGCAAAACTGTCTAAGAAAGCAGCCACCCAGAGGGATTCAGAAGTTACAGTGGTCAGTGCCACAAGTGGGGATTTGAGGAGAGACTCAGCAGTGCTGGAGACTGGAACAGGTGGCCAGAGCCCCAGTGAGCAGAAGAGCCACAGCCATAGCTCAGATTGTGTATAAAGCCTGATTCTCTGCTAGGTGGACTCCCAGATATGCACAAAGTTGGGGTGAGCTGAGATCCTGGTATTTGATGGGGAGCAGGGGCTCAGGTAGTGGTAGCACTAGCAAACTAAAGGCCAGTGTTGCGGGTGAACTTACTTGCAATGTGAAATAGGTGGGGCCCAGGGGACATTCTCAAAATTCCCATTTTAATAGAACCTGACATAGTAAATGGTGTGTGTGTGCGCATGTGTGTGTGTGTTCATTCCATGATAATTTAAATACAGCTAAACTCAATGAACATTCAGTCTCTACCTCTGGGCATTACTTGCCTTGAGATCTGCCAATATTTTACACTGAGCGTATGAAAGCTGGGCCTTTGCAAATTCAGTTAAGTATAATGAAACCAATGTTTATTCAGCAATTATTACATGCCCAGAACTGTTCTGTGGGAATACAGAGAAAGTATTGAAATAGTAATACTTCATATTTATTGAATATTTACTATGTGCCAGGTATTTAATCTTCACAACCACCTTATGAGCTACATACAATTGTTATCATCCTCATTTTATAGATAAGAAAGCTGAGCTTCAGAAAGATCAGGTAAATCCCCCAGAATCACACAACTAGTAAGTGGCAGAGCTGGGATCCAAATCCAGACGTATCTGACTCCAAAGACAAAGTTCTTAGCAATTAGGTACAAAGACCTCGACACTTATATTGGCAAAAATCTGAGATGACAACCTGAAGTGGCAACCTGGGTTGATATCCTTTATTTTATTCTGCAAATTAAAGCATTAAATAATGTGTTGATGGAGCCTGAGTCTCAAAACCTGCTTTCAAACAGTAGTGACAAGACCGTAAAAAATAAAAACCAATAAATAAGTAAAGTGTGTAGCTAGTTATGATGCCTGAAAAGCAAAAAGTTGTCTCTCTGGTCTGTATCACTTGTATGCTGATTAATCAGTCTCCACTTTTACCTTCTGTAAGCCAATCTTTTAGATTTGATACCAAGCCCAAAGTCTAAGCTAAAGAGAACTAAATCCACTTGCTCTTAGAAGCATGAATATTCCTAATAATAAGATATCTGTGGTGAACAATTGGTATGACCTGGAGGGAGAAACATTGGCCTTTTGGTCAGAATCCACGTTGAGTTCCACAGAAGGGATGAATGCCTGCTCTGTGGGATGCCTGATGACACAGGTGACACCCATCACAGCAATAAACTACACAAGCTGAAGCTCAAAACGTGTGAAATTACAGAGGAAACAAATCACTTTTCTTTGGGCGAAGGTTCAGGAGTCAGGCAAATGGATTTGAGGCTGATTATGAGCTGAGAGGAGGAGTCGAGCAGCTCAAGCTTGTGAGAAGGGAAAACAAAAACTAACTGAAGTGATAAAGAGCTAAAGAGAACCCAAGGTCACCAGGAGTAGCCTGTGTCATCACCTTACCAATTACACATAGAAAAAACATGCTTTAAAAAAAACTTCAAGTGAAAAGAAACCAAACTCTAATGAAAACCTCAGGATTCCTCCAGATTGCTGTTGATTTTTGTCCCTTTAAGAAATAAGACTGTCAACAGGGAAAACTCTTTTTTTTTTTTAACATTATGGAAGTGCAGGGGGACTGTTGCAAAGTCAATTAGGAAACTCAAGGATATGCTCATTACAGTTTAACAAGCTCGGAGCCCGTGAAGGAGCCAGTTAAGCAGCCGGTGGCAGGGTCAGCTGGTCCAGGGGATGCTGAATGGGCCAGATGGGCAAATCACACCATGGACAAAGAGCCCTCCCCTTATCCCGCTGGGCCACTGCCCTGACCTCCAAACAAACACTAAGGGCACAAATTTGTTCCCCTTATCAGCTGCTTAGCTCAGCAGCTGCTGCCATGATTTCTGTTTCCATGTCCTGCCTTTTTCCAACAGTTGCCTTTTTGTCTAACTTTTGTGTAAAGAAGGAGGAGGCTGAGGGGCCCGGAGCACAATGGAGAAATGGCGGGGTGGCAGTCAGAGGACTGAGTGCTTGAATAGAGTGTTTCAAGAGGGGCAGAAAATAGATTTCTTAAACCACCTCTGGGAAATCTGGAGGCCCAGAAAATACACAAAAATTACTGGATATTAGTTCCCTCCCTGGTCACTCTGGTCAAGAACAACATTTTTGTTTTGGAACTCCTATTGCAGGGAGGAAGGGAGGCATGTATAAAATGGATTATCAATTGTTTGTGCCTAAACCAGCCATGAAAATAGGGGTGGCCTATAGTCCAGGCTAGGATCGGAATGTTGAGAGTTAGCAGAAGGACTCAATGAGAAGCAGGCAGGGAGTCTGATGAGACATGTGGTATATTGTACCCTCCTATCTGGGAGCCATTATGTTTGATGCCATAATTACTTAAATAGAAGACTAACTGAGTTTATAAACAAAAATTTCAAACTGTTTTTGTGATAAAAGTATGCAGGCATAACTGAGCCTGGTGGGCTACCTCAGTTAGAAAAGTGGTTATTTAGAAAGATATTCTTTTCTTGTTATAATTAGGTATTATAAGATTATGACCATGCAACAGATAAATAGAGAAATAGGGTGCAATACAATAGGAAAGTACGAAACGTGTTCTTTTGCTACCCAAGAAAATTGCTGTTTTCTTTCTCCTTGTGGTATTTTCAGAATGTCAAAGAACTTTTCATTCTCACTTAATAAATAGAAAAATGGAAGTCAAGAAGCCAGGTTATAATGGGACAGGAAAAGGGTGGCAGGGAGGTGGGGAGAGAGATCACAGGAGACAGAGAACCAGTGACCAGGGAACAGTTCCAAAGGAGGGGGCTCCAAGGGATGGGATGCAGAGGCTTCGTGGCCCCGCTCTCTCCTCTACATCCTTTTCTCACTCAGCCCCTTCTATGCCACTCTTCCTCCCTATTCAGGTCAATCAAGCTCACGTCAGTAGGCATTTATTGCACACAGCCCTTCTATGCTTGGTGTCATGGAGGACAAAAGGCTGAAGTGTGACGATGAGCGTGGTGACTGGAGATCAGAGGACCACTGGCCTTTTAGTGCCTGCCATGCACCAGGCCTGGCTGAGCACCTCACATGTGTGAGCCCTGATTGTCCTGGGACCACTGTGGCATCTGGAGCCTGGGTTTGAATTCTGGCCGACTTCCAGGAAGTTAGTTAACTTCTCTGGGTTTTGTTTCCTCATTTGTAAAATGGGGGTTGAGAAGACAGCCCACCAGGTGTATCTCAACAACAGGAATATAATATGAAGAATGATTTCACAAGTGCTAGGGGGCTGAGAAGGAAGGAAATACTGAGGCAACCACAGGTAGAAACCATAGGAAGCAGCTCCTCTCTCTTAGGCTGGAGGATCAAAGGGTAGACGCTGGGACCATCAGAGACCAGTCATGTGGAGCAACAGACTCGCTGCTAAGTCTGCAGGGATCTGGCAAGGATGGATCTAGGGTATGGAAGGACGCTGGAGGGTGAAGCTGGGTGAGGGGCTATTGCTAGGAGGATTTGAAAGGAACCAATATCAACTAACACAAAGGAGGAAATATCCCCTCTTCAGCCTTCAATCTCCCCCTAGTGCCTCCTATTGGCAGAAATGAACAGAAAACCTGCTGCCAAAGAAGAACTGGTTTGCAGGGTCCAAACTCCAGCCATAAACCAGAGTACAGAAAGGTAGAACTGGAGCTAAGAAAAATACCTTAATAATCAGCTCAGTATTTCACAGAAAAATTGTGAGATTAAATGAGTCAGTATTTATAAAGTGCTTAGAACTGTGCCTGGCATGGAGTAAGGGTATTATAAAGTGCTTTAAAACAGTTATTTAATCCATTCATCTGCCAAAAGCCAATGTGGGAAGTAATATTAGTTAGGATCTCAGTTTTATCCATGAAGATGGTGAGGCTTAAAGAGGCCACATCAAATGTTCAAGGTCACACAAGCTAATCACTGGTAGAGTCTGGACAGTCCAAATCCAAAGCTTTTTACCTCTATGAGCCCCTTTGAGACTCAGAGAAAACAGGCCCATAAGTAAATCCCTTCACAGAGAGACAGACTGTAAAAGCGCAAGAGGAAAGATACAAATTGTAGAGTTTGGGGATCACGAGGAAGGGAGGGCAAGCACTGGCTGGGAATCTGGGAAGACTTGCTGGAAGAGATAGTGTTGGAGCAGAGTTGTGAAGGAAGGACAGGGCGCAGGAAAATGCTTGCATAAAGACCCAAAGTGCAGGGCATGTATGACATGCAAAAAAAGGAAGTTAATGTTTTTCACCATTCTCCTTTGGTGTAAAAAAGTAACAGAGTTGAGATGTCTATAGATATCACTAGAAGCAATACAAATTAAAGAGTTCTTCTGGAGCAACTATGAACATAAATTCTGTGCAGAATACTATCAATAAATTTGTGAAGTGGTAAGATTAGCTGAAAAATAATAAACTTTTAACCTACTTTTTAAAACCCATAAGTAGGGTCATTAAAATCTGCTTTCAGAAGATAAACGATCTTGTTTCAAGATAGCTGACTGCTATAGTTTGAATGTCCCCTCCAAAGCTCATGTTGAAAGTTGATCCCAATGTAACATTATTAAGAGGGTGGGAAGTCCCACCACGGTATTTGCTGTGGTCTGAATGTTTGTCCCCTACAAAGTTTATGTGGAAGCTTGATCCCCAATGTGGCAGTATTGAGAGGTGGGGCCTTTAAAAGGTGATTGGATCATGAGGGCTCTTTCCTCATGAATAAATTAATCCATTCATGGGTGAATGGATTACCACAGAAGTGGCACTACTGATTTTTGCTGTTGTTGTTTGTTTGTTTGGCAGCTGGCCAGCACTAGCAGTTTTATAAGGAGAGCAAGTGAGCACGTTAACACACTCAGTCCGTCTCATCATGTGATGCTCTTCACTGCCATGGGTCTCTGCAGAGAGTCCCCCCACCACCACCCCCAGAAAGAAGGCCCTTACCAGATGCATCCCCTGGACCTTGGAATTCTCAGCCTCCAGAACTGTAAGGAATAAATTTTGTTTCTTTATCCATTACCCAGTTGCAGATATTCTGTTATAAGCATCATAAAACTAAGACACTGACTAAACTAAATTCTAATTTGAAGCTACCTGATGCCTTTTTAACAATGTACTAAATTTGGTTTCAATTAAGTCCACTTCTTAGAAGGTTATGAACAAATTTGATTCATATCAATTTTATTTAATTTAACAAACTGCGTGCATTCTTAATGCCAGACACTGTCCCAGGTACTGGAAATGCAAAGAATTGTAAATGGTGGTTCCACTCCATAAGGAACTCACAATCTAGTAGAGTAAAAAGTAGATAAGCAAATCTCTGTAATCACAATGGAAAAGCAAAGGTACTAAGTGCTCCTGGAATACGGAACCTCTGGCCAGGGGGATGGAATGCGATTACTTCCCTGCCCCCCTGAGAAGGATCATTACAACGACAGAAGAAGTCAGTAAATGGGCCGTGAAGGGAGAAGGGCCAAGACAAATCATGGAGACTCATCAGTTTTACCTAGTGCTGTACCAGATCACAAAGCTGGCTGGCTAAAGAAGTCAGAGTTGTACGGAGTTGGAAGAAGTTCTGGAATGTTTCCATGGTTCTGAATCTGGTTTCTGAAATCCTATTTTTAGCTCTAAAAGTAAGGAAGTTGCCATGAAACCACAGATGGAAACCCCACATGCCAATAATAATACCTAACACTTTCTGAGCACCTACTACATGCCAAATACTTTAATATAAAATGAGTATTATATCTAGACTTCCAGCTACTAGTCCCCAGGAGTCATTCTCCCCTTCTTCCTTTCAGTAATAGCCACCATCCTCACCCCCCACCCCCACCCTGGGCTTTAGTAGAGCACATCATGCTTTTTCAGCTAGAGACAATATTTTCCAGCCTTCCTTGTAGTTTGATGTGACCGTGTGACTTAGTTTTTACCATTGGAATCTGAGTAGAAGTTGATGTGCACAATTCCCATGTCTCTTCCCTAAAAGAGAACAGCTTGCCTCCTTTCCTCTCTCCTCCTTCCCACGGGCTGGAAGGCTGGCGTGGTATTAGTGCTTCCGTGTAGAATGGCAACACCTAAACAAGAGCACAGCAACGAGAAAGACATAGCCCTTGCACAACTCTGTGGAACTGAAAAGCCACCACCTCTTACTATTGCCTTCTGTGCTGCACCTGGTAGACCTGCCATTAACACCTTTTACTGTGGCCAAAGAACAAATGCAAGGAAAAGAGAAATGATATTGTTAGAATTATGCCTGGGTTAAGGGAATATAGAACATAGGTGAGGACATGCCAGAGGCTCTTGTATGTAAATGGTACAAGCTTTAGTGAATTGATGTTATAAAAATTACATTTGCTTGTTTGGAAACTTTTGTTATTTACCACATGGTTTCTCGCTGAGTTTCAAAGGACCGAGGTTACCTCCAGGTGAGGGAAAGGTCATCATACTGAGCAAGGGCAGACCCATTCAACAGACAGTTTCAGATGATCTGCTGTGTGCTAGATACCAAAGATGGAAATGCAAACACAATCTCTGACCAACAGATTTGTAGACTGGTGAGAAGATGTGCAAATATAAAAACAGTGCTGAAAGGAATTAGTTAATACTCTTGGTTGCAGACAAGAAAAACTCTGACTCAAACTGGTTTAAGGCAGAAAAAGGCCTATGTGAATATACAGTCCAAGAGTAAACCTGACTTGAGGCATTTAAACCCTACTGAATGAGAATCTCCATGGGTGGGGCCTGGAAGTCTGTATTTTTGCCTTCACCCCTATACACCCATCAGGTAGTTTTGATTCTGTTTCGGAAAACACTGTTTTATATAGATCATTCAAGCTGCAAATTGGAGATTAGATCAAAGAGGGGAGAGACTGAAGGAGGAGACAATCATTGCTGAGGAGATTAGGGAATCCTGAACCCAGGCAGGAGCAGCTTTGAGCACATTATGCACCATGATACCTGCGTTTTACTTAGAGCAAGGCTAACATGCTAGCGGGGTGAGCTTTGAATGGAAGTCAGTAGAGGACCATTCCGTCTGTCTGGCAGTCAGTCTGAGGGTTCACAATCCTTATGAAAATGACTGTCAGTTCCCTTCAATCATCCGATAACTATTTATTGTGTAACTACAAACCAGGCACTGTGCTAGGGAGTGAGGACACACAGGTTTACAGGCAAAGAGCCTCTCCTCATGAAGCTTACATTCTAGGGGAGAAATAGACAATAAACAATCAGAAAAACAAGCTAATTACTGACTGTGTTAAGTTCCATGAAAGGAAAAACTCCTTCACTATATAGTCCCTAGTGCAGGCCAACACTGAATGGAATAGAGGAAAAGCATTATGACAATGTGGTGGAGACCTGAGAGATGCGAATGAGGCATACTGGAGAATGAGCATTCCAAGTACAGGCAGCAAGTGCAAAGGCCCTGGGGTGGGAGGGAGCTGAGTGGGATGCAGAAACAGAGAGGAGTGCATAGGGCTAGAGCTCAGTGAGAAGGGAGAGCATGGAATAGAATAAGGTTGAAGAAGTTGGCAGGAGCCAGGCTGTGGGATAACCTCCAGCCCCCAAAAGAGATTTGATTTTATTCCACACACAATGAAATGTTTGCTTTAAGAGGAATCTCCAGACTATTGCGTGGAGAAAGTGTAAAATTAAGCTCAGGGCTAGATGAACTCCGAGATCCAGGTCTGGCCCCAATAATCCATGGCAGACTCCCTGGGGTCCCTAGGAGTCCTCTTATTAGCTGCAGACCCTGTATCAACGACGTCCAATAGAACTTTCTGCAAAGAGGGAAATGTTCTATATCTGTGTACAAGTGGCTCTTGAACACTCGAAATGTGGCTAGTGTGACTGAGAAGCTGCATTTTTAATTTTATTGTATGTTAACTAATTTATTTAAGTTTATATAACCACATGTGGCTAATGGCTATTGCACTGGACAGAGCCAAGCAGCACAAGCACTGGATGCCTGAGGGTTTCTTCTCCCAATCCTGAAGCCAGGGCCTTCTCCAAACGTTGGGAGGGTAAGAGGGTATGCTGATTGCTAAACGCTATCCCTCCCTGAGCGTTCCGTCCTGTCAAGATGGAGCGTCTCAAGGCGGCCTTCTGAGCTTCATCTCGCCACCGGAGAAGCACGTGCACGCGGTTCCGATGCGCCCACGCGCGTCCTCAGGGGACTCCGGGCACTGCGAACAAAGGTTTCGGGACCGCTCTTTCCAGAACGCACCAGCCCCGCGAGCTCGCGGCCGCCGGCGCGGTCCAGCCCTCGGCAGGGGACGGAGGACCCACCGACCGCAGCACCGAGCCCCGCCTGCCCCGCAGCGTGACCGCGGCGACATCGGCTCCCGGGGCAGCGCAGGTGGGCCGGGGGAGGAGGGGCCGAGACAAGCCACCAGGCGGGATTGAGGGTGCGGGACCCCTCGCTGCGCAGCCGTCTCTGCTCCGCCGGGATGCGGGCGGGGGTGGCGCGGCTGTCGCCCGCACCGGGTCTGCTTCCTGGGCTTGCTTTCGCTTTGCCTGGCTCTGGGCGAGGCCTGGAGCACCGCAAGCAGAGAGAGCCGAGCAGGTGGCTGCCTAGGAGGGCGGGGGCTGGCCCCTTTAACCCTTCGGGAGCCCCTGCCCTCTCTCTCCCCGAGGACGCGTCCCCGGCTCAGGCCGGGTGCCCTGCTGCGCGAGTGGGTCCGGGCTGGCTGGAAGGCGCCCCTGACCTTGGTTTCTCCCCGTGCCAGGTCTGCGCTAAGACCATGGGCGCCGCGCTGGGCACGGGCGCGCGGCTGGCTCTCCTGCCGGGCCGGGCCTGCGGCGCCCTCCCGCGCTGGGCACCCTCCGTGCCCGCCCGAGGCTGCCACTCCAAGCCCGGCCCGGCGCGCCCTGTACCCCTAAAGAAGCGCGGATACGATGTCACCAGGAACCCGCATCTCAACAAGGTAACGGTGCCAGGGGGTAGGATAGCCCGAGCTGCGTCTGTGGCCGGCGGGGAAGAGCGCCCCGCCCCCGGGCCTGGGAAGGCTCCTCCTGGGCGCCCTTCCAGCGGTTTCGGTTTTGCCCTGCAGGGGCTTGGAGTAACTTGGTGTGGCTCTCTCTCCCCCACCCCCTGCCCTTTCTGGGTGGAGAGAGGTGACCAGTAATGCAGGGAGCCTAATTTCTTCCGCAATAACAATACAGACCGGGTTAAGGTCTTCATGGTCAACCCATCTGGGGTCAAATCACCCCTCGAGGTTTACTAATTCTGTTGCTCCTGTTAACCTCTGTGAGTTCAAGTTTCCTTATCTGTAGAAGAGATATAATTGTTTTAGGAATGTTGTGAGATTTAAAGAGAAAATGAAAGTAGAGTTCTTAGCACAATACCTGGCACCCAGTGAGAGAATAAGTGTCATCTAAGGTGATTATTATTATTCTGGGGAAAAGATTAATTTGAGGGAGGGACAGGAAAGTCTAGAATTATACAACTTTCAGATCTTGAAGGGGCAACAGAGATCCTAGTTCAAACTTCTTCTTTTACAGAAAACAATACAAAGGGAACTTGCCCAAGCTCACCGGCTGGTTAGTGCTGGCTCTGCCACTGGAATCCAGAGCTTCAATGCTTTGGTCAAGTTCAGCCCACTGCTAATGCTGTGTATTAACCTAAGAGCACAGACATTTGTTCCTGGGAATAGAGTTTTGTAACTTTGGTTCAGAGGATTGGATTGAGAGAGAGAGAAGAAAGAGACCTAGATTTGAGATGTTTCCCTCCCTTTCACCTCCCCAAATTAACTTGGGCATCTCATTTAGCTCCTCTGAGGCTCAACTTTCTCCAATCTAAAATGGATATTATGATAGACCCACCATTCCTACCTCATTTGGTTATTGCAACAATCAGATGAATCAATGAATTTGAAATTGTATTTTAAACTATATTAAATGCTAAATAAGTAAGCAATTACTGCAAAATAAAAATTTTACTAATTGCTTTTACTCAGGATTGTGAAATTTAAGTGAGGCAATCTGTGCAGAAAGGCATTTTTGAGGAGTAGAAGCACTATTTAATGCTAAGTATTGTGATTGTTTCCTGCAGAGTTAATACAAGAAGCTAAGGAAAAAATCTTTCTCACAATCTCTACCTATCACACTAACCTCCTGCTTCCCCCAAAGACACCTTAAATTCTTTGTACACTACTACTTTCCAAAGTATTTAAGGTGTTCGCATCACTTTGAATCACTTTGGTAGTGTTAGAAAATGCAAGCTGGCTTAAGCAAACAAAGGGCTCCTTTAACTAAAGAAACCTAGAATAAGGGTTGCAGGCGCGGCTTGACCCAGAAGTCCAGCCCCAGCATTCCTATCCATGCAGATTCTCTCTGACTCTCTGCTCAGCCTCTGCAATGTCAATTCCATTCAGTGGAGTCTTTCACGTCAGTACTGTCACAGTCCCCCATCTCCTGTTCTCACTCCACACCATCCAGGAATAGAGAGACACTTTCTTCTGGTAGCTCCCAAGATAGATAAAGGACACTTTCTCTAAAATCTGAGAAAGTGAATCCTTCTGTCTTACAGACTCTGATTGGATTATCCTCCCATTTCCCAAACCAATCCCCAGTAATCTAAGCTAGTCTGAGCCTACCACTGGAGTTAAAGATAGGGTTTAAGGTTGGGCCACCCACACCAACTGGCTTAGAATAAAGGGGATGTGTTTCCCCCCAGTAAATCTAGACACTGTCATCAGAAGGAGGAGGGGTGGATTCTGAAAAGCAAAACAATAAATTCCCACTACAGGCTCCAATCATTTTGACAATAATTGCCTTAGAAGGATTGGCATATTACCAACCAGCACTTATTGCTTTGTGAATAGTTAAGAAAATAAAGAAAAGGCTCTGCTATGGTTTGGATGTTTGTTCTCACCAAAACTCATGTTGAAATTTGGTCTCCAATGCAGCCAAATTTTAACCCTAGGTTTTGGTCTCCTAAAAGCACTTTTTCCTGTTGTAAATTTCTTCCTCCCAAGTCATATAAATGGGACATTATCCATAAATCTAGAGGGACCTCACCTATTCATGATGGTAAACAACATTTTTCATACATTCCTGAAGTCAGCTGAGGCTGGTCTGGGGTGAGGAGGGTTCTAGGGCGATCTGAGAGAGCCCGTTGGCGTCCTTCACTCACTTACCCTTGGGGAGAGAGGGAAGTGATGGAAGGAGCAGCACTGCCTGTTGCTTCTGTGGGTGCCCTGCTCTTCCCACTGGAGGGCCACCCTCTAGCTGTCCTGCTGGCCTCCAGTGCTCAGAAAGTCTCCAGGGAAGGCCTGAGGTGCAGCGCTTTCCATCAGCAGATGGGAGGATTGTGCTGATGTTAAACAGAACAATGAGGGTAGAGCTGAGGAAGAAAAGAAAAGCAGCTTTCAAAGGGGCTCCAGTGCTGTGCTTACTGGGCAGGTCTGTGGGTGGATTTTTTTTTTTCCTGCTGGAATGTAAGCTCTTCCAGGGCAGGGACTGGAAGAGTGGTCAGCACGGAGTAGTTCCTGAAAGATCTAGCAAGGGCATGAACTTGAAAATTAACATGCAATTCTTGGAATGTGTTCAATTGATTTGCATCCCACTTTTGACAGATCAGGAGAGGCATTTAAGATGAAGTTTGAGGGGAAAAGGTGGTCAGGAGGTGGAATTGTCCAGACTATGGGTCACAAACTACGGGACATGAAATTAGCTTAGTGGGTCTACCAGCAAGTTTGTTTATTTAAAGAAATGGATTAGAATAGAATAGAAAAATAGCAAATGCATTGAGTTAGTAAAATTAGTGTTTTACCAGGTCACGATGTAAAATGCCTATTTTTACATTCTTGAAGTCAGTTGATGCCGTGGATTGTAGTTTTTAAAAAGTCTTTGAAAACCATTGTTCTCATCTAGCATCCTCATTTTCAGAAGAAAAGACAGGCCAGGAAAGTCAAGTGACTCCACAGAGATTATCAGTGGTGGTAGAAGTGGGCAGAGGCAGCCCACCTCCTGAATTTCAGACAACTGCATAGCAATGACAATTCACGTCTGCTTTGGCTGATTTAGGCCTATTCCTGATGGTGACAGAATTGGTACTAGATTCCAAGTTCCCTCTAAGAGTCTAAATTTTCTAAATGATACAAATTCACCAATACGTTAACTTCTATTTCCTTTTTTTATAAGTAATATTCTGTTTCTTCTGAAATTTACATCATGACCTCTTCTACTGTCCATGTAAATTGTGACAACAAAGTAAATTTTTGACATTAGCCATGTTTTACCCACACATTAAATAGGCAACTATCAACCCCATGTAACAGGGGTATCTTCATAGGCAGATATCATCGCCATTCTAGAATGTAGCAAGTGCACCATCAACATGTTTCTGGCCTCAGCTTACCTATAGCCTCTTTCAGGAAGGGCTATCCTATCCCTCACTCCCCAAACTAGATTTGAGTCCCTTCTCAATTGTCTTTTCCACACCTTTACCAACCTTTTCCACACTGTGTTTCCTTTTGGCGCTGGGCTCACTATTGTATTGGCTGACTAGTTTGTCTTCCACTCTATACTCAGAGCACCATGAGGACAGAGACTCTGTCTTGTCACATGACATTCTCTCTAACTTGAGATGCTGAACAACTGTTTGCTCTTTAAATTATCTTGATCATGACATAGCCCCTTTTCTCTCAACATTATTACTTTTAATGCCACTCTCTACAGTTAGCCCAATGCTCTGGTTGTCTAAATAAAAAACCTTTACACGGTCCATTTTGGGGGAAATACACCTATTTGACCCCAATCTTCCCAGGCTTCCGTGCATTTCACTGAGGGGGTATGTTATTTCCCAGAGTGCATCAGCTTCCCCCTTTGACTCACACAACAGTGATTTTTGCTATAAAATCCCACTGGGGCTTCACCAGCTTCTCTGCAGTGTTTTGATCTCCTGAGCTTGATGTTCGGGGAAAGAATTAATGAAAAGGGTGCTTAGTCAAATCACTGGTTGTGGACCAGCTCATGTCATGCAGTGGGGCCTCAGACACAGCAAGGCACTGCAGGAGATGGCTTTCCCACGTGGACCAGCTGCGTTCAGATCAGTGAATGTGTAAAGACTTGGTAGACAGTGCTGCAGCGTGGCTGCATCTGAGGCTGCACGTTCTGAGCTGAATCCCTTCTGTATTCAGTGGTGATTTATTAGGCTTTCAGAGAGCTGGGATTTGCCTTTGAATAAAGGATATGTTTTTGCTTGGTGCCAGCTTAGAACTTGATCTTGTCTCCTTTGGGTGGGGGGAGTCTGTCATCATAGACTTGCCTCATCAATCAATCAGGAGATGCTGGCTAGGTCGTATGGAGAATTACAAGTTTATTGGTGATGCTGTTTTCGCCCCAAAGGCAGATAACATCTTTCTGAGTACTCTGCTTCAGATACGATGTACAATCGGGCCTACCGATTGAAAGAGAAGCAATGGATTATTAAGTCAACGTGAGTTTTATAAGCAGAAATTTACTTAAGATTTGAGCCTCTTATGCAGTGACTTAGGGCATTGAAGCTCAAATACTATTCAGATATTTTAGGAACAAACAAGCAGAGGCAGGTTGGAATTAAATCTTTCCCTGTTGAATACTGTCCTAGATTGGTGAGTATTGGTGTTGGGCTTTGTTCTTGGAACGGCTAAAAGAATTTTTATGTGTTGCTGAAGGTTAGGCAATCGCAACAAAGTGAACCCCAAATACAGAAGCTTAAACCAGGTAGAAGTGCATTTCTCTCCTGTGAACAAGCCCGGTCAGGTGATCGTGAGTAGGCATATGGCTTGGTTTTGTTGCTCTTTTGTCTTCAGGGTGCATCTCACAGTTCACGATCCATGATGGCTGCTCTCACCTCTGCCGTCAATGCCATATGGAAGCCAGTGGAAAGGGGAAATGACTTTTAAGGGCACGATTTGGAGGTTGGAAATATCACTACCACTCACATCCAGTTGGCCAAAACTTGGTCATATGCCACATTTACCTGCAAGAAAATCTGAAAAATGTTTTCTTTGGCTGGGCACCCATGTATTCAGCTAAAAATTGAAGACCATTAAAGAAAGGGAGAACGGATATCAGGGATACTGCTACAAAAGTTGATATGAAACTTACACTCTTTTACTCTGTCATTTTTACCCCAACCTTTAAAATCCATCTGTTTTTCCGAATCTGTACTACCACCAGCCTTGTTCACCCCTTAATCATTTCATGTGTAGATTATGCAGGAGCCTCCAAATTGGCCTCCCAATTTCCAGTCTGTTTCAATCCCTTCCCTGTGTCTGTTAACCATGCCTTGAGAGGCTAAGACCTTGGACATATCCTTGACCACTCTCTTTCTTTCAGATCCCATATCTAATCCACCAGAAAATCCTGTTGCTCTGTCTTCAGCCTAAATCTGGAATCCAACCCCTGCTCACCACAGGTCCCACCCAGCTTCCAGCCACCAACATCTGTCTGCTGGATGCCTGCAGCAGCTTCCCACCTGCTCTCCTTGCTTCCACTTTGGCTCCTCTCATTTATTCTCAACACAGTGGCCAGAGTGATCCTTTTAAAACTAAGTATCACCATGTCACTCTTCTGCCCAGAACCTTGCAAAGCCAAATCCTGACAATGCCTTGTGTGAGTTGTCTCTCTCTGACCTCATCTTTTCGCTAGTTCTCCACCTCACTTGCTGCTCCAACCACCCTGGCCTCCTCGCTGTTCCTCAACAGTCAGATGTGCTCCTACCTACAGTCTTTGCACTGGCCCCTCTTCCTAGAACACACTTCCCCTAAATAGCCATATAGCTAACTCCCTCCTTCTCCAAGGCTTCTCACTTTCTCAATGAGACCTACTCTGCCACCCCATATGAAGCCGTCACCAGTCCTTTCAACCGTCTTGATCCCCCTCAACATGTTCTGCATTTCCCCCATTGTATCTGACACTTCCTCACATATTGTCTAATTTGCTTACTTATCATGTCTGTATACTGTTTGTATTTTCCCACTATAATTCAGGCTCCATTTAGGCAGGGGTTTTTGTCTATTTGTTCATTGGTGTTTCCCAGGTACTTAGCTGGCACTCAGTAAACAGCTATTGAGTGAGAGAGTCATTCAGCAAAACATCTGCTACGGCTCCCTCCTCTCATCCCTTCCCTTCACCCTCGCCTTTCACCAAAGCCCCCTTCTTTCACCCTGGTGCCTCGCCTGCCCCAGTGTCCCCACCTGAGGTATTGACATGCCTGTCTGGAGTGTAGATAAATTTCACATCAGCCCTGTGTGTGCCCAGAGGCCCACCACAGAGTGAAGTGCTGGAGGAGCACAGCACGGAGGTGTTTACTCTGTTTGTTTCCAGTTTTGCCAGCATTAAACAGAGCCCAGGGATGAAGGAGGTTCTATTCAGAAGACACGGGGGGTGCCTTGGAGTCAGAAGTGGATGGAGACAATTCTTGATGCTCTTGACAAAAGCAAAGGGGGATGCACAGTGAAGGGACCCGAGGCAGGAGGCCCGAGCTTCTGTCAGCATCTCCAACTCCCTGGATTTCCCACCCTCCACTGTGAGTCCTTGCAGTCTCCGTCCTCTCCCTTAGATTCCACTGTCCTGTAGGACCCCTGTTGAGACAAAGGAAAGCCTCATCTCTCAAGAGTCTGAAAATCGAGGAAGTGTGGAATGGGGTGCCAGGAGCACAGCAGGGAGATTTGCTGCTCCTGGAACCTGAAGTTGATACTCACAGAGTGTTTTTTCATAGACATGTTGTTAGAATTGTTCTCCAAAGAAAGTATATTATGTATTAAATAAGCATTTGTGACATCATTATGAAGACTTCAGAAATGTTGGCTTATGTCAATGACTGCTTAATTCAAAATGCAAAATACTTAGTGAAATCTATCCCCATGAGTATTACTATAAAACGATGTAACTCTGTAAAAGGCATGATGGTAAATATATAAAAATGGTTGTGTTAGGGCAGTGAGATTATGGAAGATTTATTTCCTTTTTATATAATTTTCTTTAATGTTCTATTATCTTTTTAATTTCAGGTTACAGTTTCTGTTGGGAATTGAGTTTTTAGAGCCAAGTAAGTAACACTCAGACCAACTTTTGGAAGTTGACCCATCTGTAATATACAGGTGGAAACCCCTGTGAAGTAGTCTTATTTGATGCTTTTATAATTAGTTACCTCTAGAGGCAATGACTTTAGATTCATTTAATAACAAAACATTAACACAGGAACCTGCCGCCTGTTCTAAAAGCAGTTGTAAGCGGCAGTGTCAAGTTTATGTAAGCAGCAGCACTGGAAGGCAAATCTCATACAGAAATACGTGTCATCTGGCTCACATGGGGCTGACTGGCAGCTTCAGTCAGTCTATGTCTGGGCCCTATATTTATGGAGTTTCTTCGGATACTTTTTCAGGCTCATCTCCAGTCTCCCTGTTTCTAGTTTCTCTTGGTTGTCTTTGGCCCTTGTAGGCTCTGGAGTTTATGGCTTTATTTTACATTGCATTTTTGTCATTTTCTACCAAAGGTTTCTTTATCATCTACTCTCTTTTTTCTGAATGCCAGCCTTATTGTTGCGGGGCAGAGGGTCGGGACGGCTTTTTGATTTCTGTGAGCGTTGCAAAAGGATCACTAATGTGCAGCACTTTTGTTTGCAAAGACATGGATTACAGTCAGCTTCAAAAACCTTCACTTTGATGTGTAGAAAGTACATTGGGAAATCCTTTGGGGTGATGTCTGACTGCCTCACGGATGCAGAGCACAAAAGATGCTCTATGACTGTGTGATGAAAATCTGACGGATATCCTCCAACTGGGGTGCCAAGGTCAGCGGTTAAAAGCACGCATTCATCTTGTACCCAAAGCGTTGCCGGGCAGCCTGCTTAAAACACAGCTCCTCCCAAAAGGACACAGTAAAAAGTAAGACGTACCCAGTCATTTGAGGAGAGGGATTTTTGATGGAAAGATAATCAGCTTTTGAGGAACTTGAATAAGAGAAAATGAAAGCTGCATTTGCTTGTAAAAGTAGTTATTGAAAATGAGAAGGACTATAGGGGATACAGCTGAATGATTAGCAACTTGAGAATATTTTTTTTTAACGTTTTGTCTCAATTCTTTACTGTTGTTTGGTAGTGAGCTACATGAAACCCATAACATAATTGGTCCTGAAACACATTCCCTTACAGTGTGGAATTCTGGAGAAACAGGCTCTGTTGATTCCTTTGTTTTATTTTGTTTTGCTTTGCTTTGCTCTTTCAGAAGACGGAAGGAGGGAGTCCATATCTCCACAAATTGGCATCTCTTCTGAGTTATTGGGCTGTCCAGTGACTTCCCCGACAGGAGAGGGGCTGCCAAGTGCACAATGGAGCTAGGTCTGCAGTCACGATAGACAGTCTCCATTCCCTTTTTCTCTGGTTTTGAAAGAGGTGTGGAGGATTCTAACCCAGATTCCTATTACACTGAATTTCCTTTGGTAGCATTAGGGAAGGAATTGAAGCAATAAGTATAATAGCTACCACTTTTTAGGACGTACAATGTGCAAGGAATTTTTCTAAGCAGTTTATATGCATTAATCATTTAATACAATACCACCATCTTTTGAGGGAGACACTGCTGTTATTCTTGTATTACCAATGAGAAAACAGAGGCATGAGGAAGTTAGCTAACTTGCCCAAGGTCATGTAACTTATAGTGGCAAAACCAGCCCTTGAACACAGGCCATCTGGTTTTAGGGCCCACATCCTCACCCACTATACTGCACCACCACTACCAGTGTGCAAGTCCCCCCTTACCTGGGACTAGTGAATGAAGCATGCTGTGCTGTGGCCTTTCCAGGGTACTAGTGAGGCTATTTCCTGCATCCTGCTGTGAGCCTCTGACTGGCTATTGCTACTTCCACGGGCTCTGTTAGAATCATAGGATCTTGGAGTTGGAGGGAACTTTAACGATCACTGGATGCCTTCTCGCCCTCTAAGTATGTGTAATTTTCCCAAGATTCATTCATTTATGTATTAAATGTATTCAGTAGACATTTGCTGAGTTCCCATTCTGTTTTAGGTAGTCGAGACCCCCATGGTGAGTATAGTACGTCTTCCACCATTGAGGAACTTATAGAGTTAGAAGGCTGTGGGCAAGACCATTAGCAAGGGGGCACTTCCAATTCAGTGGGAGGTGTAATGAGAGGGGCATTCATTACCAGTGCTATAGAAGCATGGAAGAGGGGTTCAGGGACGCCTCCGATAGCAGTGTTGTCACATCTGACATCAGTGGAAGAATCCAAGCTCGCAGATGAAGGTGGTGGAGGAGAAGCTGATTAGGCCTGACCATAAGAGAGAATGGCATTCTATCTAGGAATAGCCTCCCATTACCTTTGTGGTTGAATGTGCAGAAATTGATCAATAGACCTGTACCCTATAAGATGCCCCATTTTCAGAAAGCTAAATAGCGTAATAAAATCTCTAATTCTACAAAAAGAGTTCACGATATATCTCCAGTACTGTGATGTTCTCTTTGATTTTTTTCTTTTCTTTGCTTTTGTGTTGCACAACACCAGGGGGCGCCATTCCCATTGGGTCCACTTATCAAAATCTTCAGCATGCTTCAGGGCTCAGCATCTCCAGGGTCACCCCTATTCACTGCCTTCCTTGATAATGCCACGTGGAAGTAAGTCAGTCATCCTCTGCATTCCTTTGGCATTTAGTAGGTGTAAGCGTCATGGTTCTTTTCCACATTTGGCCTCAGGGTACATTTATTAGCATGTGTGTCTGTCTCCATCACTTGCGTCATCTTCAGATCCAGGAGACTGTCTTGGGCACTGCATAGCCAACACAATGCCTTCCTCGTAGCATACCCTCAAAAAAAAAAAATTAGCTACATGAATCACGTCCATATTCCTTCTTCCTCAACAGATGAGAAACTACCATGGTGAAGACTGATGATAAACCAAACCCCATCTGTCATCTCCTCTGAAAAGATGGTGAAAAGCTTGATCTGACAATATAAATTATTTTTGGATCTCTCCATGGGACTTGGAGAATTTTGAAAGCCAAGAGATATCTTTTCTTCTGGCAATATAAATTTCGGAAATACATTTCTTTAAGAGAGTTTTCTGCTCTGATGTTGTGCCAAGTGCACTTCATCTAAAGAACAGCATCTTTACAATGAGATTATTTATTTTCATCCTTGGGCTGTGTTAAAGACATTAAACTTAGACCTGCTGTAACTAGTAACAAGTTAAAAAATTTGGGGGGTGGGGGTGAAGGAAAGTAGTCAGCTAGAATCAAGTGTGTGTGGCCCCAAGTGACATAGCCTGTGACCAGGTATTAGGGAGCAGAACCCGCTGACTAAAATCTAGGGGCTTAGTCAGAAAAGCCCAAGGTTCCAATCACAGCTCTGCCGTTTACTGGATATGGGATCGCGGGGAGGACTCTTCATTTCTCTGAGCCTCAGTTTTCTCATCTGTGAATGAGGATAACAATAAAATATACCTTTGTGACAGGTTGCTATAATGATTAAATAAAATAATGTATGTAAAGCACATTGTAAGCGTTCAATCAATTCTCAATTAATCCACATCTTCAAAGCTTCTGCTCCATTCTTAACTCAGCGTGGGCTGCAGGAGAAGTCACCGATATGACAGGGTTTCGATCTGGTCCATGCCCTCTGAGATCACCCAGTCCGGAAGGAGAGGGGAAGACTGAAGGATCAAACTCATTCTCCCAGGGCACGGACTACGTCTGATTTTGGCAGAGACTCGATAGGAGATGAGTAAGTAAAGGAAGAAGCAGGCTGGGTGGAGACTTCAGTGATAATTTCGCTGTACTTGATGGAGCTTAACCCTGGATAATCTAGACATTTGTCTGAAAGAACCTTAAATAAAAATGTCTCTAGCAGCAGAAAACTCAACTGCCATTTAAAGAGCATGTACTTCTGGAAGTTGAAGCTAGTGTTGAAGATGGTGGCCATCATCAGGAATGTCAGGATTTCGTCCCAACGTTTTGGCACATTCTAACCAAGGTTTTTGAAACTAATGCTGAAAAACAAATCCAAATTTAGCTGGCTGGCTGACCGGCTTGCTTGCTGGCTGGATCTATCTATCTGTCTATCTATCAACACTGTAACATTTCCAGTCTCATGAGATTATGGAAGCAAGACAAGAGAACGTCTGCTATCGTAGTTGTATTAGTCCTTTTCTGTTGCTTATAACAAAATACGTGGAACTGGGTATTTTGAAAAGAAAATGAAATTCTTTGCTTACAGTTTCTGAGGCTGGGAAGTCCAAAGTCCATGGAACACAGCTAATGAAGGTCTTGGTGGTGGCAACAGTGACGGCAGGGTATCACATTGCGAGAGTGGTGGAGCAGACACAGAGAGAGTAACTTCCTCATTCACTTTCCTTTTAAAGCCCTCAGAATCATGCCCTGACCACCATTTTTAACCCACTCACTATGGCACGGTCCTACAATCTAATTACCGCTTCAAGGCCCCACCTTTCAACTACCATGATAGGATTCCCCACTCTCAACAGTTACAGTGGGGATTACGGTTTTGGGGGGACATTCAACCCAAGGCAGTAGTTTACCATAAAAGTTAAAATGTTGCTCCAAATCCAGCTAAATAGGGCATGGCTGGGCCAACTTCACCCAGCTAACAGTTAGATTGGGCAGGAAGTTTTAAGATAGATCTATAATCCTTATACACTCTGCTGTGGGCTAATACATACTTGATGACCTCTTAGTTTTTCCAGGGAATGCTCATGCTGAGTCCTAACAGAGGAGAGATGCCTATTTTAAGTGTGCATCTCTCCTCTGTTAGAACTCAGAATAAGCATTCCTTGGAAAAACTAACAGGTCATCTTATTTGGCATTTTGTCTTTAAGCAGATAATATCCTAGCATTTTACCACCATTTTACAGATAAGGTTTCAGAGGCCCATAGGGGTCGATATCCTGCCCAGAAAGTGAGTGGTTGAGGGGGACTGTGGTCCTCCTTGGGAGGCATCTGTGTCTTTCACTCACAGCCTTTGGAAGGTAATACTTTGTCTGCCATCCTGAAATAGTGCCCTGAATCCGCCTCAGCCAACTTACAGTGTCCTGATTCCTGTTCTGAGTCTCATCTCTTCTTTACTTCCTTTCCTGCTTCCCATCCATCCATCTATCCATCCATCCATCCAGTGTTTACGAGCACCTGCTGTATACTAGGCACTGTTAGGTATTGGGAATAACATCATAAACCTGACAGCTGTGATCCTTCTCCTTATTGACTGTATAGTGAGAAAGACAGATAGTAAATAAACAATTATAGAGATAGTTATTGTTGGTAGGGTAGAAATAAACAGGGTATGGTGTGAAAGAATAAAAAGGAGTCTACTTGAGATGGTAAAGGAAGACCTCTTAAGGAGTGATTTTTGAGAAGACACCTGAAGAAAGAAGAGCCAGCCAAGGGAGAAGCCGGGTAGAGAGAACAGTTTTTTCCAGTGTTTTGGGCAGAGGGAACAGTTCGTGTAGAGTCTGGAAGCAGCAAATTGCTTGGCATGGCAGGTTCTGGGAGCCGACGATAGGCAGTTCAACAGGAGCATGGTAGGCAAAGGATAAACTGCATAAAATCAGGGTGGAGGTTGCTAATGGGACAGGTGGGTCAGGGCCTGGGGTCTGTGGAGGTGGGCTGGGTTTCATCCTCTGCAAAACAAGACACTATTAAATGGTTCTAAGCAAGTGGTGTGATCTGATCTATGTAAATGAAGGCTCTGTCTGGCTGCTGTGAGGGGAACAGACTGGAGCAGAGTAAGAGTGGGTGCAGAAAGCCCAGTTAGAGGCTAGTGCAGTAGAAGGAACAAGAGGAGATGGGGCTGGGATGCAGGGGTTGTTGGGGGAGAAAAGTGTTTAGGTTGGAAATACAGTTGGAAGATAGAATAGACACAACATGTTCACTGTGTCCTTTTTCGGATTTGCCAGGACTCAGTCTGTATTTCCCTTCCGGCCCTCCCGCCCCCATACGGTTATCACCACTGCTTACTGCAGTTAACCCCCATCCTTCCTCAGCATGCTTTGTAATAATAAGGAAATAGAATATTTGTGTTTTACCTTTAGAGTTTGTGAAGTGCCTCCTGATGGGTCTCATCTGACCCCATAGACACCTTGCGAGGCAGGCGTTATTACCTTTATTTTACAAGGGAGGACACTGGGACCCAGAAAATACAGTTGTTTATGGTCTCCCTGATAGGAAGAAGCAGCAGCAAGATGCAGTCCCAGATTCCTGGAGACCATTGATTTATTCAATAAATACTTATTGAGCACGTGCTGTGTTCCAGGCACTGTACTGGGTTCATGGTCCTTGCTCTTGAGGAACTTAGAATCCTGAGAAGAGACAGTCTTGAAAGTTCATAAATGTAAAGCAGTACAATAGGTTTTATATTACAGTAAAAGTATGTTATTTTGTGTCCGAGTAATTTTTACATTGGTGGGGAGGCAGAAAGGTGAGAAGGTTTCTTTAAGTGGGTGACCAGTGGTGTTTGATCTTTATATTAAATTACATAAAGTGCTGCATAAAGTAAAAAGGAATGTTGCTCTGACCTCTTTCCTGAGGTGACAACTACTTTTCCTTGGTGTGTCAGGGCTGTGACCTAAAAGACATATAGGGATTCCCTAGGCAGAGAAGATGGGGGAAAGATGTTCCAAGCAAATATAGCGAAACTGCATGGTGTGGGAGGAATGGGGGTGATTCTGAATGGAAGACAGGCTTTGTGAGGAAGGGCTGGAGAGCACACATGGGGGGGTGGTCTGGGGCTGCTCTTTGCCTGAGTTTGACAGTACTCCTGAAAGTAACGGGAACACTGGAAGGTGACACTGTAGGACCTGAGCTTTAGACAGATTATCTGGCCCCAAGTAGGAGACAAGAATAGAATCAGGGAGACTAGTCAAGAAGGAAGTCAGTTCCCACAAGGGAGATGAGGAGGAACTGATATGACCAGTGGTGAGGTGGAGAGGTTAAGGAGGCAGAAGACTGGGATCTTTCCACAAGTCCTTGCGCTTCCTAATTGCCATAATAGGAATTATTGTCAATGTTCCAAAAAACCTAATGGCAACCTTATATTTATCCATCACGAATTTACAAAACTTAAACAGGATGTCACATTTCTTTGTTTTTGCCAAGAATTAAACAGAATAAAACTATTCATACTGGTTATCTCATGCCAGTATCAGAAGTTCTGCTTGGCAGTTATGTGTGTTAAATATTGGAAAATAAATAAATTATTAATAAATGGAAGATTTTTCAAAACATGAAATTCCTGAAGGGAACTAATGAAAATGAGAGCAATTACAGACTTGGACCCCTTTCATTTCAAGCATTTTATTGTTAATATTAGTGTCATTGGCCTTTATTTAACTAACCATCCTTGTTCTGGTTCTGTTCCCCCAAAGCAGCACCCTGGTTATCATTTACTCTCCCAAAATGGAGAGAAAGCACCGACTTGCTGAGTACATAGTTAGGTTAGCTGGTATTTTCGTCATTATGGGACGTTGCCCAGCCTCCTGTTCAGTAACTGATATCGCTGCCCCTGACCACAAACATACAAGTGACACTCTGTTTCAACACCTATGAGAGCCTAAGAGTCTTCCTTTTTTTACCCAGTCCCCTGGAAAAACAGTAATTCCTTACACTGAAAATGGAAAGAATGTTCATAGTTTGGAAAGTATATTTTCTGTTTGTTTGTTTTTTCTTTCTTTTTTTCCTTCCTCTACCTTTCTCAGTCAAAACAAGGATTTGGAATTAGTATGATATGAACCTTTCACAAATTTGGCCCTCCATGGGCAAAATGTCACTTTCTCCATTGGATTGAATTTTAGCTTGCCTTTCTCTTTGCCAAGTCCTAATTTGCCTTTACAGACCATGATTCCTGGAGAATAAAAATAGAAAATCAGAAGCTTGCAGGAATGATTTTCTTGGCTAGTTTGACCCAGTATCAGCACTTGTCTAAGTAAAAAGCTGTTTAAATATTTTTTTTTAAGGGAAGTTTTTTTTATTGGTTATGAACATTCATGGGGTACAAAGCTAACTGTCACCACCAGTGCCCAAGATGTGATGGCCAGATCCATATTGGCAGCATGCCCATTACCACAAATTGTGGTTATACCCCATGTCCCCCCACCCAATTATCCCTGACTTCCCCCATCCCTCTTTCCTCCACTCCTCTTTGTATCCCTAGGAAAGTTCCCTTCCTCTGTAAGACCAACGCACCACTGTGGTCTTTCTTTCCTTCCTTCCTTTCTCTCTTAGCTCCTACATATGAGTGAGCACATGCAGTATATCCCTCTGTGCTTTGCTTATCTTGCTCAATATAAGTTTCTCCAAGCTCATCCGTGTTGATGCAAATGGGAGAATTTCATTCTTTTTTATGGCAGAGTAGTATTCCATGTACACACACACACACACACACACACACACACACACTACATTTTCCTTACCCAATCATCCATCGATGGACATTTAGGTTGGTTTCATATCTTGGCTATTGTGAACAGAGCTACGATGAACATGGGAGTGCAGGTATCCTTTCGACATGATGATTTCCGTTCTTTTGGGTGGGATCATATGGAAGATCTATCTGTAGTTGTTTGAGAAACCTCCATACTGTTTTCCATAGTTGTACTAATTGACAGTCCCACCAACAGTGCAGTAGTGTTCCCTTCTCTCCACACCCTCGCCAGCACTTGTTATTCACCATCTTTTTGATTACTTCCAGTCTAACTGGAGTGAGGTGGTATCTCAATGTGTTTTTAATCTGCATTTCCCTGATGACTAATGATGTTGAGCATTTTTCCATGTACTTGTTGGCCATTTGTATGTAGCTATACTAACCAAAGCGGCATGATACTGGCATAAAAATAGACACTCGGACCAGTGGAACAGAATACAGAACCCAGAAATCACCCCTCAGGCCTACAGCCATCTGATATTTGACAAAGGCAGCAAAAACATACATTGGGGAAGAGATTGCCTCTTCAATAAGTGGTCCTGGGAAAATTGGATGTTCATATGCAGAAGAATGAAACTAGACACGCACCTCTCAGTCAATTCAAAATTGATTAAAGACTTAAGTACAAGACCTGAAACTGTAAAATTACTCAGGGAAAATATAGGTGAAACACTTCAGGAACTAGGTCTGGGCACAGACTTTATGAACATGAGCCCAAAAGCACAAGCAGCAAAAGAAAAAATAAGCAAATGGGACTATATCAAACTAAAAAGTTTCTGCACAGCAAAGGAAACAATCAACAGATTGAAACAACAACCTACAGAGTGAGAGAAAATTTTTGCTAACTATGCGTCCGACAAGGGATTAATATCCATAATGTACAAGGAACTCAAGCAATTACACAGTAAAAAAACAAATAATCCAATTAAAAAATGGACAAAGGAACTGAATAAAAATGTGAAGCTCTAATAGAATTGGCAACGAGAATGTCATTATGAGACAACTCGTTTTTCATACATTTTTTTTGTAACCTCTGGGCAAGGTCATCTGTCACATGGTATGACTCTAACCATGATGCTACAGACATCATACAAAGTCCAATCAGGAAAACAAGTTTTCCAGGACGAAAAATTCTTGGGAGGCTAGTAGTTGTATAGTTCTTGCACAGTTATAAAAGATTTTTGGTTTTACATCATGAAAGTACCAAGTCTTTGATCTTGTGTAACTTACTCTGGGCAGTATAACTCTAGTGGTTGTCTTTAATTCATCTCCTCTTCAAAAGAACAAATATTTTTAATGGGGTCCAACACTGTAAACATTTCATAATATTGTAGCTTCAAAGAAGGAAGGCTGTAAACACATTTGCATCCATTTAGCCGATGGTTTATAGATCTGAGGGACCCTTGGGTCCCTACTTTCCACAAGGAAGCATTTATTTTGTTGGCTTTACCTCTGAAGTTCCATTCCCATCAACCCACTCAGAGAGGAAGGGCTACATTAGCATCTTTGGTCAAATAACCTTTTCTGTGATACTTTCCTTTGGTTTTTGTGTTATAATTCTATTTCTGTCTTAAGTTATTTTGTTCATTTTGCTGTTCTTTTTTTATTTTCCTTATCAAGTGAGCTAGAAGACTTTTCTTCTTTTCTGCTTGGTGTCAGGACAGGGTGTTTAGCCCAGAGAATTGCATAAGGTTTACTAAATATACTTAATTTAAATATATATTATACTTTTTTTTTTTTTTCTTGAGATCTACTCCTGTGTGCCTTTCATTGATCCCAGTGAAATGGAGAGCAGGTTATTTACGTGCCCTTACTTACCTGGCTCCCCGGTTGTTGAACAGGATGAAGTTGGCCCCTGGGGGATTGGAAATGCCTTCTGCCCAGTCTTTCCCTCTGGGGGCATGGGGAAAGGGCAGCATCCTGTAGACAAGCTCCTGGGGGCTAGGCTGAGAGGGAGGGATGTGTCCTGGAATGTAAGTGGTGCAAACACCGAATCAGGAAGGAGAGAAAAGAACCTGAACAGAGAGGTGGGCCAGTGCTAGAAACCAAGAAGCACTGGATTGTGTATCATGTTGGAGAACATAATTGAAGGTATAATATGGCAGAAAGGAAGAGAGACAGAGAGAAGAACGAGGATTGAGATCTGCAGTAGGCAGGTACAGTAGTTCAGGATCATAGTGACTGCTCAGAACCTCTGGGGCTTTACGTGCATCCTGAAACCTCTTAAAGAGGTAAGACAGTCTCTTAAGAAAACCACACCACGCTGGATGGCTGTGGCCTCCCCAGTCAGTGCAAGAACTTGTGGTCCCAGGTGGGGTTTTGAGATGTTAGTCAAATGCTAACGCTGTTGCCCAAACACTGGTGTCACAGTTGCTCACCTCCACAGACCATGCAACCTCCCTGTGCTGCTGCAGCTTGAAGGGCTTCAGGGCCACTGAGGTACAAGCAAATAAGACAGAGGCCTTTTGGCTGTGGGTAACCCCATGCTCTCTTTCTTTCCATGCTACAGCGGCTTTTTGTGCCAGAGGCTAATATGCTAGGTGGATCTCTGCCAAGCTTGAACTTGCTGTTGCAGGACTCTATGTACCACAAGATTCCCTTGCAGGAATTTAGCATAAGTACCAAAAGACTGTCATGTTGTTGCTTCTTCCTATATCAAGGACCTCTCAGATGGTTGTCATTTAATTGTATCCCCTTCTTGCTAGGAGGGGAATGGTAGAAGCCAGAACAGAAACCTGTGGGTTGCTAAGATTTGGCCTTGAGGCCAAAGGTCAATTCTGGCTTCACATCCATTCACTCTGCCCAATAGTAGATGTTGAAATGACATGCCCAGAGGTGAGTTCTGATCCCCATAAGCTCTGCTCACTCGATTCTCCCCACCTCCACTAAACACACTCTGTCCCCTGTCACCCACTGATGCCAACCACAATTGGAGGACTATGTCTCAATTATATGCCCATTCTAGAGACATTGAACTAGACCACCCTTAGAGCAAAACTATGTTTATAGCTTAATTTGAAAGGATATTCAAATTTCTCTTTGAGGTTTACTGTTTCAATGTGAAGCTTCATTAAAAAATAGAAGGGATTTCTGTTCAAGATATTATTGAGATCAACATAAATGAGTTTATGAATTCTTTTTTCCTTAGAGATAAAATTAGCTTTGGATCCAAACCCAGTAGAAAGCTCATGTCTGGACTCTAGAACAGGCTCCACCACACAAGGGTGTCCTCTGGGCCCTCGTAATGGAAAGCATCATTTATATCCTGGATGCGGATGCTTAGAGGGGTGTTTTTGTGCCAACAGAAACCGGTTAGGGCAACATGGGGAGAGATGTTTATTCTTGAGATAAATATATTTGGGTGGGAGATCTGTGTTTCAAAACACTAAGCACTGATTGTAAATAAAACCATTTTGCTGTGATTTAATCATTTCTTACTCATTCTCTTGTAGGATCTTGTGGAAGCAAATTATGTACATTAGGGAGATTCAGCTCATGCATTTCCATTGAATAAATCTGCTAAAGAAAACGGTATTGCTTCCCTAGATCCTTTCAGACTCAAGCAAGAATAGAACTCTTATGATTAAAACAGCAACAACAACAAACTTGTGGGAAACCATAACTCCTGAGACAGGAGACCTCATCCTGATGTAGCAATAAGAACACTGGCCAGGGAGAAGGACCACGTTATAGAGTGAATGGCCCGGCTCCTCATTCTTCTGTTTCTGGGGAATTGGAGTTGGTTCCTCCTAAGGCTTCTTTCAATGTAAGATCCTCTGAGACATGGAATGAACACTGAGACTGTGGCTTCTTGAGGCGCTTTCCAGCTGGGATCAGAAGTGCAGTCATTCATACTTTGATAAGGGGACACACAGGGGAGTGCAATGGAAGGAGCCCAGGCTTTGGAATTCAAGGGACGTGGGTTTGCATACCGACCCTGCCACTCACTAGCTGTGTGATCTTGGGAATGCTGCTTGATCTTTCTTTCCCGACATATCCTATCCATCCATGGAAAGAGGATAACAATTTCAACCTCCTAAGGTTGCTTTGAGGATTAAAAGAGACAGTATATCTACTTAAAATGCTTGCTTAATACAGTATCTGACATATAGTAAACACCCAGTAAATGCTAGTTAGCCCCCTTACCCTTTACTAGCATTAACATCACATTAGTAAGAGTTCTAGAAATTTGAAAGGTAACATGTTGTCCTCTCTGACCCTAGACTCGACAAGAGTTTCTGTGTTTTTTTGACTAAGAGCTTTTATTTTAACAAAGGCACATTAAATACATATTATTTCTTTCAGTGTGTAGTGTGGATTGTGATTTTTTGGTACTTGTTTATAAAAATCAGTAGTAAATGCTGATTTCCCCTTCCCTTGGTGGCTGTAATTGCCATGCTAATTCAGAAGTCTGATGGCAGAAATGAACACATCTGGGTTTCTCTGGGGCTGCACAGCGCTGTGTGTGTCTGGGCACACCATGCTCCCTGTACTTACATCATTTGGAAGGAAGTTTCCAGTACCACAACCTCACAGGCAGTATTTAATCATCTCAAACTCTGGGTTTGAGGTTAATCTGGAAATGAAGAGCCATTTGGGTTTCCCACAGCAGAGAAGTAAGAGGATATGGTTTATCTAAGGCAACCCTTGGGGAGCCAGAGCCAGGCCAGGGGCTCTGTGGGGAGCTGGGAGCCAGGTAGAATTCAAGCCACAGTGTCATAGGAAAGACAGAGCAGCTGCTTTTGTGCGTGCATCTGCATATACTCCTATATATGTGTATTCACACACAAATTCATGTATATTATTTCTGTATCTTGAGCCCAGGCCCTGTCATCATCCGTGACTATATATTTGTACGTGTGTAGTTCAGGATCTCTTTTTTTCTCATCTGGACATTTCTGTAGTCTCTGTGTGGATTTCCTTATCTCCAGTTTCTCCTATCTCCAGTCCAACTTCTACTTCAACCTCTACCATTTGAAATTTTTAAAACATGGACTTCCCTTCTTAAAAACCTTTCTTCGGGTCCCTCCCACCTATAGTTCAATTTTTAAACTCCTTAGCACAATATACAAGGCCCTTCTTGAGGGGACTCTTGATCCACCAGCTTCATGATCTCTATCACCCAACATGTGCCCTGTGCTCAGCGACACCACACTCATAGTTCTCAAGGTCACACCAGGCTCTTTCCCATTCCACATCTTTGTGCCTGCTAGTCCCTGGCTTCTCTTAGCTCTGACAGCTCTAATGTCACTTCCCCTGGAAATCTTCCCTGACAGCTCCAGACCAAATAGGGGCTTTTTCCATTGTGTCTCTGTGTTCATTCCACAGCCATGGCTCTTATCACACTCCTGTGATGAGTTTTTGGGGGTTTTTTTAATTTCACTTTTTCTTGTGCACTGTGATAGGATTTCCCAAGGACAGTGACTATTATATCAGTTTTTGTAGCCCCAAGAGCCTGGCTTGGTGCTTCACACACGGCAGATGCTTCATAATATTTGTTGACTGAATGAGTTAATGAGGACTCACTAAATGTACATGTATAGATATTAGTTATGCATAAGGCCCAGCCACTGTTAGCCTTCAAAGCTATTGAAGATTCTGGATATAGGCACTGTGACTGATTTGCTCTTTTTAACTCCATTTTATTCTTCTTTTACTCCTTATGAAGATCCAAGAACGATGGTAGAAAAATAGCAAATTCTTGACATCCTTGTCCAGATCTTTATCTTCCCACCTCTCTATTGATACACTCCTGTGGCCTCACACCATCCCAAAGTCTAGATTTTAGACTCCAGTCTGCTGCTTACTAGTTCCTGTGTAACTGCAATTAAAGCACTTAAGAAAAACCAGAAACTAACCTTTTTAGGGACACCTTCACATATCCTTCTCATTTAATCCCCATACCACCCTTTAAGGTAGTCATTTTTCAATTTTTTTTTTAGGATGTAGAAACCGAGGAACTCACAAGTTAAGTAACTTGCCCAAGATCACACACACAGCAAACAGAAAAGCCAGGATAAAAATGCAGCTCTGATCCCCAAACTATGCATGTTCTGCTTAACTGCTTTGTCCTCTCTTAATCTCAATTTCCACATCTGAAACCGCACGGGGTTGTTGGGGAAGTGAGCCAGGAGGAGGCCTGTGCAGGTGCTCTGCAGGTTGTCACGTGCCTCCCGGTGTGGGGAGTGTTGTCACAGAACTGATGCTTCTCCTGCACAAGCACTGGGTACAGGGTTGGGCAGTGCCCAGCCACTACCCACCAGTCCAGGCCATCAACTCAGTCCTTCTCTTTATGAGTGTGTTCTCTATGCCAGGCAGTGTCCTAAAAGCATGTCACAGACATTATCTCATTTTATACTTTATAAAAACCCTAAGGGGAAAATACCATAATTAGTCCAATATTATAGGTAAAAACAAACAAAAAACAACAACAACAACAACAAAAACTGAGGCACAGAGAATGTAATAGACATCCCTAAGATCTTACAGGGGATTGAAGCCAGAAGGTCGCAGGCCAGACATCCATCACCCTGTCCCCAGCACTCTTAACCATTACACTCAACTGCCTCCTCTTCCTTCAACCTCTCAGATACTTGAAACTTCGGAAAGGACCCAGGTTTCCTTTCTGTGACTCTTGTAGGCTGGCAAATGGTTTCTGCCACCTCTGCCTCACACTGTGTGAACTTTAGCCATAAGATGTCCCAGGACATGGGGGACTAGGTTAAACAAAGCAGCCCCCAGAAGAACCAGAGAGGGAAATAATCAAGCCAAAAGATTGGGTTCCAGCCCTCCCTCTGCCATTTAACTGGAAGGTGCTTGTCCTTCAACCTCCAAAAGTCTGTTTCCTCATCTGTAAGGTGGGTATAACAATGTCACTGAGTTGTTCTGGGAAATGACACAGGTTCTCTAAAATCTGTAAAGCCCTTGTCCTAGTCAACTCAGGCTGCAATATCAAAATACTATAGACTGGGTGGCTAAACAGCAGGCATTTAAACGTCACAGTTCTGGAGGCTGGAAGTTCGAGATCAGGGTGCCAGCATGGTCATCTTCTCCTGAGGGCTCTCTTTCAGGCTTGCAGACAGCCGCCTTCTCACTGAGTCCTCACATGGCCTTTACTCAGAGTGTGTGGGTGGTGAGAGAGAGCTCTGGTGTCCCTTTCTCTTTTCATAAGGGCACTAATCCCTTCATGAGGGCCCTACCTTCATAACTTCCTCTCAACCCACTTATCTCCCAAAGACCCCACTTCCAAATACCATCACATGGGAGTAAGGGTTTCAACATATGAGTTTTGGGGGGACAAACTTTTAGTCCATAACATTCCCCAACCTGGCGATATTCCCATTCATGATATTAATAAGGAGGAGGAAAGGGAGGAAGACTGTAAATCAGAAAAGGTGCGTAGGCCCCATCACCATAAGGCCACTTGCAATGCTCTCATGCCCCAAGCTCATGGTCAGTTACTAAGTTACTTCAACAGTGCCTGATGACATACAGAATGGAGCAAAGATACAATCTCACCCCTCAAGAATTGCCGATTAAGGCTTTTTTTAGTCTAATGATAACAAGTCAGCAAAAATGGAGAATTCTGTCTAAATTAACTTTTATTGTTCCTTATTATCAATTACAGTTTCAGTTTGTCCTAAGAGAGCAAGCCAAGGATAGTGCTCAAAGGAACCTGCAGAAAGGTTTCCCAGAGAGAAGACAAAGGACAAACCAGCTACTATCTCTGCCCTCCTTTTTTTAGAATTAGAAAACAAAACAAAAAACCAAAAAACTTTGAGCCATTTTCTATCCTGTGAATGTGAGCCTCTCTCTAACTTGGCCTTTGTGCCCAATAGCCAATGTTCCAGGGATGGAACAAAAATGCTACCAGTCACTTTTTGGTTTGGGGGTAATTTTCTTTTGGAGGCACGATCATTTATTTCAAACCAAAGTCCACAGCTTTGTTGAGAGACAGGTAAGACCAGCAATCTCATGATCTGATTGTGAGCTAAGAAAACTGGGAAATCCAGGGTTAGGAGGCTGTCCCAAAGGACCTGCTGCCCATTAGCTGATGTGAATCTCACTGTCAGGATGTCGGCATGCAGGCTTGGAGCCTCATGGCTGCTCAGGCTGCTGGGGGGTGAAGAGTCAGCAGAAGACGGCCCTGGCAGGGATGGCACTGGCTCCCATGTAGAGGTGTGTCCCCCAGGCTCCGACCCCCATACACCTGGGTCATTTGGGAGGAGGATTAAGTCAGGGTCTTCACTTATGACAGACCAGGTGGAGACCTCCCTGAACACCTCTGTCACCTCTTCCCTCCCCCTTCTCCTCCTTTTTTTCTCCCTCCTTCCCTTCCTCATGCCCAAGGTTTGTTGGACTGGAAGGAGAGGGGTGTGTTTTGCATGGAATTTGGGGACTGAATTAATGGAACATACTGGGGTCAAGAGAGAATAGTGTGTAAGAAGGAAATTCTGGTTCCTTTTCTTTCCTTCCTTGTGGACTCCAGTGGCAGCATGGTGGCAGAGTCAGTACAGGCCGTGAACTGGTGGCCCTGCTGTCATCTTAGCTCTGCCACTGAAGGTGGGCCAGTCATTTAAGCGCTCTGAGACTGACTCCCATCTAGATGGTGGACATATAACCTCACTTGCATCACCATAATAACCCAATCAGATAACAAATGTGATTGCGGCTTCAGAGGCGCAGAGTGCTGTTTATGTGAACCATTACATTAATTATAATGTCAACTGACACTCACATAGCAAGTGTGCCAGGTACCTTTTGGAGGTAGGTACTATTGTCCCCATTTTACAGAATTTTGAGAGTGAGGCACAGAGAGGTCAAGTAACTTGCTCAAGTGGAGCTGGGATTCGAATCAGAGCACTCTTGCTCCGGAGTCTGCCCTTAACTCTTCTGTACTCTCCTGTCTGTGACGCCCCACTCTTCTGTAAACAGTATCCACAGTCACACAGAAGAAAGACACGTGGGTCCTGGTAGAGCACACAGTGCCTCAGTAGTGTCCTCTCTGTCCCTTGGCTTCTTTTGTCTGATGGCCTTAGCCCACTCTCCTGGATGCTACCTTATTTGCTGCGTCACTGGGACCTGCTCCATCCCCAGCTTCTAACCTGTCTCAAAATGTAATTCACCTCCTTCCTGTCTATTCTGCCAGGAGGGGTCGGCACCTTTGCACTGTTAGCCCCTTCTATTCCTTCCCCTGTCCTGAAGTCCTGTTGATTCTCCTTTCTCAGTGTGTCCCTCACTTCTGGATTCCTGGGGCCACTGTTGCAGTCAGGTCTCATTGTGCAGTGCCTGTCAGTCACGCAGCCTCCCAGCGGGTCTCCCTGCTAGCTGCCCTGCTCCTGCTTCAGTTCGCTGCTGCCCATTGCCCGAGAAATAAAACCCAGCCTCCTTAGCCTATTGTTTAGGCCTCCTGTGATGAGACCTCTCCAGGCTGGCACCCCCATGACCTCCTTTCACAACCCCTGTGACTCGTTAAAGCACAATGCCTCACTCTGAACTTTTCTGCCTCTTTGCCTTTGCTCAAGCTGTTCCACCTCCCGAAAGGACTCCCAGACCACCCCCTGTATTCATTGGTGCCTGGAAAACTGGAAGACCTGTGGTAGATGTTTCCATCTTATGAAACCCTTCATGATCGCATCTGATGGACCTGCTCTCTTCCTCCTCCAGGGCCCCAGTGCTGTCTTCTGTCACCCTCTGGCCTGGGGTAGAGCATGCACTTGGGTTTGAGATCAATCTGGATTTGCAGCCCAGACACCTGCGCAAGTTCTTTCCTCTCCCCACTACCACCCCTCCCGTAGCAATAGGTCCTTCAATGTCCTGTCTAGTCTGTTTTCATTTCTCTTATTCTATTTCTCCTCCATGCTCCTACTTTCTAGTAATTTTAATGTAGACAGTCGAAGATGACATTTAACAGTAGGGGCTCTAGAACAGCATTACCTGGGTTCAAATTCTGGGTTTGCCTCCCAAAACTATGGGACCTTGGGCAAATTATGTAAGCATGTTATACTCAGCTTCTTAATCTATAAAATAAAGTTAATATGCAGATAAAGGGGAACTCTTATACATTGTTGGTGGGAGCGTAAATTAGTGCAGCCACTATGGGAAACAGTATGGATCATACTACTGCATCCCTCTGCTGTATATACACCCAAAGGAATGGAAATCATTATGTCAAAGGGAGACCTGCACGCCCATGTTTATTGCGGCTGTATTAAGAGTTAACAGAGTACTGTGTATTTTTGAATATCTAGTCAAGATGATGCTGGATGTTCCTAACACAAAGAAATGATAAGTGTTTGAGGTGATGGATATACTAAGCATCCTGATATGATCATTGCACACAGTATGAATGTACCCAAATAACATATTGTACTCCATAAATATATATAATTATCATGGTTCAATTAAGAAAAAGAAAAAAAAAAACAGAAATAGAAAGCAGAATAATGTTTACCAGAGGCAGGGATAGGGAGGGGGAAGGGGAAGACAGGGAAAGGTTGGTAGACCAGTGCAAAGTTACAAAGTTACAGTTGGACAGGAAGAATAAGTTCTGGTGTGCTAGGGTGAAGGCAGCTAATAATATTGTATAGTATATTTCCTGACAGTCAGAAAAGAGGATCTTGAATGCTATAATCATAAGGAAATGATAAATATTTAGGTGATAGATATGCTAACTATTCTGACTGGATCATTGTACAATATACGGTGTATTGAAACAACAAACTGTACCCCATAAACATGTACAATAAAAGAAAGTAAAATAAATAAATAATAAATAAAATCGGGTTAATAATAGTACCCGTCATGTGGCTGTTATGAGGATTAAATGAGTTGATACACACGAACCTCTCAGAATCGTGCCTGGCACATCTGACATAATCTGTCACTGTGCTCATTTACTCGGTCACATCACTCTTGTGTGTCAACAAGTTGACTGGAGACTGTAAAGTGGCCTTAGACTTTGAAGAGAGTTTTTGTGGTCAAAAAAATAAGAAACCAAACCCTCAGCCAGACCGTACCATGCTTAATGATGACTCAGTGGTCATTACTGAAATGCATGTCAGGGACCCACAGCATTTTTCTGTGGGAATCCTCAACATCCTGACCCTGCGTCCCTGGACACTGGGGCTCATGTGGTGCCCGGGAGAAGAGTGACTAAGTGCTGCCCTTCAGCTGTGGTGACTGACTCATGGACGAGAGGGGTGAGGGATGCAGACTCTGTACATTTCCTGTCAGTACAGCCCTGCCCCGGGGCCTGGGCTTCCACGGAGGGATAATGCCCAAGAGGGGTTCCTGTGACTGGACAGCACCCTGGGTTACCCCGAAGGAAGCCACCTGCCTTCACTGCCACTCACATCGCCTGGGCCCACCCAAGGCCCCAGGAAGGCAGCTCTCTGCCCTGTGATCTCCTTGCTACCCTCCTTCGCAAGGGTGTGAGCGGGTTGTCACAGATATGCTCTTTGGCAGGTGGCCAGAGAATTGGCACATGCGGTGCTGGAAGAAGCTTTAGGGTTGGGGTACAGGACAGCTCCTCATTTGGCAGATATGGACACTGATGTCTGAGGGAGGCAGGAAGTTAGAAGTACAGTCAGGACTGGAGCCCTAAGGACGGATTCCCAAGTTTGCGTTCTTTTCAGGAGCACCGCCCTCCACCCCCCATCCCCCCGTAAAGTGGAAGAATGAATCTGCCTGGCCGTGGTATGAGGAACAGGCAGAAGCAGGCACAGGGAAGCACGTCCTGGGTATGCAGCTTAGCAGAGCCTGCTCTACCCAACCCAACCCCACCCACTGAACTGGTTTCACTTCTTAGCACCTCCATTTACTCTCTGGGGTCAGTCAGTTTCCCTAGGACTTCTCCAGCAAACCGTGAGTCCCCAGTGACACTGCTCCCCCAAGAAATCCCTCTGCTCTGGCTGTGCACGCTTGCTGCCAGCATCACTTCTCCAGGTATCCACAACGTTACTTTTTATTTTTTCTTTTATTGCACACATCACTTTTCCAGGTATGTAGTCCACACCATGTGGCCTTGGAGTCAGGCAGGCCTGAGCTGAAATCACACCCACTGTGTGGCTATGGACAAGGTGCTTAGCCTCTTTGAGCCTCAGTTTCTTCATCTGCAATCTTCTGCAATAAAGAGTAAATGATATAATCTATAACCATCCCTCAGAACAGTGTGGCATAGAGTGGGCATCCAGCACGCAGTGCCTGTTATTATCATCTGTTATTTTTAAGACTTTCTCTCAGATTGTCTTTATGATGCCAGTGGTTCCAGATGCATCAGGATTACCAGAAGAGCTTTGTAAACAAGACGGTCTGATTTAGTAGGTCTAGGAAAGGGCTGGGGGATGTTTTAAAAGTTCCCCAAGGACATTCTGATGTGTGTGTGGACTTGGGACCTACTAAACTCCGTCATTGCCCACAGTTTCCCTTTCATGAGAGTGGCTCGAGTTCTTTCACATTCTTTTCATTTCCTACAAGTTGAAGGCAGTTTTGCAGATGGACAGACCTTAGCTTTGGAAAATCCTGACTTAGGTCTCTAATTTATCTGTCCCTCTTAATGAGCTACATCTCACCAAAACATTAATGTGCAGAGAAGGGGGAGACAGAAGAGCACAGGGACTGAGAACTCTGGGCTTTGGAATTGGAAATACCTGGGTTCAAATTCAAGTTCTGTTATTTATAGGCCATGTGACTTTCAGCAAGTTGTTTAACCTCCCCAGGCCAAGCTTCAGCATCACCGTTTTCAAACTGCATGTTAAGCATTTTGTTCAACCCACCACCTGCAATTCAGTACATAGCTTCCTTCTCCCAAACCGGCTGTGCCTCTATCCTCTCATCTCCTAGGGCCTCAGATCCCAGACCTGGGCTCATCTGTGATTCTGTCAGTTTTTCCACCCCTGTATCTCCCCCATTCATGCCCCTCCTGCTGTCCTTGGCACTTCCACTGGAAATGAGGCTTCCATGAACATCTTCTATACCTGCAGTCTGTTGCTCTGCTCCTTTCCAGGTTCTGGGTGGTCCCAGATCAATCTTCCCCAGGGCTCCTGATTAACCATGGCTTCCTCTCAAAACTGCTCTACCTCCCATTGTCTGCAAACTCCATGCAGCAGTGCACAGGCACTGACCTCAGCCTTTGCAAATCCTGACTCAGGTCTCTAATAGATTACTCACACTTAGCAACACTATTATTCAAGAAATAACAGTTTCCGAGGTGAAATGCTGGAGGCTGGCATTCCAAGAAGTTGCCAAGAGTGTGTTTTCTCCAGGCTACAGGCTCAATTTGATCAAATCTGCTTCATCCTGTTGACTTCTCTTGGCATTTGAACTTGTTTGAGGCAAACACTGCAGGAGGTTTGGTCTTCACCTAAAATTATAATGTTGCTTTTGGGCTTGGCAGCGTGTGTGTCAAGCACCCAGTTGCTGTTTAAACTCTGTCTCTGTAGCAAAGAAAGGCCAGGAACACATCCCACAGATCTGTTTCAGGGAAACCCAGAGACAGCACCATCCATAGCAGGTGAGTACTGGAGACAAAATCCACTCAGGTGTTCAGCTCAGGCCACCTGAGATTGCACCAAGTGGGAGGCCCAAGCCTGCAAGGTCTGGCTGCATTTGTAAAGAACTTCAAGCAAGTGTTGTCAGCCAGGGCCTCGTGATCAGAAATCTGCACTCCCGCTGCTTACTCTTTTTTCCTTTATTGATAACAGTGGTAACTCCAGCCTTTTATTCATATGCTGTCAGCATGGCCTTGAACTCTCTTCTTCAAAAGAACTCTTTTGGGAAACTCTGTACATAAAACAGATCAAAACAATGAGAGGTTCATCACGGGATTTAGATCTTTATTGTTGGTGGCAAGCAAGTCATTGTCTGCAGAACCTCTGAAGTTCGTGTGGGTCTGGAGTTCTGAAACAAGTGCTCATGTGGGTGTTATTCAGACTTGGTTTCCTCTTCTGTATGCTTCTTAATGCCTCATTGTCATGGGGCAGGGTTAGCAGAATTAAACCTCAACAGTTCAAATTGAGACTGTTATTCACATCCAACTTCAATCACAATTTCTCACCCATAAAAGCTGTCTAGGGAGGCAGCCAGCAGCAGTGGGCGAGGGGGTGGTAAGCCCAGCCCACAGGGTAAGTGCTGCGAGCCGCCCAAGATTAGGTAGGAATGACTGCTTTGCTCAAAACCTCAGACACCCCCAGCCTGTGTCTGGAGGACCACTCTTGCAAGTTTCAGAAGATACCCAAGAGAGTAAGCACTGACTTTAATATTGGAGGACAGTATAGACCGACTGCTATTTTTTCTATCAGAGAGGAAAACTTGGAAATCTTGGTTTTATCTTCATACAGTGTCTAAGGTTCCAAGCAATGAAGGAAGTTGTAGCCAGGACAAGTGTATCCATTCCTGGTGAGAGGAAACGTGGTGTTCTTTACCCATAAGGTAGGGGAAGGGTCTCATCCAAAGCTCAACATGAAGTCAGCCCTCTTCCTCCAGCTGAAGAGATTGTTCCTCTGTTTTTAAAATCTGTTTTTGCTTCTTTTTAAGTTAAGTGCTTCCTTAAGAAAACAAATAAGTAAAAGCTCTGCATCTTTCTCTCAAAGTGTGTTTTGAAGCCCCACAGACAAAGTCATGCCTCTGGGAATAGTCCAGCTGCTCTAAATGTTATAACAACGGAATACAAGTTCAGGGACATGAACTTGAGATACTAGACGTTCTCATGATCTGGTGAGAAAGATAGCAGGGCTCCAGTTTCCAGGCCTGGGTGTTCTTTCCCCAAAAGACAAATCATCAGTTGAGCCTATTGAATTCTCTGTATCACCAGTTAGCTTTTGCAGGAACAAGGGATGTGCCTATGGCCTCCAGGGCTCTCTTCATAGAGCTGATTTAATTGGAAGTGTCCCTGCAGGACAGCAAGGGAGAAGAGCGGACCAGCTCCACCCATGGGTTTAGTCACACGACAACCATAGTCACCTCCCTTATGTTTGATTTTTCATCCCTTACTTGCCGATGAAAAATACTAGATATAGAGGCTTCTCTCCACGTGAAGTTTCTCCTTTATCGTTATAGACTTTTCTGTAAGTAGGACAGTGAAACTGTGGCTCAGAGGCCCCCTAAATCATTAGTCAAAGCCCACACAGTGGAGGGATTGGAACTATGGTCTGCATAAATCCAAAGTCTGTACAGCATTTTCATTTCTCAACTTGGTTACTAAACCCATTACCTAAAAAAGAGCTGGGTTCCTAGTCAGGTGACCAGACAGAAACAGAAACAGTCTTCCAGGTAAGACTGATGTCTGGATCAAGAAATAAGCATTCTTGTGGAACAGTCCACAAGGTCAGGGGCAGGTCCACTGTAGGACACTGGTTCTCAACCTTGACTGCACTTTACAACCATTTGAAGAATTTTTTAAAAATTACTAATGATAGGTCCCACCTCCAGAGATTCTGATTAAATTAGCCTGGATTATGGCCTGGGAATCAGAATTTTTAAAAGCTCCCCAAGTAATACAACTGTGCAACCAAAATTGAGAACCATTGCTTAGGAAAGGCAGGAACAGTGTCTTAGAATGTGAGGCTGGAGCTGCTTAAGTATCTGCTGCCCCAGAGCAGTGCCCCGAAGGGGCTCCAGTGGCCCCAGCAGCGTCGGGAGGAGGCTGGAGACAGGGACAGGCAGTAATGCTCAGGCAAGGCTGAGACCAAACAGTCACACTGACTGCCCGTGCTAATCACTGTGGGAGCCAAAGGGTTGATTCTTCCTTATATACTGGCTTATAATTATTTTGAGTACTTAAATCTTAATTCTCCAAATGGATTGTAAGCTCTCTCAGAGTTTGAGATGCCAGCACACGAAGGACATGTGCCAACTTCACCACTGAACCATGTGCGCTGAGGGCAGGACCTGTAGGTATTCTTCTTCAAAGTCTCCCAGGCTGCATAGCACAGGACCTAGCCCAAGGTGACTGGACATATGGGAGAGTCACCATTGAGGTATGGGAGGGGGGACTTTAGCCAGAGGCATAGCTATCCCTGGAAAGGGTGATATTTTCATGTTAACCATTCCAGAAGGCATTCTGCTTTCGTGTCTGAGATTGGGAATGTGCTTATGCACAGGGCAACTGAAGCCACCCTTTCTTTGCGAGTCCATAGGCTGCTTGCCACATGTTCAACCTCCTGTGCTTTTTCTCTGGTCCAGGTGCGCAGGCTTCTGCTGCACAGAAAATCTGCCAGTGAGAATGGCCTTGGTAAAGGAGCCTTACGGATATTCACTGGGTCCTGAGGCTTGTGATTTTGAGGTTGATACTAAATTCTTCAGCGTGAGGAGAGGGGGGCAGACTTTACAAGTCAGCAGAAAAGCTTCCAAAAATGTGCTGCCAAATGGCTGAGTGCACGATCCTCAGGATCTTGGTAATTCCACTGTGTCTGATTGAAAGATTACATTTGTGGTCTTGGGCAAGGCAAGAATGAAGAAATAATACACTTAATATTTGCATGCATTTGGGCAGTGAGACTTTCACTGTTTGAAAAGTTATCCTTCCAAAGCTGGAAACTACAAAGGGCAGGCAAATTTGGTCACAGTTTTGTCAGAAGTCCAGCAACAGTCCCTACATCCATGGTACAAAAAGGGGCTAGAAGTGGGGAATTGAGATTTGCTGGGCATCTATTAGATTTGTACAAGTTGTTTTATAAATGTTAGGTTACTTTGCCCTTGGCACACTCTGTTTTACCCATGAAATTATTTTCGAAATACAAATGTAAGACTATAACCCATCTGCTTAAAGCCTTTCAGTGGCTTTCCAGAGCTTTAAGAATAGAAAACCAAATCCTTAACGTGGCCTCCAAGCCTTTCACAGGCCGGCCCCAAGCTGCCCGTGGTTCTGTCTGCTCTGATCGCAGAAGTTCTTGAGTGAGCCTTGATCCCTTCTGCTGCAGGGCATCTACACACCTACTTCTCTCTTCTGGAACACGCTTCTCCCTCTCGCCACCCCTGAAGCCCCCAATTGCCCTTTACCTCCATAGTTCCAACACTTCCTTCAGATCCCAAGGAAAGGATCTCAGCAGGAGATGGAACCACACCAGTTATTTGAACAGAGGGGATATAATATAACAAATTATTAAGTAAGTGCAAAGTTGTTAACAAGGTAACAGAAAGAAAAAAAAAATTCTAACCTGGGGTTAGTGAACTATGGACTATGGGCCAAATCTAGTTCATGACCTGTTTTCATATGACCAATGGTTTTTACATTTGTAAAGATTGTTAGAATAAAAAATGCCACAAAGATCACATGTGGCCCACAAAATGTGAAATATTTACTACCTGGCCCTTTACCGAAAAAGTTTAATGAGCTCTGCTCCAACGCATCACAGGGGTAGCAGCTTACTAAAATGTAGACACTTAGAAAAGGGGCCCAGAAGTCTGTGACCTAGACCTCTGAGGAGGGGGCACCAGCCATCTGGTGCTGGTGTCCCTGAGGGGGGGAATGTGACAAAGCTGGTTTTACGAAGAGTAGAAAAACTGAACACTCTACTGAGCTGCCGCCAGAGGAAGGAACTGCTGCTGCCCAGGAGAAGAAGCACTCCCTGGGTGCCACTCAGTGGTACAGAAAGCCACAGACATCACTCAGGAAACAGACAGAAAGGAGCTGGTTTCTTCTCTCTCCTCCAGGCTTTCAGACTCCCTCTGTTGTACCCTCTTGGCAGAGCCAAATATAAAGGCAATTTGCAAAGCAAAATGTACTTTGCAGAGTCCTGGCCTCAACATCACAACA